>NC_091444.1:50162041-50466886 GCF_964237555.1 Oryctolagus cuniculus
ATGCATAGTTCCAACAATGACTGCAACCGTGACTGGTTCTATTAATTACTCTTCAAATGTAGTCATGGTTCTTAGAATATTCTGTTACCTAAAGACAAAATTATACAGTTGACCTCCATCAACATGCATAAAAAATGAGAGTAGGAGAGAGACAGTAGAAGGAAATAGTATACATATGCATGTAAGAAGCAAAGGGAGGCCGGCGCCGCGGCTCACTAGGCTAATCCTCCACCTTGCAGCACCGGCACACCGGGTTCTAGTCCCAGTCGGGGCGCCGGATTCTGTCCCGGTTGCCCCTCTTCCAGGCCAGCTCTCTGCTGTGGCCAGGGAGTGCAGTGGAGGATGGCCCAAGTGCTTGGGCCCTGCACCCCATGGAGACCAGGATAAGCACCTGGCTCCTGCCATCAGATCAGCGCAGTGCGCCGGCCACAGCGCGCCGGCCGCGGCAGCCATTGGAGGGTGAGCCAACGGCAAAGGAAGACCTTTCTCTCTGTCTCTCTCTCTCACTGTCCACTCTGCCTGTCAAAAAAAAAAAAAAAAAAAAAAAAAAGCAAAGGGAAAACACGCAAAGCTACAGTCATCATTTCTTTAGCTTATCATGGATAGTATCTCCAGCTTCTGTTTGCCATTGTCCAGTCCCCTGAACTCCGTTGTGTAGCAGCAGTCCAATGGACCAGGTAACCAATGGTTTCTGCCAGTCTGCACAATGTCATCAATGTGGTGGCCCAGTGTAATGTTTTGTGGAACAGCAAGATGATCCAGATCTCTGCAGACTGTATTGTGGTAGGAAGAGGAATAAATAAATAAAGCTCTGAGGTAAGGTGGATCTGTAAAGACATACTGTTGGCTCAGACAACTAAAATCGAACTGATCTGCTGGACCTTGAATACTGGTACCAGAGAAAGGGCATTAACCAGGTCCATAGTGGTGTACTAAGTGCAATGAGCTGTGTTGACTTGCTATAATAAAGATTCTTTGTAAGTGGAGTCTCATCACACGATTGAGTTTGGGACAGTCAACTGTCATTTTCTAGGATTGGCTTGGCTTCTGCATGGATCAACAGGTGAATTAAGTAGGTAACTCATCCTTCCTGCTTCTGTGAGTCTGTAATGTGCATTGATCTGAGCAGTTCCTCTGGGATGCTGTCCGGATTCAGGCTTACTCTTCTGATAGGGAAAGGATGTTTCAGGGCTTCTGTTTAGCATTTCCTACCACCATCTCCCTTGTTGCCAAATATTTAGGAACTGGAGAAACAGGTGGGCCTGCCTGGCCACCATAAGCCTCCACTTGGACATGGGCACAGAACATTTTGAGTGACCTGACATTTGGCTCTGATGTTCTGCTTGGGTCAGAATTTGAGAAATTGAAATCCTGAGAAGCAAAATAGACCTCTCAGTGCTCCCATGGGGCAAGAGAGAGAACAGGAAGGCCTACCCAAGAGGAGAGGCCTTGGTGAACCCTAAGCCTTGTGGTTGGGCCCCTCAATGGCAACTACAGGAGGAAGAGTAAACTGGAAATAACCTGCCTTCAGCAAACTGAAGAAGGCTCTTCTCCAATCAGCTCAATCCCTGATCAGTTGAGATGATCTGCTCCAACCTGTCTGCAGAAGTTAAACCTAATCTTCTCTGGAAGAGGATGACATCATTCAAAGCCTCAAGTTAGCTCTCAAATGTTCATTCCCAATGTATAGCACTCAATTAAAAATTATACACACACACACACACACACACACACAATAATTCAAGAATTGGCAGAGAACATTTTTTTTCCAATAAATAATGGAGGGTCTGTTTTATACCAATATATGGATAAAACCACATCATGTAAAAACAAACCATACCATGTACAAAAATTAACTCCAAAATGCTAGATGTAAATGTGAAACGTAAAATAAACATAACTTGCAAAAGTTAACATAGAAGAACAATTTTAAGACACAGGGTAGGCAAAACAGAATACAACAGAGCACAGCAAATATTAACCATAAAGAAAAAGATTGATAAATCATATCACATTAAAATCAGAATCTCTGTTCATAAAATCAGAACCTCTGTTCAGAGTATTGAAATGTAAGACACACAGTGGAGAAGATACACATAATACTTATAATTGATAAAAGGCTTGAATCCACAAAACATATGTTTAAAAATTCTGGTGTATCAAAAAGAAAGTTCAAACAACCCAATAAAAGATGAGCAACAAACTTACACAGGAATTTTATAAAAGACTTTCAAATAGTTAATAAGCCTATGGAATTGCACCTTAGTCATCAGGAAAATGCAAATTAAAATCACAGTAAGATACTGCTACAAACCCACCAGAATTACTCAAATTAAGATGATTGATCCTATCAAATGAAAATGTGGCAACATTTTTAAAGCAAAATATATGAATATTTATGACTCAGTAATTCCATTTTTTTAAGTAGATGTCTGTGATAGACAGAATAATGGCCCCCAAAGATGTTAATATCCTAACACCTGGCATCAGTGAATATGTTATCTACCTTGCAAAAGGGATTTTGTAGATATGAGCAAACTGAGACTGTTTTTAAAAAGATTTTGTTTTGTTTATTGCAAAGGCAGAGTGACAGAAAGAGGAGATGCAGAGAAAAAGACCTCCCATCCACTGGTTTACTTTCCAATAGCCACAGTAGCCATGGGTGGGCCAGGCCAAAGCCAAAAGCCAAGAACTCCACCTGGGTCTCCCACATGGGCTTAGGGGCCCAAGCATCTGGGCCGTCTTCTGCTGCTTTCCCAGGTGCATTAGCAGGAAACTGGATAGGAAGTAGAGCAGCCAGGTCTTGAACTGGGGCTCCAATATGGGATGCCACTGTCACAAGCGGCTGCTTGATCCACTGTGACACACTGTTGTTCCCAGATTAAGGTTCTTGACATGAGATTATCCTTGATAATCTTTGTGGACCTGTGGGCAGGGGAGCCAGTGTGAGAGAAGAAGAGGTGATAGTGGAAGCAGGGTTTGGAGTGATGTGCTTGCTGACTGGAATTGGCAACAAGTGATTTAAGTGGCCTTAAGAAGTTGGAAAAGGAGCCAGCACTGTGGCATAGTAGGCTAAGCCTCCACCTGCGGTGCTGCCATCTCTATGGGTGCCAGTTCATGTCCCTGCTGCTCCTCTTCTGATGCAGCTCTCTGCTGATGGCCTGGGAAAGCAGTGGAAGATGGTCCAAGTGCTTGGGCCCCTGCAACAGCATGGGGGACTCAGAATAAGCTCCTGGCTCCTGGCTTCAGATGAGCCCAACTCCATCTGTTGCGGCCATTTGGGGAGTGAACCAGCGGATGGAAGACTTTTTTCTGTCTCTCCCTCTTTCTGCCTGTAACTCTACCTCTCAAATAAATAAATAAATAAATAAAATCCTAAAAAAAGGAAGAACCTGGAAAAGAAATGGGTGCATATTCCTAGACACACCAGGCAGAATGCAGCCCTGCTAACATCTTGATTTTAATCCAATGAGGCCCATTTTGGACTTCTGATCTTCAGAACTGAATGACAATAAATTTGTGCTGTTTTAAGCTTATAAAGTTGTGGTAATTTGTTACAGCAGTAACAGCCAACTAATATGAGTATAAAGAGTCTTCCAAAAGTTCACAGGATATTAAAAACCTATTCATGGATTTCAAAATTATTGCACCAAAATAAACATATTTCTTAATTCTACTTTCCATGAAGCATTTAAAGTACTCTCATACAGTATGTAATAAAAATGAGTACATATGTATACCAAGTTACATTCATGAGAATGTATCAAGAGCATTCATTGTTAAATGAGAAACTGGAACCCATCCACAAGCTCATACTGCCTATGGATCTTCAATAAATTTTGTCAGATTTTTGCCAAACATGACACACTTTTAAATTTAATCTGTGATGTTAGCATTTTCTCCATCACTTTCTGAAGTCTAACCAATCAGCAAAACAATTAGTCAAGTCCCGTTTATAGCATTTGGTGATTTCCAAATACTCCAATCACAGGCCAACTGGGTGACAGTACTGTAAACAAGATCAGGAAGAAATACACACTAGGATCCCATGATATAATTTATTCCATGCAGTTATATATAAACAACTCAGGAGTACAGATAATACTAAAATGTTAGGTGAGTAAGTGAAGACTTTTGAGTATTACCTGTGTTTTTGGTATAATTGATTTAACTATAAGCTTTTGTGATTTAAATTTTACTAATAATTAAGTTTAACAAATGGATTTCAGAATTCCTGAAAATTAAACAATGAGACACATTCTTGAACACGCTATTGGACAAAACTTACAAAACAACATCGAGTGAAATTAGCCAGACATAAAAGAACATGTAGTGTAGGAGTCCATTTATACAAAGAACTAAAAGCACTGAAAATTAGCTATTAGCTTAGCTTTGAGGACAGTGGCCCAGCTAAGCCCAGTCCAGATCAGCTGGTCTCCAGGCATGCAGGTGAACCAAGATTAGCAAGGCCGATAGGCTGACCCATACATAAATTACCGTGGGCATAGGTGATAACTCCTCTGTGACAATAAGTGATTTCTGTTGTAGGTTATTGAATTTTGGGATGGTTTGTCATGTGGCATTTTTGTAGCACTTGCTAACTAATCTAGAAATTGTGTCTTCTTTGAGGAGGAAGGTGAGGGTGCTGGCAAAAGGGAACAAAAAGAAGACTTCTACAGTCTTGCTAATGTTCTATTTTTCGACCTGTATCTGGTTACGTGCAAGCGCTCCCCTTGGGATGATTCACTGAGCTTTACTTAGTATTTGTACACTTCTTTAAGTGTGCTTTGTCTTAATAAAACACTTTATATTTTATATTGTATTTATAAAAAATACAATTGACAGGACCAGCGCTGTGGTGCATCGGGTTAACGCCCTGGCCTGAAGCGCCAGCATCCCATATGGGCGCCGGTTTGAGACCTGGCTGCTCCACTTCCAATCCAGCTCTCTGCTGTGGTCTGGGAAAGCAGTAGAAGATGGCCCAAATCCTTGGGCCCCTGCACGCATGTGGGAGATCAGGAAAAAGCTCCTGGCTCCTGGCTTCGGATCGGCACAGCTCAGGCCATTGCGGCCAACAGGGGAGTGAACCAAACGGATGGAAGACACCTCTCTCTCTCTCTCTCTCTCTCTCTCTCTCTCTCTATCTCTATCTCTGCCTCTCCTCTCTCTGTGTAACTCTGACTTTCAAATGAAATAAATAAATATTTTTAAAAAATACAACTGGCTGATTTACTAATGAAAAGGGGTTCAACTTCACTAGGAATCAAAGATATTGAAACGGATATAATAAAATACCATCTAATAAACTAGCAAAAATTTTTTAACTTTGTTATTCAGTGTTGAGACATTGCACAAAAATGAGCATTTTAACATGACAAGTGTGAGCACATGTGGGAGGCAGTTACATATTGGTACACATTTTGGAGGCTTATTTGGCAAAGTTATCACATACTTAGCAAAATATCTTTTCCCTTGCAACTTTTCAGTTGAAAGTTTGCACTAAGGAAAAAATTAGTTATTTGCATAAATGTAGCTATTGGCATATTCATTACAGGGTTGCTTTCGATAGTGAAAAATTTGAAAGAAAATTAAGTATCATGAAATAGAGATTGGTTACATAAGTAAGGTACATTTCTATAAATACAGTCATTTTAACATGAGGAGAAAAAACATGTAGTGAATATGAAAAGCTGTTTGTGATCTATTAATAAAAAGGAATACAGTTTAAAAAATTGCAGAGTCTTAGTCCACCCGAATTAGGATGGACTGGGTCCGAAGAAGGTAAGTGCGCCGCTCGCCCATTCCCCAGCCTCCCGATCCCGGAGACAGACGCAGCGGGGAGTCAAGTCAAGCAAGCAAGCACTCGGTTTATAGCGCGTGTAGCAAAGCCTTTTATTTTATTTTATTTTATTTATTTATTTTTTTGACAGGCGGAGTGGACTGAGAGAGACAGAGAGAAAGGTCTTCCTTTGCCGTTGGCTCACCCTCCAATGGCCGCCGCAGCTAGTGCGCTGCAGCCGGCGCACCGCGCTGATCCGAAGCCAGGAGCCAGGTGCTTCTCCTGGTCTCCCATGGGGTGCAGGGCCCAAGCACTTGGGCCATCCTCCACTGCACTCCCTGGCCACAGCAGAGAGCTGGCCTGGAAGAGGGGCAACCGGGACAGAATCCGGTGCCCCGACCGGGACTAGAACCTGGTGTACAGGTGCCGCAAGGCGGAGGATTAGCCTAGTGAGCCGCGGCGCCGGCTCCAACCAATTACTTAAAAGGTCATTTTACGGGGCGATTTTCTACAGGACCAGCCACATGTCTGTACACTCGTCATCAGTTGTCGTCACCTCCCCTGATGCTGTGCTGCCAATCAGCTTGGGTGGTAAACGACTTTGGGTACTGCCCACCTTACTTCCTTTGGGCGCCATCTTTGGATTGCCAAGTGTGCCTAATTTCCCTGCAGGCGCCATCTTTGAATTGGCTCCTGTGCCTAATTTCTCCACAAAAAATAATATATACAGTACAACTTGCCTTTGTAAAAATAACTGTATATCATATAGATAGATTTCTCATCTCTAGGTGTTATAGGTAGATGGCTGGTAGTCCTGTAACTAGTCAGGTACACAGATAAATAAGTGGGTTGAAGATGATTAAAATCTGTCAGGAACCTGTCAGATCCAAACTCAGCCATACGGGACCAGGGGCTGGAACAACACGCGTGGAGCCATAGGTAGGTAGGACCAGCACAGCAGTGGCGACAGCAACGGCAACAGCCCCACAACAGTTTACGCTTTGGCTTTTGTAAAATGCGTTTCCACAATAGTGGTCCCAGCCGGCAGAAAGCCTATCAGCCTCCAGGACCGGGCCGGTTGTCACAGGTAACAGCAGACAACGGAATACACATTGTTCAACCTGTTTCTCTGGGCTCTTGCGTTCCAACAGGAAAACATCAAAGCATTAAGTTTTTACAGCTACACAACGGAACCGTGGGTGATTTTCATTTTGTCCTCTTATCTATGTATCTGAATTTCGTCTCCAACGCATATGCATTTTGTTTAATTAGAAGTTATAAAAACAGTAACCACCAATGACATACTATAAATAGCTTCATGGCAGGTCAAGTTTTGCTGCCAAATAAATTATGGAAAACATTCCAGAGCTTTGTGGATCATGTAGTTTCAGCTAAAAGTGGCCTGTAGAGCCTGCCCACCGAGGTACTGTCATTTCAATTTCTTTTCTTCTGTCCTTACCCCATGCTTCACCAAGATTTCTACCTTCGGGGCTGTGGATTTCTAGATGTGTGGCAGAACCCAACCTTACTGTTTCACTATCTGCAGCTTCTTTTAAAAAAAAATTATTTATTTATTTTGAAAGTCAGAGTTACCGGCCGGTGCCGCGGCTCACTAGGCTAATCCTCCGCCTTGCGGCGCCGGCACACCGGGTTCTAGTCCCGGTCGGGGCGCCGGATTCTGTCCCGGTTGCCCCTCTTCCAGGCCAGCTCTCTGCTGTGGCCAGGGAGTGCAGTGGAGGATGGCCCAGGTGCTTGGGCCCTGCACCCCATGGGAGACCAGGAGAAGCACCTGGCTCTTGCCATCGGATCGGCGCGGTGCGCCGGTCGCAGCGCACCGGCCGCGGCGGCCATTGGAGGGTGAACCGAGGGCAAAGGAAGCCCTTTCTCTCTGTCTCTCGCTCTCCCTGTCCACTCTGCCTGTCAAAATAAATAAATAAATAAATAAATAAATAAATAAATAAATAGATAAAATCTATGCTATGGAGTATATGATTATCTCCCCTCCTGCCTGCATTGCCATGTGAAGCACCACCTACCCCTTCCCTTGCCTGAACTGCTGCTTTCAACAGTAGCTGACCCATGTCACTTTAAGTCACTTCTAATCAGCTTCACTAGCTTTGAGGAAAATAATAACACAACTGCTATCAAAATGGACATCAAATTTTTTAAAATAAGAGTTTCCTAATTACTATCATGGATTTTAATTATTAATAAAAACTAGGATAATTTGGTTTCAAAGCATCTGTTTAAATGTGAGGCAGTCACTACGATTCCTGCATGTTAAGTCAGTTGGAGAGGGACAGCCGGGGTGTCCGTGTCACGGCCCTATGGGTGCTGGAATCAATAAGGAGGTCTGCAGACGCGCGCTCTTTCATTCTCCTTCAGACAGAAGCAATATCGCTGCAATTACCTCTCCCAGGCACAAGTTCTGCATAATGCTGCTTTCAAAGCAAAGCCGCCCACTGGAATCATTTAAATATTGTGCAAATTACACAATTTACCCATGTAATAACATTATATATAGCCTGCATTTTATCAAGGGGTATGCAAGAGTTTTTAAAACCTTACTTATACAGAATTATAGATGTTTCAAATTTGACCCCTAAAAGCAGGTTAATGTTGCTGAGGTCATTAAGTCTATGGATAGAAGGATGCGAGGGGACTTCATACCCTCCAAGCAGTCATAAACTCTTTCTCAGGATCACATGTCAAGTTCCTTAAATACACCTTACTCTATTTCTGACCTGTGTGACATTAGAAGCATTGGAAGCAATACCAGAATGTGGCATTTCAAGTGATTTCATGTGAGGACTTTTCAGTGAGCCAAAAGTTCATGAAAAAGCTAAACGAGATTTAGGTGCATCCCTAACATTTCTGTGGTTTAAAATGAACTTTGTATTAATAGATATTCTTTTTTAGTTTTAACTTGCAAGAAAGTAATGGTGAACATTGTTAACTAATGATATTAATTTATCCAAGAAATTAGCATTTAAGCTTCTTTGGTAGCCCTCATAAGTTTTGGGTTTTTTCTGATGCAGCATTATTATCTTCAAAGTTCTGTGCTCTGAAGATACCAGTGCTGGTGCTAGAGTTTAGAGAAATAAGATAGATGGAAGCAAGGGCTTCAGCTGACAAAGATAAATAACCAGCTCAGATTACTGAGCTGATCAGGGGCTCCCTAGGTTTTAAAGTTTAAAATTTCATCAGTTGTCCTTACTTATAATGTAGAGGGCAGAGAGTGGATAAATACATGAGCGTACTTCAAAAAGTTTGTGGAGAGGCCAATATTTGCTCTAGATGTTAAAACATCAGCATGCCTGGGTTCAATTCCTGGCTCCAGCTCCTGATTCCAGCTTCCTACCTGTAGGAGGCAACTCAAGTAGCTGGTCTCTGCCACCCATGTGGGAAATCTGGATTGAGTTCCTGTCTCCCAGGTCCAGCCCAAGTTCAGCCCCAGCCTTTGTGGCATTCGTGGAGTGAACCAGTGAATGATTCAGGAACACAAGTACTTGGGCCATCATCTGTTGCATCCCAGGCACATAAGCAGGAAGCTGGATAGGAAGCAGAGGCAGGACTCAATCCCAGGCTCTCAGATATGGGATCTGGGCATAGCAATTGTCAACCCGACCCTCTATATCACAACGCACACCCCAATTTTATATTTCTTTCTTTCCTCATTCCTGCACTATTCACTGTTTCCATCATGAATGGCTAACTAGTATCACATAACCAGTCCTGGCCAGAAAATGAGAAAAGCAGCCGGGTTTTAAGGATTGCATTAGTGTCAAGGTGAATATTCCTGTGCAAACACTCTGTTGAACACGTGCACACATGTGTCTAGAATGGATTCCCTCACTCCTGCTTTCCACCAAGGAGCCCCAGTAAAGACTACCTAGAGTATGTCCCTGGAGGCCAGGTGACTTGGGTGTAAGCTCTTGCTCTAGGGCAGCAGAGCTGAGCTGGCAGAACGCAGCAGGCAAACATCTTGTTTTTGTTAGAGGTGGAGAGGCACTGCTCAGCAGAGCCAAGCCCAGGGAGCAGCTTCCCTGGCAGCAGACACCACCCTACATGGCCCGCTGATTAGATAAGCGGGCCTGCACTCACGACCAGTTAATATCGAGCAGAGGTGGCCTTCCACCTACTAATCGAAAGAATGGATGGAAATGGGCTTTGTTAGCATCTGTCCTGTTGACCAGTGGCTCGCCCTTTCTTCTCCAGGATTCATTGGTTGTCCAGGCATTTTCCATCTGCCTCTAACTGAGGTGACAGCTGGAGATAGAAACGTGGCAAACTGGCAGCTTAGGGACTTAAGCAGTGGGGGCGCTTACCCGACAATGCAGACACTTGCTCTCTGCTCCTTCTCAACAACAGTAAGTCTTTACCCAGCTAAAAAGCCTTACAACAACTTAACTCCATCCTTCACTATAGAACTGTCTACACTCGTGTGCGTGGATTTCAAAATTCTTTTGTGCTAAAGTTATCTTTAATTTCATCGTCCATGAACTTTTTGAAGTTCCCTTCTATTAGCCGGGGTTGTCCAGAGAAGGAGAGCTGATAGGAGGTGTCTACACCACTGCATTGGCTCCTGGAATTATGGAGTCTGAGAAATTCCACTATCTTGCCTTCTGCAAGCTGGAGATCCCGGAATACCAGTGGTGTAGTGTGAAGGCTTGAGAGCCAAAGAGGGTCAACTCCTCTCTGAGTCAGAGAACCAGGAGAGCTGAGATCAAGGTTCCAGCACACAGTCAAGCAGAATTCAGCCTGCCTCCACCTTTCTGTTCCAGTGAAGCCCTCGATGGATGAGAAGATGCCCACCCCTTCTGGGGAAAGCTAGCTGCTTTTTTCAGTCCACCAACTCAAAGAGCTAATCTGTGAAATCAATTTCATAGACAGTGTCAGCAATAGCGTTTAACCAGCTTTCTGGACAACACGTGGTCCAGACAAGCTGATAGACAAAACTGACCATCACAGTTGATGACTTTGAGGAAGACACTCTCTCCAGAGGAAGAACTCTGTGCTGAGTTTGGTCAGCACACAGGGGTTCTTTGGTTTGGTTGTGATCAATCATGGAAGGGCGATGGGTGAGCGGGGCAAGCGAGGAAGAGGAGAGAAGAAGCTAAGGAAGCCAAGCCCAGCGTTCGCCAGGCGGTACAGGGGAGCTTTCCAGTGTGCATTACACTCCCAAGCACATCCTAGCTCAAGCCAGAGTTGGGCTTTCATATCCTGTGCCATCTACCACCTGCTGAGCTCTGTCCCGAAAGAACCTGCATTCCCAGGCAATTCTGGCTCTGCACAGACTGGCTCAGGACTCTAGTCCCAGGAGAGTCTCAGATGCAGAGGAGAAAGATTACACAGACGTCACACAGGAACAGCTGCACAAAGGACCGGACTGGAGGGAAGAGCACTGTTGTTGAGTAGGGTGTCGGCAGTGTTCCTCTGTCCTAAAAAAAGAATGTGGCAGAAAGCAAGGACGAAGGAGTGCGTTTGCACAATTTCAGAAGCGTACGTGTACAAGAACGTTCACTTCAGCACTGCTTTTAAACAGCAAAAGAAAATGAGAAACTAAATATTTACTAATGGTGGATTGGACAAATCAATTACAATCCGTCCAGATTGCTGAACAAATAGAAGAGGCTCTTCCAGGTACATTATCAAGTGAAAAAAACATCAGGTGGTAAATTACTGACCATGAAAAGTATTTAAATGAAAATCAAATGTTTACATAAATTTAATGCTCACATATCCATGTAGAAATGCTAGAGGTGGGCATAAGATGTATTACAATTTTGCGGAAGTGGGATGCGTCCTCTGCTCCATGCCTGGAGCTCAGCAGTCTTCCTCACAGTGCTATGATGGGACAGCGGCTACAGCTGAGCATGTTTCCAAAGCAGTGAGAGTGAGGTTCTCCAGGGTTCTAGCTTCTGGGGAGGGAGGTTTCCTGGAATACCCTACTTTGGCTGCCCCATACTTTGTCTCTTGTCTCTGGTGCCCTCAGAGGCAGTGAAAACTAGACCTTGCACCTGCAGTGCGTCTCAGCTCAGTTGAGAGCACACAGCACCCCAGCCCTTTTCTCTGTGTGCAAGGCTGGGGTGTACACGCTTGCGGCTCAGACCCATCAAGTTTGGCCAAACCCTCATGCTGAAAGCTGACTCTGCTTGCTTCTCTCCCAGTTCCCATTTCTCCTTGAAGTACTCCCTGTGTATTTCTTTGCTTCCTTTTGAAACTTTTTTATTTATTTAAAGGGCAGAGAGACAAGGGCAGACACAGAGAGATCTTCCATTTGCTGGTTCAACCTTCAAGAGCCCACAACAGCCAGGGCTGGGCAGGCTGATACCTCAATTTTGGTTCTCCAGTGTAGGTGACTGGTAGGCACCCAAGTATTTGGGCCGTTACCACTGCCTCCCAGGCACATTAGCTAGAAGCTAGAATCAGAAGTAGAGCCAGCACTCTGAGTACACTGATATGGGATGCAAGCTTCCCACCTGGGGTCATCTTAAACCTGCACCCAGTGCCTGTCCTGTGTCTTTGTTTCTTACCAGCTCATCTGTGCCTCTGAGAAGGCTTTGCTTTTTCAGGCTTTTTCGTTATTTTTAGCAAGAGGGATGATTCAAGTAATTAGATTGCCATATTGCCAGAAAGAGACCCCTGCAGGGCTGTTTTTGTGAAACATAAAGAGAAGAAAATGGTGTTTAATGAAATGCACAGGCTGGTAAATATCACTCTGCTGTTAGTCTTGTCAACAAAGGTTTCAGTCCAATGACATCCCTAAGACACAAACCGGGTTTTCCTTTCTTCTCAGGCTGCGTGAGGAGCCACAGGTCAATGGCATCACTTTCCGACAGAAACACCTGAAGGAGGACACGTAGCACAGAACTGAAGTGAAAGGATTCCTTCCTGTGGCTGGGACCGTCACATTTCCAAGCAAAGGTAAGCAAGTTTGAACTGTGTCAAACAAGTATAGGAGTATAAACAAATCACCCTGGAGTAAATCACACAGATCCTTTGCCACTCTTAAATCAGCTTTATCAAAAACATAGTGTCTGGGGCCGGTGTTGTGGCATCACAGGTTAAGCTGCAGCCTGAGACGGTGGCATCCCATATGGGTACCAGTTCGAGTCCCAGCTGCTCTACTTTCGATCCAGCTCCCTGCAAATGAGCCTGGGAAAAGAGCAGAAGATGGTCCAAGTCTTTGGGCACCTGCACTCATGTGGGAGACCTGGAAGAAGCTCCTGGCTCCTGGCTTTGGCCTGGCCCAGCCCAGGCCATTGTGGCTATCTGGAGAGTGAACCAGCAAATGGAAGACCTCTCTGTCTCTACCTCTCTGTAACTCTGTTTTTCAAATAAATAAAGTACATCTTTAAAAAAAAAAAGATCTATTTTATTGGGGCCATTGCCATGGCATAGCAGGTAAAGCTGATGTCTGTGGCACCAGCGTCCCATATGGGAACCAGTTCGAATCTCAGCTGCTCCACTTCTGATCCAGTTTCTTGCTAATGCACCTGGGAAAGCAGTGGAAGATGGCCCCTGTACCCAAGTTCGAGACCCAAATGAAGCTCCTAGCTCCTGGCTCCTGGCTCTTTTTTTCTGAAGATTTAAATTTATGTATCCTCATTTCTTCCCTATCACACAGGATGTTGGAAGGTAACATTCTATCACCTTAGAAGAATTTTTCAACCGAAAAAATATTCAGTCTCAGTAAAATACATAAAACATGAACTTCACCAGCTTAACCATTTTTAAATATACATTCTTTAGTCATGTTAAGCCCATCCACCTGTAAAAGGGTTGTAACACAAGGATATGGAGATCTTGCTGGTCACTCTGAAGACTGGCTACCACACTGAGCACCACTCTTGCTCCTCACATGCTAACCTCTTTGGAACTGGCATGCATCTTCTGATAAATGGTATGTCAGAGGTTAATTGCCAAGGGGTGGGCATTGTGATGCAGAGGGCTAAGCCATGGCTTGGGATGCAGGATCCTGAGTTCCAGCTACTCTGTTTCTGATGCAGCTTCCTGATTGATCACCTGGAGAGCCACAAAGGATGGCTCAAGTCCTTGAGTCCCGGCCATCCACATGGGAGGCCTGGATAGAGTTCCAGGCTCCTGGCTCCAGCTTCACCCGGCCCTGGCTACTAGAGACATTTAGGGAATGAATCAGCAGATGGAAGATTTCTTTCCTTCTCCCTGTATCTCTGTGTGTGTCATTATGTCTTTCCCTTAAATAAATAAGAAAAAAGTGAATTGTCAAAATTCCCATTTAGGGATACAGAAAGCTATCATAGGTGTTTTTTTTGTTTGTTTGTTTTGTTTGTTTTTTTGTTTTTTGACAGGTAGAGTGGACAGTGAGAGAGAGAGACAGAGAGAAAGGTCTTCCTTTTGCCATTGGTTCACCCTCCAATGGCCGCCACAGCCAGCGCGCTGTGGCCGGCGCATTGCACTGATCCAAAGCCAGGAGCCAGGTACTTATCCTGGTCCCCCATGGGGTGCAGGGCCCAAGCACTTGGGCCATCCTCCACTGCGCTCCCTGGCCACAGCAGAGAGCTGGCCTGGAAGAGGGGCAACTGGGACAGAATCCGGCACCCCGACCGGGACTAGAACCCAGTGTGCTGGCACCGCAAGGTGGAGGATTAGCCTATTGAGCCACGGCGACGGCTATCATAGGTCTTATAATTGTGATACCTTACCCAGGGAAAATCCCATGTGTACCTCCATGCTTTGAGGTGGCTTCCTAGCTTCTGGCTACTTGCCTGGACCACAGCTGCTCATGGCCCCACCCCCAGTCTGGTGGCTGCCCCACTCTGTGTCTTTACACTCCTCTTCTGCACCCCTGCCCGCCCTGGCCCAGCCCTTCTGAAGTGTCCTCTTTGTAACCTAGGTGAGCACATCTGGCTCTAATCTTTCAGGAGCTTTCCTCGAGCTCCCTAAAACACCACAGTCCCTCTCTCCTAAATTTCTACAGCTCTCGTTTCCAGATTCCTCCATTTGGTGCGCAGGATTTTGTACTTGTGGTAATTGTCGACCTTCATGTGTCCATATTTCATGGGTTCATACTGCAAACATGAACAGGGTGCACAGTGTCAGTGTACACATTTAGAGGACCACTATTGTAAACTAAGAATTTTTGGACTCTTTAGAACAAGTGAAAATCCATAACTCATCTGATATATGAAACTGTAAGCATTTAAAAATAAACAAAACCATGCAAGTCAACTACTACAAATAAAGATGCGGAGACTAAGAGCATTACCATGTCCACCAATTCATCAGACTCACAATGGTTCTGTTCTCTATGACGTCTAAGGTCTAGGATTTACTTGAACGTGGCTTCTAGACACTCTACCACACCGTGGGTTGGGGAAGGACTGCCTGGTCTACTTTTACCCACCAGAAGTAGGGCTTCTGTCTAGCAACAGGGTTAGGAATAAAAGCTCAGTTCTTAACAAAACACTCATGAATGGTTTAATTTGTTGTCTTGTAGTTTTTTTCAGGTTTAATTTAAATAAATAAATTGTTTCATTTACAGAAAGCAAATTAAAAATAGGACAAAATGCATGAACTTCAATTAGAAACACAGTAGAGATCTCTGCTAAGCTGGAGGCGGGGTGGTTCTTTCACTTTCTTGAATCATTTCTCTTCTGGCTCCTCATAAGACAAGCAGTGCTGGACCATTGCTGGAAATGTCCCGGGAAAGGGCTCTCCTCTGCAATTGGCTGGGAAGCATGTCTATCACTAGATATAAGCATGGGAAAATGAACCTCACCAATACCACATAACATGCTCGTAAATTATCTAGAAATGGGTGACGGACATATGCATAAAAGCTAAAACTGTAAAAGTTTTAAAAGTAAGTGTAGTACAAAATCTTTAAAACCTGCAGGGTAGGATAAGGGAACTGCCGATGACATCCTAGCCATCATATTGCTGGTGCGTCTGTAGTGATGCTGGTGTCAGCAAACCTACTACACTGTTTGCCATAACAGTGTAACCATACAATTGTGTACAGCACATAATACTTGAAAGCGATTGTCAATGACGGCGTTACCTCTCTTTGGGCCCGACTTCCCAGCACTTATGCTTTGAGGATTAAATTTCCAACACCTGCATTTTGGAAGACCTGTTCAAACAGTAGCATCTGTATGTAAACATTCATGGTTAATTTCTGGGTTTGGGGTGGGGGTGGGGCACCTGGCAGAGTTTAACACAGTGTACCCCATTCTGTGTCCTCTGTCTTCCTCCTCATTCCCCAGCTCCCTCAAGCATAACAATAGGCAGAATTTGTCTAATGAAGCCAGCAAAGAACCCTCCTATTAACTTGCTGTCCAGGTGTCAGAGGAAACATGAAATGAAGACACGTCCCCAGCTTACCAATGTCACCACCTCTTCCTTAGCACACAATGGGAAGCCCTGATCACGTTCATTAGGGAGCTAGTTGTGGGGAGCAGCCCGGACTGGACTGAGTTACTAGAATTAAGACTTATTCTATGCATCTGCTCTCCCACAATATGGCGCTGGGAGAGAAGTAAACAGCTTCCGCACAGCTGCCTCCAGTTCAACCAATAAACTGTAGGACTTGCTACTGATTGGAGGAGAGCAGCGTACTCGGCGTGTGGGCAGCCGAGTTGGGATTGGCAGAGGAGGACTATAAAGGAGGAGAGAGACGGCATGCACCGGGAACATCTAAGGGGAACATCTAGCTGAAGGAACACCTGTGCAGCCCCCGAGAAAGCCGGCCGGCGGTGTGCCGCTCCCCTGCGGAAGTGGGGAATGTGGCCAGGGGGAACTGCCCTTCCACGGAGGTGGAAGGGATAGTAGCCAACCCGGGAAGAACCAGCGGCAAACCCGGGGAGGGCCGAGCAGACAAAAGAACAACGCAGGGTCCTGTGTCGTTCCTCCACGAAGAGGGGGAGCGACATAATGGTGCCGTGACTCGGATGTGAAGCCTAGGCAGGGCTTAGTGTCGTTCCTCCATGAAGAGGGGGAGCGACAGCTAGTTGCAGAGCATGTATCAAAGGGAGAGGATAGAAGTGAAGAGAAACAATTATGTTTAACAAATGGACTAAAACAATTATGCAGCCACCCACTGAGTACAGAGCTTTGAGCTCTGCTTCACAGGGGATCTGAAGGAACCAGCTGAGAGACTGTACTGCAGCAGAGGTGGGCACTCCTTCACGAGACGAGTCAGCTGACATCGTGGCGTGGAGTCTAAAAGGTGCTGTCCTATCAGTGCTCCTATGAAGCTACAGTGCATCTCCGTCATTTTCAGAAACCCCATAATAGTCATTTGAAAGCCCTGCCTTTGATCATCTTGGGACACTCAGTCACATTTGTCATGATTTGTGACTATCCAGCGTCTTGGCGAACAACTCTTCCCACCTTTGACGAATTGCCCCCTCTTACTTTGCCCTCCTAAAGCAGTAGTTAGAAATGCCCTTTCCTACCCCACCTTGCAAATGAAGGCATTGACCTAGGCTCTGTCTGTCAATCAGAGACTCCCACACCTGGCTTTGATGGGGAGAGGAGGATGCAGGGACCTTGTAGATCTGTTTCTAGAAAGGTTGGAGGCGAAGGGTGGGGCCTTCCAGCAGCCGTGGCCATGATCCTCTCCAAACCCTTGGCCATGGTGCTGCTGCGGTGTCTTCCTGCAGCAGCCCTGTTTTGTGCTGCCAGCCCAGCCCTGAGGCCTGACTTTGGCCCTCCTGGAGATGCTTCAAGGGCCCTGAACCTACTTAGTATAGTCTTTTCCTTCCCAGGCTAGTTAGAACATTGATCGACATACATTGCCTTTCACAACACAGGCAACAGGAAAAGAACATAGATGTGCCTTGGAAAACAGTGACATATATTAAAATCCATGGTAGCACTTACAGCACCACCACAGCATCACATGACATCACATTGACCAGCATGCTGGTCAATGACAGACCACACATATGACAGTGGTCCCATAGGACCATAATGGAGCTGAGAAGCCATGTCTGTTGACATCCTAGCCGTCACATTGTTGGTGTTTGTAGCGATGCTGGTGTCAACAAACCTACTACACTGTCTGCCATATAACAGTGTAACAGTACAATTATGTACAGTACATGATACGTGAAAGTGATCATCAATGACTGTGTTACCATTTATGTGTTGACTGTTCTAGACATTGTGTTGTTATTTTAGAGTGTACTCTTCTAGTTATTAAACAGTGCACTGTAAGACAGTGAGCCACGTAACGCTGGCAGAAACCTCCAACATCTCATGGGTCTCCTGTCGACTGACTGCATCAATGACTGACCTATGCCATCCATTTTGTGTAAGCCTGCTCTGTGCTGTTCAGTCAATGACAGAATCACCTTAAGATGCATTTCGCAGAGCATGTCCCCAAGTACATGACTGTACTTGGCTTTTACAGGTAAAGAAGCATCAAGTCTGCAAATAAATGGACGCTCTCCAGCCTGCTGAATGTTTGGCGACTGGCAAAGTCTTACATGGATCATAGAACAAATGGCATAGGTGATCCTTCCTGGCCACATGACGGATGTCTTGCCAGGATAAAGAAAATGGATTTCTAAAAGTAGGAACTCACTGAAACAGTCCCTGTAACCTGTGCTCTGACCTTCGACACCGGTCCTTTTAGAGAGAAGACAGTAGGAGAGAGCTGATTGGTAGTCAGCCTGAGGGTTACAGAAGCCTTCAATTTAGTATAAACTTCAGTGTAGAAATGAACCAGGAGGGACAGCGTGTGGAAGAGACAGATACGTGTCGAGGTCTGTGCCCTCCAGCTAACCAGCCCATAAATTACAACATCCAGGGATGAGAGTTTGGCACAGTGGTTAAAATGCTACATCCCACATTGGAATGACTGGGGTTGAGCCCTGCTCTACTCAAGATCCCAGCTTTCTGCTAATGTGCACCCTGGAAGGCAGCAGGTGACAGCTCAGATAGTTCAACCTCTGCCACCCAGGTGGGAGACCTAGACGTACTTCTCAGCTCCTGACTTTGGCCTGGCCCAGTCCTGTGGGTTGTGGATATTTGGCAAGTGAACCAAATGTGTGTCTCTTTCTTTCTCTGTCTGTCTGTGTGTTTCTCTGCCTTTCAAATGAATAAATAAATATTTCTAAAAATCACAACCTTATTCTACATGCAAGGAGCATAATATAGAATGAAATGATTGGATAGGATTCCCTAAACCAAATGTCCTTTCTACAGTGTCTTTTTAAATTCATTTATTTTTATTTATTTGAGAGGTAGAGTTATAGACAGTGAGAGGGAGAGACAGAGAGAAAGGTCTTTCGCCTGTTGGTTCATTCCCCAAATGGCCACAATGGCCAGAACTGCACTGATCCGAAGCCAGGAGCCAGGTGCTTCTTCCTGGTCTCCCATGTGGGTGCAGGGCCCAAGGGCTTGGACCATCTTCTACTGCTTTCCCAGGCTATAACAGAGAGCTGGATCGGAAGAGGAGCATCCAGGACCAGAACTGGTACTCATATGGGGTGCTGGTGCTGCAGGCAGAGAATTAACCTACTGTGCCACGGCGCCGGCCCCTCTACAGTATCTTTTTAAACAATATACAGCACCAACTGCAACCTGTCTAAGCAATTATTTTATTATCTTTTGCCACATGTTGCCAATCCCAGTTTGCGAGTGAGTAGTGGTGATTTTTTAAGCAGGCATATCCTTGGCACCATAATAAATTCCCTTCAAATTAATTTTGGGATTCTATGCCAGGCAAGCTCTCTCTGGTCCAAGGAAGTTCCAGTTGTCTCAAAAGATCAGAGCCCGGTGCAGAAAGACCTAGAGACGTGGCTCAACGTTGGCTGCCATTCAGGCAGGCTCTCAAATGGCTGCTGGCTCTGGTGAGGAACTGTCTTGGGGCTACCCTCAGCACAGGTGCCTGCCTGGCTCTAATGCTTGGTGGTTGCTGTGAGTCAGCACCATCATCACTTCCTTCTATGCACCTGCTGCTGTGACGGCTCTTCTCTCTCATCTCCAGGATTCTCTCGCAGGCATAGCTTCTGCTTACTCATAGCCACTGTTGCTTCCTAGCCCCGGTCTTTTGTTTGCAGCTTCTGCCTCCACTTCTGGCTGTAGCTGCTAACTGCAGAGACTGTCTTCACATTTCTCACAGAGGGCTGCACTGCCTTTGTTTAGTCACTCTGCATGGCAGCCCCTATGAGGCGGAGCTCCCTTGTGGCCCCTTCAGAATGCTGATTTGGGCGGATTCAGGCTCTGCAGGTATGCAGATGTAATGGCGTGCCTCGCTCCATCTGGCTGGTGCCCCTCCGGAGTCCCATACTGAAGCACCCCTCACAAATGCCTGCTCGTGCTGTCTTCCCCAGCTCCTCCTCGTCTAGTAGAGCACTAAAATGAGATGAGCTGCTGACTTATGAACGTGCTGAACTTACAAACAGCAAGTTGTACAGAGACCATCTATACTGCAGACTGTGTTTACCGAAGACGGCTGCACCCACGCATTGCCTCCCACACTCTCTCCTTAGAATGAGGTGCTGACACTACAGGTGCATGGTCCTTCCCATTGCGTCCACATGGGCCTGTGACTCCAGTGAAAGTGAAGCTCTATGACTTTCAAGGCTGAGCCAGGAAAAGGCAGATGGCTCCCACCTGTCTCCTTAGGGAAGGAAACACAGAGTCCTGTTTTGGTTTTATGTCTAAGCTATGTTGGTTTTATGTTTTAAGCTATGTTGGTTTTAGTTTGGTTTTATGCCTAAGCTATGTCCAGCCACAAAGCTGAGGAGAAAGGTCCTGTGGAGGTGTTTCAGTCCTGCTCCAGCTGAAGACCCAGGAGACAGCCAGAATGAACCAGCAGACACAAGAGTGAGAGTCTCCACATGACTCCAGCTCCGGGCCCTGAACTGCTAATGCCAAGGGGAGCAGAGACCAACTCTTCCCACTTAGCTGGATAAAAATTTAAAGATTTAAGAGAACAACAGAAAAATGAAAATGAAAGCCAACTTCATGTTAAGCCATCAGGTTGGGGGTGCCTTGTTGCACAGCATGGATACCTGGAACCCTCCCTCGCCACCTCCTCTGTGATCTTAGGCCATCAGCAAATCCCTCTTTCCTTTTCCTCATCCTCAGCCTTCCTACCAGTTTCTTCACATTAGCCTTTCAATGTGCTTTGGCAACTTCAAACCTAGAAGAGAAAAAAATCCTGTCCAGCAAGATTCTGCTTTGGCTCTTGCCCACTGCTGCTTCCTCTCACTTCACACTTGCTGAAATAATCAGTCATCTACTTAACATTGCCATCCCCAGCTTCCTGTGCACTACTGTGTTTTCCTGAACAAGCATCTGCCCTCTCCCCAGCTAGCTCCTTATTGCAAAATCAGTGGGCCCCTCGATATCTGTCTTCCTCATCAAATACCACAAGTCCCACTATGGGATGTTGTCTGCCCATTCACTCCACTACTTCTTAAAAGCCTACGATTTTCAACACACTGATGACTCTGCAATGGAGGAAACAGAGAAGGAAATAATTACAGAAAACCTTCCAGGTACAGTGGTATTGCAGGAAAACAGAATTTCGACACACAGAATCGTAAAGGTCAAAGTGACTTCTATTAGAGATTCGTGAATGGGACAGCATTCTGTCTATGAAACAGGAAGTTGCTCGGATGAGCTGAGCAGAGAGAGTGAGATCTGTAGGCAGAAAAGGCTGAAGAGAGCAAACACGGGGAGCAAAAAGTGGATCAGCTCTTCTGTATATTAAGATAATCGAAAATGAATCTTGATGTGAATGGAAGGGGAGAGGGAGTGGGAAAGGGGAGGGTTGTGAGTGGGAGGGACGGTATGGGGGGGGAAGCCATTGTAATCCATGAGTCGTACTTTGGAAATTTATATTCATTAAATAAAAGATTAAAAAAAAAAAGTGGATCAGCTGTTTCCAACTTGCTTTCCCTGCAGGACTAAAGCCAAGGAGACTTCCTTCTCATGCAGACTCGGTTTACTGGGCCCTTTTGGATTGACTGCAGTGATTTTGACCGGTTGTTTTCTTTTGAAAACTGATCAGTTTCTGTGATTGGTTTGATTATGTGGCACCGAGCACGAGTGACTCCATTCTGGTTCAGTTTGGTCTGCTGGGGCCAAGGGCAGGAATGCAGTCCAGAGTGGCCTCCAGTGAATTTTATTTAACAACATTTTCACTTAGGATGACAAAGGAAATGTTTACCAGGGATGGGCAGCTGGCCCCTGTGATGCTCACTGCTGGCACCCGTGCCCTGTGTGGTCCCTCCCGTAGTCCCCTCAGCTGACCTGCACGCCCAGAAGGGCTATGCAGAAGTCATGTCCTGTGGCTTTGCGACCAGATCCTAAAACACATTGCAGCTTGCTGCTTTGGCCTCTGGGGCAGCCAGCTCCATGTGGTGAGATCACTCCTTGGTGAGGTCCACACAGAGAGGCACCAAGACCGTCTACCAGCATCTAGCAGCAGCCGTGGGAAGGCACCACCTCAGCAGGGGATCCACTTACCCCAATACATCTTCAGAAAGCTGCTGGCCCATCCAGCATCTGACCACACCTCATTAGAATTCCCAGAATTGGGGAACATGTTTGGCGTAGTGGTTAAAATGCCACTTAGGGTGCCAACATCCTGTATTGGAGTGTGTGGGTTCAAGTCCCAGCTCTGCTCCTATTACTAGCTTTCTGGTAAAGTGCACTCCTGGAGGAAGCACAGGTGTTGACTCAAGTTTGGTCCCTGTCACACTGTGGGAGACCCAGATTGAGTTCCAGGCTCCCGGCTTGCGGAGTCTTAGTGCACCCGAACGAGGATGGACTGGGTCCGAAGAAAGGTAAGTGCGCCGCTCGCCCGTTCCCCAGCTGCCCCGTCCCCCGAATCCCGGAGATAGACCCAACGGCAATGGGGAGTCAAGTCAAGTAAGCAAGACCTCGGTTTATTGCATGCATAGCAAAGCCTTTTAAAGCACAAGACCACAGGATTACTGGGGCAGGGCATAAGGACCAACCAACTACTTAAAAGGTCATTTTACGGGGCGATTTTCTACAGGACCAGCCACATGTCTGTACACTCGTCATCAGTTGTCGTCACCTCCCCTGATGCTGTGCAGGCAATTAGCTTTGGTGGTAGACATCTTTGGATACCACCCACCTTACCTCCTTTGGGCGCCATCTTTGAATTGCCACGTGTGCCTAATTTCCCCACACTGGCTTCAGTCTGGCCCAGCCCTGGCTATTGAAGGCATTTGAGGAATGAAACAGCACATGAAATCAATCAAAATCTCTCTCTCTAGCTCTCGCTCTCTGTGTTGTGTCTGTGTGTCTACACTGAAAAATTGCTTAATTTTAACAAACATGACAGTTGTATTTTATTTTATTTATTTTTTTTTTGATAGGCAGAGTGGACAGTGAGAGAGAGAGACAGAGAGAAAGGTCTTCCTTTGCCGTTAGTTCACCCTCCAATGGCCGCCGCGGCTGGCACGCTATGGCCGGCGCACCGCGCTGATCCGATGGCAGGAGCCACGTGCTTCTCCTGGTCTCCCATGGGGTGCAGGGCCCAAGCACTTGGGCCATCCTCCACTGCACTCCCTGGCCACAGCAGAGAGCTGGCCTGGAAGAGGGGCAACCGGGACAGAATCCGGCGCCCCGACCAGGACTAGAACCCGGTGTGCTGGCGCCGCAAGGCGGAGGATTAGCCTAGTGAGCCACGGCACCGGCCAAAAGTTGTATATATTTATGGAGCATTATACACGATTTCAATATTATATATATATAAATAGTATGATGTTCAATCAGGGTAAATATATCTATCTCTTCAAACATTTAACATTTTTTAACATCCAAAATCCTATATTCTAATTTTTTGTTTGCTTGTTTCTTTTTCTTTTCTCTTTTTTTTTTTTTGAAAGAGAGAGAGAGAAATACACATTGTGTTAACGTTATCTGTAGTCACCCTCTGTGCAACAGAACTCCAGAACCTCTTACTCCTATCCAGCTGTAACTTCATACCTGTCAATCAACCTTTCCCTGTCCTCTTGCTCTCAGCCTCTGGTAACCACCGTTATACTCTTAACTGCTAAGAGATCACTCATGTGATACTTGTCTTTCTGTGCTTGGCTTATTTCCTTTAACATAATTCAATTCCAGTTCCATCCATGTTGTTGTGAATGATGAAATTTCATCCTTTTCTTTTTTTACTGCTGAGTGATATCCTATTGTGTATGTGTATTACATTTTCTTTATCCATTTATTAGTAGATGAACTCCTTCTGTCTTTCAAAATATATAAAATACATTTAAAAATTTTTTAATCCTGGAAACTATAAGAAATAATAAATGTTTGATGTTTTTGACTGTAGTATTTCAGGGACTCAATTATGCAGCCATAAAGAATTAATGCAGGAGGGCCGGCGCCACGGCTCACTAGGCTAATCCTCTGCCTTGCGGCGCCAGCACACCGGGTTCTAGTCCTGGTCGGGGCGCCGGATTCTGTCCCGGTTGCCCCTCTTCCAGGCCAGCTCTCTGCTGTGGCCAGGGAGTGCAGTGGAGGATGGCCCAAGTGCTTGGGCCCTGCACCCCAAGGGAGACCAGGATAAGTACCTGGCTCCTGCCATCGGATCAGCGTGGTGCGCCGGTCGCAGCGCGCCGGCCGCGGTGGCCATTGGAGGGTGAACCAACGGCAAAAGGAAGACCTTTCTCTCTGTCTCTCTCTCTCACTGTCCACTCTGCCTGTCGGAAAAAAAAAAAAAGAATTAATGCAGGAACTTGGGCTCTACAGTCAGAAGAGCCCATATTTGGTTCCTATTCCATCACTCCCCAGGTATGGAGCACAGCTACATGTTAGCTTTCTCAGAACTTATTTTCCTCCTGTAGAAAAGCCAGTATGGATGCCTCCAGAGGGAGACTAATTCTAGAAGCGCCCTGCAAATGCCAAAATCCCAAGCCAGCTCAAGCCCCTTATATAAAGCGGCACAGTATTTACCTGTAATCTATGCACATCCTGCCTTATACTTTAAATCATCCCTAGATTACTTAGAATGCCTAACACAGTATAAACTCTATGTAAACAGTTATTGCACTGTGTTGTTGACAAGAGTCTATACATGTCTGGTGCAGATGAAATTTTTTTCTCCCAGTTTTTTAAAGGTTTATTTATTTGAAAAGCAGAAAGAGAGAGAGAGAGAGAAACACACACACACACACACACACACACATACAGAGCTTCCATCTGCTGGTTTATTCCCCAAATGGCCAGGGCTGAGCTAGGCCAAATCCAGGAGCCAGGATCTCCATCTAGGTCTTCCACATGGGTGGCAAGGACCCTAGTACTTGGACAATCATCTGCTACTTTAACAGACACATATACAGGGGACTGGATCAGAACTGGAGCAGCCAGGACTCAAACGGGTGCTCCTATTTGGGATGCTGGTGTCGCTGTTGGCAGCTTAAACCACTGTGCCACAACACCTGCCATTTTCAAATATTTCTGATCCGCAGCTGATTGGATCCACAGATGTGGAACCCATAGATATGGGTGGCTGAGTTTATCCACTACCTAGGAGTGTTTTGAGGGTTAAATTAGGCAATGCAATTGGAGCACTAAGCACAGGGCCTGACAGGCTGTAAGCTTGCAGGAAATGCTAACCATCATATGATCATCATTCTACCTCTACCTGTTCAGATTTGCGTGTGGTTACCAAGACAGTCTTATAATGGCTTATGAACATAGTGGTAGTAATGAAGAGCCCACCGAGACTCACCAGAATGGCTTCAAGATTATTTTAAATTTGAGACATTTGAATACAGCAGATGCAGAAAAAAGCCCCTTTTTTTTTTAAGCTCTCCTTCTCTGACTAAAGGCAGAGACTTCCAAGAATAAACCTATCCTGGGAAGCTTTCAGTCGAAAAGCAGCCTGACCACTAGCCCCACAATGAAGAATCACACACACGTTTTCAAAATCTGTCCACCTTCCATTTGTTCTCCTAGAAGACATTTGTTTCCCATACACCCTGTCTCCCCCTCTGCTCCCCGTTAAACTGATACAGAAGCCTCACGGAGCGTTACTGAGCATGCCCACGTGGGAGTGAGTGAGTGAGTGAGTGGATGCTGTCTTTCCTCCTGGTATTCTGTTGTTGGTTAATCTGCAGGTCCTAGGGATCCCGATTGGAAATGTTTTCCTCCCAATACCAATACTCAAGAAGGCCCACAGATGTCGAAATAAATTAAAAAACAATGAAGGACCAGCACTGTCGACTTGGATTCAGATAAGCCTATTCTCTCTCTGTTGGGGGACAGAATTCTGTAATTTCTTTTGGGGGTTGGGCAGTATCTTTCAGCAGCCCTGGATAAGAAATGTCACACACTGTTGGCTTGAGCCAACAGAAACTGGCTGCTATGAACAAGAAAATCTCTTTAAAAGACTCTTCGGAGCCAGCTTCAGTCTGCTGCCTTCTCTTATCTGTGATCATTGATTAGCCCCTCTGGCACCCAATTTGGTCTTCCTCCTGGATTAAAGCTTTCTGAATGCCCCTAATTACCCTTTGCAAATGATACATTTCATGTTAGCATCCTGTGTAGAAACCCAGAACAATCTGTTCAAGTAAGGACTATGATTCTCATCCACCCAGCATAGCAGTCAGTCTTTCTTGCTCCATTCTCCACTCTAGATAGTCCTAAGGACGCCTAGGTGACTAACCTACGCAAACCCCTGGCATCTGCCCTGGCTGTTGTCAATCTACTGTTGCTGACCAGGAGACAATGAGATCTCAGGTGACAGTGGCCTCGGCTCCTGCTGTGGTCACATGGCCTTCCTAAGGGGTCTCCAGCCCTCCAGCTCATCTCCCCCTGACAACAGGTCTGAGTTTCGATATCAGGGCAGAAGGGCCTGGGGCTTGTGCTGTGCCCTCTGCATTCCAGGTCTTTGCTGCAGGATATTGACTTGTGGGTGCTGTGGCCATGTCCCGTGAGCTCCCCCTGCTGCAGTCTGACCCCTGCTGTGAAGTCCTCCTGTGCAGTGGCTTCCTCATCCCATCTCCATTCCTGAGTCTTTCCTATCTGGGCACACCACAGGCAGGCCTTGTGGAGCCTGGACCTCTGCCTCCCACCCAGCCAGCCACCACCTGGAGCCATCTCTACTCAAAGGCATGCAGCTTATTGGCTCAGCTTCAGTGATGGAAAAAGGACCAGCATCCATCAGGCCTAGCACTCAAGATATTCAAGGGAAAGGGCTGGAGCTGTGGTGTAGTGGGCTAAGCCCCAACCTGTGGCACTAGCATCCCATATGGGCACTGGTTCAAGTCCCGGCTGCTCCACTTCCTATCCAGCTCTCTGTGAATGCACATAATGGGAGAGCAGTGGGGGACGGCCTGAGTGCTTGGGCCCCTGCACCCATGTGGGAGACCCAGAAGAAGCTCCTGGCTCCTGGCTTCAGATTGGCCCAGCTCTGGTCATTGCTGCCATTTGGGGAGTGAACCAGAGGATGGAAGACCTCTCTTCTTTCTGTCTCTTCCTCTCTGTATCTACAGCTCTGCCTCTCAAATAAATAAATAATTTTTTAAAGATTAATTTTATTTATTTGAAAGACAGAGCTACAGGGAGAGGAGAGACAGAGAGAGAGAGAGAGAGAGGGGTCTTCCATCCGTTGGTTCACTCCCCAGATGGCTGTAACGGTCAGAGCTGTGCCGATCTGAAGCCAGGAGTCAGGCAGCTCCTCCCGGTCTCCCATGAGGGTACTGGGGCCCAAGCATTTGGGCCATCTTCCACTGCTCTCCCAGACCACAGCAGACAGCTGGATTGGAAGAGGAGCAGCCAGGACTAGAACTGGCGCCCATATGGGATGCTGGCGCTTCAGGCCAGGGCTTTAACCTGCTGCACCACAGCGCCAGCCCCATAAATAAATAATTTTTAAACAGATTTGAAGGAAGACCTTTTCCTAGCTACAGATTAAAAAAAAAACTCAACTTTGAGACTCAAAGATGATCAATGACTACTTTGATTTCAGTGGTACCTGCTCTTTACTGAGCCTTACAATTTGACTGGAGGAATATAAGCCTACATGGGAATGCAATTTCACAACAACTTGAAAATACATCGACTTCGTGTTTGAAAAAGGTAAAACCCACAGTCTATCTTAGACAAGCAGAATTTTTTTTTCTGTTTCCATTTGTGAGCTTCTGTTCCGGTTCTGTAACATTTCCCACTCACTTCCTATACCCTATAATTACCATGTACTCCTATGTTTGCTTTTTGTTTTGAATCAAATGTACAGAGTTTAAAAGGAATTATAATTAAGAATACTTCTGGAAGGAGTTCCCATGCAAATCAATCACATTCATTCATCAACTCACGAAAGAACTTTTACTTAAAATCACAGGAGGAAATCTCAGGAGGGCACGGAGCTGGTCTTCTTCGCTACTGCTTGTCTCTCTGGCCTCCCACAGTGCCTTGCAGTACCTGGCCCAGAGCAGGCTTCAATACATATTTGCTGAATGAATGGATAAGTGAGGGTTCAGAAACCGTACTTTTAGCCTCACAAATCTGTATACAATGCTAATTTTAATTTAAGGAAATTTTGTTTATATTTTTAAAGATTTATTTATTTATTTATTTGAAAGGCAGAGTTATATACAGAGGGAAGGAGAGACAGAGAGAGAGAGAGAGAGAGGTCTTCCATCTGCTGGTTCACTCTCCAATTGGCCGCAACAGCTGGAGCTGCGCAGATCCGAAGCCAGGAGCCAGGAATTTCCTCCAGGTCTCCCACGCGGGTGAAGGGGCCCAAGGACTTGGGCCAACTTCTACTGCTTTTGGAGCAGCCACATCTTGAACTGGCGTCCATGTGGGATGCTGGCACTGCAGGCAGCGGCTTTACCTGCTACACCACAGCGCCATCCCCAGGAAACAGTTTTTTAAAAGTAATTATTGGGGGTGGTTTTTGGAGCAGTGGCTTAGGTTAGTGCCTGGGACACCTGTGTCCCATATCAGAGTCCTGGCTCCTCTGCTTCCCATCCAGCCTCCTGCTGATGTGCATCTGGGGAGGCAGCAGGTGATGGCGTGAGTATCTGAGGCCCCGTCTCCCACAGATGAGGCCCATATGGAGTTCTGAACTCTTGGCTTTGGTCTGACCCAGCCCTAGTTATTGCAGACATTTGAGGAGTAAAATAGCCAATGGAAGATCTCTGTTAGTCTCTCTATCCCTGCCATTTGAATAAAATAAAAATAAATTAATAAGAATTAAAGAAAAAGGAAGTATTGAGGTGTATATGTATTTATGTATGTATGTATAAAATCACTATGGTAATAGATGCCCTAATCCTGCTGGGTCTGTCAACCTGAAATCCACTGAGAAAGGTTCCTAGGAGCTGAAGGGACTATGCAAAAGGGCAACCATGAGTTAATTTAGGAGATAATGCTGCAGCACATGCCTGTGTCTCACCATCTTCTGAGAAAGAAGAACCAAGCAAGAATTTAAAATTGAAGAAAGACTCACCAATGGTAGTCAGAGACATACATTTTATCCACTATCTTATCACTATCAGTCCTATGTCTTTTGTGAACACATAACCTCTAATGAGAGGTTATCAATAAAATAACAAGATTGGAATGACGCCAGAAAGCTACCAAAACAGCACTTCTCAACTAAGAGCAATGAAACCTTCTTTTCAAATGAAACTCAACCAAACAAGAGAATGAGGAAGCAATCACAGACTGGGAGAAAATACTTAGCACACACAAATCTGATGCAGAGCCGGCACTGTGGTGCAGCGAGTTAAGATGACACTGCTTGGCACACAGGCATCCTACATCAGCGCACCAGTTCAAATCCTGGCTACTCTGCTTTCAATCCAGCTCCCTGCTAATGTGCCTGGGAAGATTCTCTCCTCTCTCTCTCTCCTCTCTCTCTCTCTCTTTCTGTCTCTCTCTCTCTTTCACTCACTCTGCCTTTCAAATAAATAAATAACTCTTTTTAAAAACAAGTCCACAATTCTGATGAAGAGTTGGTGCCCAAAATATACAAAGAACTCTTTTTAAAAAAGAAAACTATTTATTTATTTGAAAGGCAGAGTAACAGAGAGGCAGAGGCAGAAAGAGAGAGAGAGAGAGAGAGAGAGAGAGATAAGTCTTCCATCTGTTGGTTCACTCCCCAGATGGCCACAACAGCCAGAGCTGCGCCCATCCGAAGCCAGGAGCCAGGAGCTTCTTCTGGGTCTCCCACACGGATGCAGAGGCCCAAGAACTTGGGCCATCTTCTGCTGCTTTCCCAGGCCATAGCAGAGAGCTGGATTAGAAGTGGAGCAGCCGGGACTCAAACTGGCCCTCATATGGGATGTCGACACTGTAGGCAGTGGCTTTACCCACTAAGCCACAGCACCAGCCCTCACAAAGAACTCTTAAAACTCAACATTAACCAAACAAGCAACCCAATTTAAAAATGGGCAAAAGACTTCAATACTTCACCTAAGATGGCAAATAAGCATGAGAAAAGGTGCTCCATGTCCTACGTCATCAAAGAAAAATTAAGACAACACTGAGGTGCTACTCCACACACACCGAAATGGTCAGACTCTAAAACTCTGATGACACCTAACACTGCTTAGGATGTGCAGCAACAGGAAGGCTCAAGAAAAAGGATACAGCTGCTTTTTAAAACAGTTTGGCAGTTTCTTTTTTTAAAGCTTTATTTATTTGAAAAGCAGAGTAACACAGAGAAAGACACACACACACAGAGAGACAGAGACAGAGAGAGCGCTTCCATCTGTTGGTTTATTCCCCACGTGATGCAACAGCCAAGGCTGGGTCAGGCTGAAGTCAGGAGCCAGGAACTCCACTGGGTCTTCCCAGTTGCAGGAACCTAAGTATGTGGACCATCATCCATGGTCTCCCAGCTGGAAGGAAGCTGGATCAGGAGCACAGGGGCTGCCGCTGTGGCATAGCAAGTAAGCTGCCTGCAGTGCTGGCATCCCATATGGGCACTAGTTTGAGTCCCAGCTGCTCCACTTCAGATCCAGCTCTCTGCTATGGCCTGGGAAAGTAGTAGAAGATGGCCCAACTCCTTGGGCCCCTGTACCTGTGTGGGGAACCTGGAAGAGCTCCTGGCACCTTGCCCAGCTCCAGCCGTTGCAGCCATTTGGGGAGTGAACCAGTGGATGGAAGACTTACTTTCTCTCTCTCTCTCTCTCTCTCTCTCTCTGCGTTTCAAATAAATAAACCAATCTTAAAAAAAGAAAAAAAAAATGCACAGGCACCTTAACCTGCTGCATCACAGCCCTGGCCTCTGCCAGTTTCTTTAAAAACCTGCAATCTATATGATCTAGCATCTTGGTACTCACTCAGATGAGTTGAAAGCTTGTGTCTACACAAATACCTGCTGTTCACTGCAGCTTTATTCATAATTGCCCAAACCTGGAAACAACCAAGATGTCCTTCAGAGCATAAATGGATAAACATGGAGAAATCTTATCTACTTTGAATAATTTCACCGGGGCTTTGTAAATTGCACATAAGTGAAAAAAATAAAACCTATTTAAAGGAGCTACATACTGTAGGATTCTAACTACCTGATATTCTGGAAAACCCAAAACTATGGAGACAGTAAAAAGATGGGTGGATGCCAGGGGTGGAGGGTGAGGGATGAGCAGGCTGAGAGTGTTTAAGGCCGTGAAACTGCTCTGTGTGGTGAGTGCATGGCCAGTTTGTCCAAACCCACAGATGTGCACCAAGAGTGAGCCCTGATGTAAACAATGGGTGGGTGACCGTGACTTGGCAGTGTGGGCTGGTTCCTTGTGACCCATGTATCCCTGTGGGGGAGGGTGTTGCTATTAGGGGAGGCTTTGTGTGGAGAGTGGAGGAAAGGTGTATGGGAATTCTCTGTTCCTTTCACTCAATTTTGCTGTAGACCCAAAACTGCCCTTAAAATAAATTATACTTTTTAAATGGGAAAAAAACAGAATCTATAATACATAAAAGTGGTAAGATCATATTTTATTAGTATAAATTTATTTTATGATGCAAATGTATTTTGTACTTAAATTATATTTCATCAATAAGAATCATGGGGTGATAAAATGTGGAATGTTACGGTTGATAGTTTGAGAGTCGGCATCCAAATTGTACCTGTGTTTTATATGGCGTTCATCTGTATTTTGTTTCTTGAGAAAAATGTGATCACAAGATGAATAATTGCAAATAAAAACTGATTCACAACATTGTGCTTTGACAATTCAGGGGACTCCTTAATCTAACTTGAAGGAAAGGTGGTGGGAAATATTCACTTCTCAGCTGAATCATTGCGAGTATCTAACATGTGCTTAGTATTCTGAATGCAAACATTAAAATGTTCTAGAAAGTACCCAAAATGTATTTCATGAGGTGTTAGCTCCTCGTTTATTATTGCATGACTGCCCGTCCTGTTCTGTGGAGAGTGTGAGAATCCCAGAGAAGCCCATGAGCTGAGACCTGCCTATTTGAGCAAAGCAAGCCTAAATTTAACATCTTTGCCCAAGGTCTTACAGGCTGGCACAGCACAAGGCACTCTGGGCAGGTGGCAAGGGGGACCAGAGCCAGCCTCTGATCTCCTCCCCATGCCATGTGCCCAGCACAGAGCTGCCTCTGTCCCAAGAAAGGAGCTTCTTTCCCTAATTCACATGCAGGCAACTGACCTATAAAGACCATAAGACACCACGTGGCCTGCAGCATGAGGAATAGCTGTGTAGTCATGTAATTCAGCTTTATATATATGGATATGCACAGGCCTGAATTTTTTAAAGAACAGTTCAGAAGTTCCATTTTCCTAACTGATTGCATATTTGGAAGATCAAGTACAAGTATATGCACAGTAGTGCAGAGAAAGGTTTTACTCCATAATCTGCACACAAAGATTAATGGATCATGCCTGCATACATTACCATGGCATTGGTCTCTAAATGTTGAAATTCAGTATTAACACATCTGGGAATGCTGTTATCATTTTAATGGACGATACTGAAGAAACATATTTTTAAGACATTTAAATAGAGACTAAATGTATAGTTTCACCTCTATGAATACAAAGTAAGGTCACATATCTGTTAAATCTACTTGAAAATGGCTTAATGTTCTTAGTCATTTCCCAAAAAGAAAGTTGAAGGACAAAGACTCTTGGGCTGTTGGTTGAGATACTGTTGTTGGTATGATCACCACTGCAATGACACGAGTATGCTAGGGTACTGTGGAATTGTAGAGAAGATATTTGAACCTGACTCAGGAGAAGAGGCTGAAAAAGCATCAGGAGAGATTGCATAAACCATGCTTTTCATACCGTATATTCTGTGACACTTGGACACCTGGGGTCTCACTGACCCTGGAAAGACTGTCCCTCCAGGGCTGGGTAATTCGTAGAGATGGTAAATGACTCACTGTGGGAAACAGCCTCTCATGTGCAAACCGACCAATCCAGAGCTCTGCCACATTGGGCCACTTATTCCTCTGCCCTACACATACCAGAGCCAGGGACCCACAACTGGGCACCACCCCTATTTTCCAGAGTCCCACTGAAATGATTTCTGTCTGTGAATTCACCCAATGAATCCTTCATCTGGCTGTTCCTTTGTATTCTTTAAAATATTATGTATAATAAGCCAGAGGAGACACACAGGCTCATGTTCCCTGTCTCTTGCCATGCAATGCTCTGTACTGCCCAGAGACTCTGCCAGCAAGAAGGCTGTGACCAGATGCAGCCTCCCAACTCTGGACCAGAACTGTGAGCCAAAACACATAAATGTTTATTTATTTATTTTTATTTATTTATTTTTTTGACAGGCAGAGTTAGACAGTGAGAGAGGGAGACAGAGAGAAAGGTCTTCCTTCCGTTGGTTCACCCCACAAATGGCTGCTACGGCTGGCGCTGCGCCGATCCGAAGCCAGGAGCCAGGTGCTCCCCATACGGGTGCAGGGGCCCAAGTACTTGGGCCATCCTCCACTGCCTTCCCAGGCCATAGCAGAGAGCTGGACTGGAAGAGGAGCAATCAGGACTAGAACCAGCGCCCATATGGGATGCCAGCACCACAGGCGGAGGATTAACCAAGTGAGCCACGGCGCCGGACCCATAAACTTTTATTTCAAAGTATTGTGCTATTGGCAATAGAAAATGGACTAAGACAGTCAGGCACAATGCAACAGCCAACAGCTCCCACAATATGGCAAGCCCCTTCAAGAGGGGCTGCCTGCCAATCTCTGCCCTCTGCTTTAGCCACTGTTTGAATCCTTGGGTGGACTCAAGGATTCACAGGATTCATAGGGTGAGTTCTAGAAGTTCCCAAGCACAGAAGCTTCCATGTGCCACCCTCCCAGAACATGGATGAGCCCTCATTGCCATCCTGCAAGCCTCCATGTTGTCAGCTATCCTGGATCTTGTTTTGAGTTTTATGGAGAATTCACTGCATAAACATGATTGCCAATAAACCAGGTGAGGAAATCTGGCATGGCCAGTCTGTTCAGATTCTTCTTCACCTCTCTGTACAGCACTCCTTCCTCCTTCTGGAATTTTTCTATTATTTATTTATTTACTTGAAAGACAGAGAGAGAGAGAGAGAGAGAGAGAGAGAATCTTTATTCACTGGTTTATTCCCCAATAGCCCCAATAGCCCCAATGGCCCCAATGGCCCCAATGGCTGGGGCTGGTCCAAGCCAAAGCCAGAAGCTTGGAACTCCTTGCAGGTCTCCAATGTAGTGGCAGGGACCTGAGCACTTGGGCCATCATCCAATGCCTTCCCAAGATCATTAGTGGGAAACTAGATCAGAAGCAGAACAGCTGGGACTCAAACTGTGCATCTGGTGCCACAAGCAGAGCCTCAATGCATGGTATCACAATGCTAGCCCCTGCAATGGGAGTATTAAGATCTACTATCAGAGAATTTCTTAATGGCCAGTTTCAAGACAGAAAGGTGAGAAGGATTAAATTTTCTCTGGGCTGACTTGGGAAAGAGAAATCCTAGTTTCTATGGCCTGCCTTGAAGAGGGAGTCATGAACCAGGAACCATGGATGAAACCAAAGTGTACACACACACACACACACACACACACTTCACAGGAGGCCACTTATGTTAATCTAGATCAGAGTTTCATAACCTCAGTGCTGTTGGCATTTTGGAGCATGTCCTGCAGGTTGTGAGATGTTTAGCGGCACTCCTGGTCTCTAACCACTAGAGTGGTCTCTAGCCACTCTAACCACTTTCCCCTTTTTGTGCCAACCAAAATGTCTTCTGGCATTGCCAAATTCCCTTGGGGTATACAGTGGGCAAAACCATCCCTAGTTCAGAAGTCCTCATCCAGATGGGAGATGACATTGGCATGGACCACAGAGATAGACAAAGCAGGTGGGCAGAAGTGAGATTCTGGATAGATTCTGAAGGTAAGACATATGATTTGTTGATATATTATGTATGGAACATGTGGAAAGGTCAGAGTTTGGATGATTTAAAGACTTTTGCCTGCACTGATCTTGACCAAGATGGGAAGGACCATAGAAGGAGTGACTTTGACAAGAAATCAGGAGTTTTGTTTTGGACACGTTGAACGTGTGGATGCCTGTTGAATCCACAAAGAGATGACAAATAGGTAGTCTTGGGTACACAAGTCTAGTTCATGGATGAGGCCCAGGCTGGAGATGTAAGTATGAGAGTCATTAGGATAGAGTTGAAATGTGAGGGCTTGAGATGGGGAGTATGGATGGGGAAGGGTGCTAGGCAACATTTTAATGTGGCCCCTTTAATTGCTGCTCCCTGAGTTATGTTCTTTGAGTGAGGACAGGACCTAGGACTTGCTTCTACCCAGTAGAATAAGGCAAGGGAAGGGGCTGTCATTCCTGAGTTTCCTTTATATCACACGAGACTCTGCTTTCGCTGATTAAAACGAGAGGCTCTGCTGCTGGGCTTTGTGCCTATCACTCTGGCGAGGAACTACAGGCAGCTTCTAGGAGCTGAGGTGGGGCAGTCTCCAGTCCACAGTTAGAAAACAGCTGGGCCCCAGACCTACAGGTGCAAGAAAATGAATTCTGCCAACATCCTGAGTGATTTGAAAGGAGATTCTTCCCCAGCTGAGCCTGAAAATAAGAACACAGCCCAGTAGACACCTTCATTTCTGCCCTGAGGGTGAGAGACTGAGTGGCCCACTCAGTTTGTGCCTATGCTATGATACAATCACTGTGTGCTTTTTAGAGCCACGTAAGATGTGGCTGTTACACTATCCCAGGTGGTGGAAACAACCCTGAGCCCTGGAGTACACCCGTCCATGGTAGAAGGTAGGGAGGTTCGGAAGAAGACAACAGAGAAGACTGAAAGGGCTGGCCAACAGCAAGGGCAGAAACCAAAGACAGAGTTGGAAGCTAAATGAATAAAACACATTTCCAGAAAGACAGGAGGACTCTTCTGTCAGGTAGTACAAACAGGTTGAGTCAGCCGAGGGCTGAGAATGGGCCACTGGATCTGGCAATGCCGTGGTCATTAGTGGCCTTGAAGAACAGCTCTCTCCATGCAGCAGTGAAGGTGAAAGTCTGATGGACGGATCTGTGGTTACAAAAAGTTAAGGTCTGGATTGAAATGGGAGCAAGTGGACATGAAGAGCCGGGATCGAGTCTGAGTTCTATTTTGGAGTCAAAATCAGTCAGTCTTGCTACAGGTTAGACATGGGGATAGAGAAATGGAGGAACGATCCCAAGGCTTGAGACTTGGGCCATGACATCTGTAGGAGTGCCATTTACTAAGATGAAGAAGACTGAGAAAGGAACAAGTTTAGGGGGAGTGAGTTAGAAATTAGGTTAAAAGCAGGCTCCTCTTACATATTCACATGCAGAAATTCTGCAGGCAGTGGAAAATATGAGTCTAAGTTCAATGGCCAAGTAAGGATTGGAGATCTAACTACAGAGACTAAATTTATAGAACGTGCTTTAATCAACGATACCAGGTGGAATCACCTGGAACAGTGGTTCTTAGAGTGGAGAGGGTTGGGGAGGCAATGATCCGGTTTCCAGGACAGACTTGGCAGTGCCTACAGACACTTGTGATTATCACAACTTGGGGAGGTGCTATTGGCACTAAGTGGGTAGAGATAATACTGCTAAGCTTCTATAACACCCAAACAACCTGACCCAAAATGCAAGTTGAGGGCTGGAAGAAGGGAATTGAGGTGAATCTTGAAAGTGTGAAACAGTCATCTCTAGTAAAGGAAAAGCAAACTCATTGGAAAGACAAGGGAGTTGGCAGTCAGTGTTGAATACCCATTTGAGGTTTGTGGTTAAGTATGTTAAAAGTGTAATAGGTGGAAATAAATAAGAATGATTTTTTCAGTGTTAACAAGTTGGTTCAGCTGTGTGGTTGACTCCTGGGTTTCTGGCACAGGCCTCTGGCATTCGGCGGAGTATTTGTCAAGAAGCAAGGAGAGAGGGTAAGCAGGCCTTCCTGACAAGGCTATGAGGCAACGTTTGAAGTTGCTGCATTTCAGGTGCTGGGGGGCCATCCCAGTGAAACAGCACAGGTGCACAGGAGGTTACACGGCTCCAGAAGGGAGAAAGAAGCTCCTGGAGGCCATATAATAGGACACTTGTTAGCGTGTGCATGAGAGCTGAGAGTAGGGATAGAGTGCAGATGACCATAGAGAGGACAGCCTGGAAAGAAACAACAGGAAGAGAAAGGTTAACAGAGCCCCAGGGAGTACTAATGTAGAAGCCACATTTGTCAGGCACAAACGTCTGTCTTGTCTCTCTAAGCAGGCTCAGAACTCCTCAAGATCTAAGGCCAGTTCTTAGGCTTTGAATAGTGCTGAGGACACAGAAGATAATTCTATAAGTCTCTCTGATGTGACTGTAGTTTATTATTTGAAATGCATCTAAGGGATAGTTTTTTAAAAAATTACAACCACTCTACAAATATAAAAGGAGCACTTGTAAAGATTTTTCTTAACTTGTTAATTAACTAGGGAATTAGTAAAATGGTACCACCAACTTCAAGAGAGACTCCAGACACATACACAATTAGGAACATGCAAATGAATTTGCTAAACAGATGCAAAATGGGCTTTTCCAGAGGAGCATTTTGCCCCCATTGGGCAAAATCTATTTGCATGTGGATAAACAAGTATTATTTGCATTGCTATGACTTCTCTATAATTCACTGAGTTGTAAAATAAGTCAAAGACAGGAGAGGCACAGAACACCCCATAGAATCACATAAAGCAGAAAGTTTATACAACACCTGTTTCCTTGGAAGACACCAAAAGTCTTTTTGGTTCATTTCAAAGTCATGATTTTCCTGCTAATGCTAATACGAAAAAGATCTTGTCCCTACCATTTCAACTGGTGGGGCCTGTTATAAAACATACATGGTGCTACTGTAATACTACTAACTGTTTAGGGAGAAGGGGTGGAATTTGGAACCCCTTAACATGGACAGGAAATGTTCAGTTTTCAAATCATCTCAAATGTACTCTAGAGTGAAGCAGGGTATAAATAAAACACGGAAGATGTTGAAATGGCCCTGTTGGTTCATCAGTGTGAGCTTTCTGAGTCACAGCGGAGGCTTTGCCCTGCTCCCCCCTGCCCCAGGCCTGCCTCCCTCCCTGGACACACCACTGTCAGACTGCATACCCAGCCTTCAGTTCGAGCACCAAGATCCACTGAGAAACGGAAACCCTTCTCTCTTTCGGCAGTGAGCAAGGCCCACTGCGGTTGCTGTTGGGACACTCAGTGCTGTAGTCCTACAGTTCAGAGAGAGCAGAATGAGAACCCGGTGAAGACTACTGCAGGAAATGGCCCTATGAATTTCCTGAGCACAGTATCTCATTTCACAAGTTTTGAGTGCTTGGGAGCAAACCTGCCAAAAATGGGAAACCTATAAATAGGGGAGAGTGGGAAGAAAAACTGGGACTTGTCACATGCCACTGAAAATAGGGAACTAAGAATTTTCCAGAGATGCAGAGTCAAAGGGGGGGAGTTTAATATAATTTAGAAATGAAATCACAGGCACATGCTTTATGAAGAAGTCAGATAAGAAAGGGTGAAGCTAAGGAACAGAAGAGAGGGACTTAAAAAGATAGAAAAATGTATCAACTTCAAGTCTTACACTAAAGACAAGCATAGATCAATGATGGGAGGAAGAAAACTAGGACATATTATCACTTATTGGGTCTTGTCTGATGAGAGACCTTATATCTATGTTTTAACTGACATTACCAGAGGTGATCTACAAATATTTAACAGAAAAGGCATTAGCCAACTGGAAGCTGGCCAGGGCACCCCTGCTGAGCCACACATCAACCTTCTAATGACTGCATCATCGGAGGCCAGGGTAGGGCTTGGACATGTTAGCATGGCTGACATGTTAGGTCCAACTGAGTGTCAGGCCTGAGAGTAAGCAGTGGGCCAGGTCCTCTGCCCAGGTTTGGGCTTCCTTTCTCTCTTGCTTTTGACCTCTCTAGGCCCCTCAGCTAGCATCAAGGTCTTTCCTGGTTCTCTCAGCTGTGGCGGACTGCACCACGGTCACAGCGCTCCAAGTGGCAGCCCTCTCCATGGGGTCCTGGTTGTTCCCTCCTGAATCTTAGGAGGAGAGCAGAGAGGAGGTCTCATTTCTTCATTCTTCTTGGCTACCCAACCCCTTCAGCATAGCTCAGCCTACCACATCAGCACATACAACTTTAGGTTCACAGGCCTGGGAACTAGGTCAGAAGGCAATTACAACAAAGGAAGGGAAGAGTTCAAGTTCTAGCTTGTCTAGACTTCCTGCATAACTCCTCAACTCATCTGCCCAGCATCCTCTCCCTCTCTCTTGGAGCTTAAAGCTAGGCCACATGGGTTTGCTGCTTGCCGGTTGTTAACAGCATGACTGTGGACTACAGGCCAGGCCTGTCAGAGCCAGTCTAGATTGGTTAATAGGATTTTTAATTTTGCTAGGTGTGATGATGGCATCTCAAATAAGTAAGGAAATGTCTTGGGGCCGGCGCCGTGGCTCACTTAGTTAATCCTCTGCCTGCCAGCAACCCATATAGAGGTTCTAGTCCCAGTTGCTTCTCTTCCAGTCCAGCTCTCTGCTGTGGCCTGGGAAGGCAGTGGAGGCTGGCTCAAGTGCTTGGGCCCCTGCACCTGCGTGGGAGACCAGGAGGAAGCACCTGGCTCCTGGCTTCAGATCAGCGCAGCGCTGTCCACTGCGGCCACTTGGGGAGTGAACCAACGGAAGGAAGACCTTTCTCTCTGTCTCTCTCACTGTCTGTAACTCTACCTGTCAAATAAATTTAAAAAATTTTAAAAAGTAAGGAAATGTCTTTGCTTTACATGTAAACTGGGGTATTGGGTAACAGGAAGTGATGTGACATTTGGGATTGGCTTTAATATGTATTCAAACAACAGCCAAAGAAATGTGGATGTTTCATGGGGGAAGGGCGAGGACAAATGAGGTTGGTGATTGGTGAGTCACCAACAAGGCAATAATTTAAGGGGGGTCCTCCTTCTCCCCAGGCTTTTGTACATGGCTGAAAATGTCTATGAGAATAAACAAAAATTAAACAGAAAATGAGGCTTTCCTTCCTTGCATGCAAATAAAAGTAATAAGGACTAAGGGTAACTTTTCACCTTGACTCCTCTGCAGTTTATTTCAATGTCTCCAGCTAGATCCCAGCTCTTGTCCTGATGTGGGACAAGGAGTGAGGTTGGAAGTTTAGGTCTGTTGGCCTGGAAGTCACTGCAAGCCCCCAAATATAATTCTAGCCTCCTATTTGTCAATCAAAATGTCCCTTTCCCCAGGTTGCATCTGCTTCATCGACCTAAGTGGGGGACATTAAGTTCCATGTCGAATTGTAGAGGTGCCACACAATTTCCAGGTAGCTTCACCCCTGTAAGGCAGCAACGCCCACCTCATAAAAGAAGCCAACTCCTGGGAGGGGCTGCAGGCACTGTGTAGGTGTCTTTTCTCTCTTCCTTCTCCCAACTCTCCTCCTTTCTGGCAATCCTCCTGCCCACTGCCTACTCATGACAGGTATTTCTCTACCTGGGGCAACCCATGTTCACACGTGTATGTGTGTCCGCTTTCTCAGCCTTTGAATAAAATTTACCACTTTCGCCCCTTCTACATGTCTGCACTTAGAATGCTTGTCTTGGTGCAAGGCAACAGCCTGAGCCCACACCAGCCCTAGCCATCATCTGTTTTAACACCGTAAGGGAAAACCTGCTTCAGCAAGGCTTGTCAGGTTCAATACTAGGGAGTGTACATCTTTGGAATCTGTGCCTACAGTTTTTTTTCCCCAAAGAAACCTTTCATTTAAGGAATACAACTTCATGCATTTCATAAGTACAACTTTAGCAAAACATCTTTGGAATCTGTGCCTACAGTTTTTTTTCCCCAAAGAAACCTTTCATTTAAGGAATACAACTTCATGCATTTCATAAGTACAACTTTAGCAAAACCATACCTGCCCTCCCACCTACACTCCCACCCCACCTCCTCTTCCCTCTTCCATTCCCAGTCCAATTCTCCATTAAGATTCAATTTCAATTAACCTTATCCACAGAAGACCAACTCTATACTAAGTAGAGTTCTATAATAAGTGTAAGAGTTCAATAATTTGCACAAAAAACCAAACCAAAATTGTTCCTCAACAGCTGAGACAAGGGCTGTTAGAAATCATTGCATCTGGAAGTTAATTTCACTTTTTTTTCTTAGAAACTTAATTAAGTTTACAGAAGCACCCAAGAATGATACATCTTTTGCGAGCACTTAGACATAATTATAATACAACTCTTTGAGGACTGAGGTCTTGCATGGGAAATCAGTGCACAGAAACTCCTGTTGTTAATTTAACAATTAACATCCTTATGTATGACACCAGTGATCACCGGAAGCTATGCCCATACTTTTAAAAAGTGAACAGTTTCCTCGGTGGGATAACTTAAAATGTAGATGTCTCATGTTAAAACATCGCCTGCCTGTGTCCCACTGCTTTCTAAAGGCCAGCGTGGTGTTAATGTATCTCCATGGAGAAAACAGCACCAGAAGGAACAGTTTATAAAAGCAGCACTACCGGAAGCAGAGATTTGCGGAGGGAAGGGTGTGAAGCCCCAAGAGAAAAGAAACGGAATGAATCATCATCGTTAGACCACAGTATTCACAGCTAGAGCAAGGGACACGAGGAGAAAAAACAAGGGTAGACAGAAGGAATAACTTCTCAGGATAAAACTGGGGTCGGGGGGAGAGGAGGAGACAGTGTGCAAAATTGGGGAGGGGTTGATTGTACTGCCGCTGGTCACAACACCAAAAGTTGCTCATTACGGTTAAAAATAAATATGCATACTCGCATGCTGAAATTCATTTGCTGTGTTTTGACAACGCAAGCATTGAAGAACCTTCTGGAGACCCAGGGTTGTGCTCTGAGGCTGCCCACTCTGCGGCTGAGCCCAAAGTTGAGCAGGGGTCTCCCCAGCTGACCACCTTCTTCTCAAGGGTTCCCTATAACTGAGCCTACGGGTGCCCAGGCTGGGAGGGCAGCAGGGAACCCCCGCCCCCACCCCGGAGGCCTCAGTGCCCAAACTTCAGCAGTGCCAGCCCACAGGCACCAGGGAGGGATGAGACTCAGGGGATGTGACCCACTGGGCATGAGGGCCAGAGTACCAGGGGGCCGACAGTCGGCCTTGGCTACTGCTCTCTGCATAACCAAGCGGAGCAATCTCAAGGCAGAAGACAATGGCAGAGCGCTACAGGGAGATCTTTCCCAGTGGAAACGATGGGGCAGGAAGGGAGCCCCGCTTGCCCCTCTGCCCCACCCTTCTAGGGCTCAGTTGTCCCTCCCTGGGAACTGGCCTAACGGGAGCCCGCAGGACCCTGCAGTGCCGCTCTCTGACGCACGGGGGCAGCACGTCCAGGACAGCCCAGCGGCGGCGTTCCGCGAGCCTCTCTTGGCGGCGGCCAGGCGCAGACCGGCCCGCGGCGCCCTAGCTCATTGGCTGCAGCGCGGGCGCTGCCATGTTGGCGGAAGCGGAGCCTCCTGTGCGGTGGAGACTGTTCGTGGCGGTGGCCTCCGCGTCCGTCTGCGCAGCCTCCTGAGTCTTCGCCTCGCTCGCGTCTCGGTGTTGAGAGGCGGCGGCTTGCGGGATGGAGAAAAGTAGGATGAATTTGCCCAAGGGGCCGGACACGCTCTGCTTCGACAAGGACGAGTTTCTGAAGGTGCGCGCGGTCCGAGCTCCCTGGAGCCGGGCCGTGGGGTGCCTGTCTCCGCTGTGTCCTTCGGGGGCCCTCTCCTTGGGCTGCTCCTGCTGCCCCCGCCCTGGGCCACGCACGCCGCGCCGCGGGCTCTCGGCCAGCACCTCGCTGCACTGGGCAGTCTGTTGCCCGCAGGTTTGGCAGGTGCAGCTTGGAGCACTCAACCTCTGTCTAAAGTCGTGCATGTTCAGTGGAAGGCGTGAAAGTTGCGGGGCGTGTGGTTTTGAGCTGTCTGTAGCAGCCCTTGTTTTTATCCGGCCGTGTTCTCATGCGGTGCAATCGGATTGTCAGGTCCCCCTGGTTGCAAGGAAGCTTGCTGATCAGCGCCTTGGAGCTGCATAAGTGTATAGGGAACAAATCTCTAAAACCCGTGTACAAAACCCTTGTATCTTCCTGGAGGTCGTGTCTGGAACCAAAAGCACCTAAAGTCTTTGCCTAGCGTTCATCTAGAGCGTCCAGAATGCGATATTTGAAAGCTTAGAACTCTCCTGACTCCGTTGCAGCACAGCCAGGCAGCCCATTCATTCTTCTTTTTCCTAAAGTTTGCCCCGTTTCTTTTTATGAGGTGAACTCGAGGTTGACTTGCAGATGAGTGGAGGGCGTGAGCCTACAGAAAGGAGCTGGAGACTGACCATTTCACTGACGAAGTTTTGAAAGGCACAGCTTTGAAAAGGTTCAGGCTGTGAGTCAGAGCTAGGAGGATCTTTGCCCACCGAGGTGTCTCCCTCCGGGTTTGCACTTAAACCCATCTAAAAACACAGTTGTTTTAAGGATTGGGAAAGTTGACATCGCGTTGTGGTTGGTTTTAGTGTTTAAAAAGTTAAGAGCTTTGGCCCACTGGTAGACATCTAAAGTTTTAAACAAGTGAGTTTAGATCTCTGACTGTCCTGCGTTTTTGGATGGCTTTATGAGTTGCAACCTGTCTTTTTCTCTTTTTAGGTTAATTGGCCTCTTTTTGATATTTGCGTTCAGATCCCATCTCCAAATCTGTAGTGTTAAGTATTTGTGGGTCTTCCCCAGCGTGACCCTGTAGTTTCAACGTGTGGCACGTGTCTGGAGCAGGAATGGTGTCTTGTTCTTGTGCTGTGTGGTGAGAGATGTGTCTTGAATGGCGTATCTGAGAGACCTGGAAACGCTTTGTTCCACCCCCTGCCTAGGAACTGCCCTTCAAGGAGGGTGGAAAGAAAGAACACAAGAGACACTGAATGGAGAGGGCACTGGAGGAGAAGGCTCCCAGTGGTGATCCCCGTCCTTGCTCTGACTTCCAGTATCAGAGTCCCGACAAATCTTACCCATCTCTTCGTTCAGGCCCAACCCCAGCACCCTTACTGACCTGCTGGCCCCACCACCACCGTTCTCCCTCTGCGCTGACAGAATGCCTTTGGTAAATGCAGCTTCAGGAAGTAGAAATCAAAGCAGAAGTTGTAAAGAAGAAATAGGGAGAGAGCAAATGGGGGGGGGGGGAGTGGTTGGAATGCCAGCAGTTCCATATCCTTCATCACGCTGAAGCCTCTGAATGTGCCATTGCAGTGTGTAGTGCTGTAAATGGGACCGCTTCTTATGTAGAAGAACAGGTACAGAGCACCTGTTCCCTGGTGGAATGTTGGTTTTCTAGGTGGAACCAGAAGATAAAGGTCCCTTGTAGTTTGTTTCCTTCTAAGAGACGTTTTCTTTTTATGGCTCTGTGATGGAAAGGATGGGTGGTATGCTTCCTGTCTTGGTTATATTTCTAGAGTTGTGTCTCGTTCAACACATTTTGTAACTGGATAGCTTTTGGGCCCTTGAGAATGCTGGGTTAACGGGTGGATGTTAGGATAGCTGAAATTATTTGAAAGCTAGTCTGTTGATTGGAACCTATGGAATTACTTTGCCAGAGATGGTGATGGCCTACTACTGTAACAGGAGCAATTGTTCATTCAGTCAGCAGGCACTTGCTAATCATGTACTGTGTGCCAGCCAGCAGTCTAGTCGCGCAGAGGCACAGAGATAAATAAGATGTGGCCTGGGCTGCGGAGAGTAGTGACAGGGAGCACTGGCGTGTTAAGAGATTGCATTTAGCGCCTAGTGGCTGGAGTATGGCAGAAGGGCCAGCAGTGAGACCAGAAAGGTAGAAGGGCTGGGGCTGCAAGTTGTGAAGGGCCTTGGATCCTATACCAAGGGGTTTGAGCTCAGTACAGCATTTGTTGTGGCACTATAATTAGATTGAAAGCAGGAAATGACAGGGCATAATCTGCTGCATTGAAGCTGACTGGTAGCTGGAGGTGGGCTATTTCTCTTAAGGATGGCAGCCAACTAACAAATAAAATAGTGAAAAAGATAATTGGTTGAATGTTGACAGGGATGGATTAGACCTGTTTACCTACATGTACTGTTAAATCACATCCCTTCCCTTCTATGTCAGAATAGGAGTCCGTCACCTGCTTTGCAGAAAAAATGAGGGGCCATCAAGGAGGCACTTATGGCAGTCTCCTTGCGTTGGTAGCTGTTCTGTCTCTGCCCCTTGCCTGTTGTGTGGGGGGCTCCCCTTCTTCCTAAGGTCTGCCATCCATGCTTAGATCCCATCCTCTGTTGCCTCTCTCAGGACTATTGTCCTCTCCCTCTCCCTCCCTCTCCCTCTCCCTTCCCCATTCCCCCCCCCCTTTTTTTTTTTTACCATTGACTTTTTTTTTTTTTAAGATTTATTCATTTATTTTGAAAGTCCAGAGTTACAAAGAGAGAGAAGAAGAGACAGAGAGATTTTCCATCTACTGGTTTGCTCCCCAGATGCCTGCAATGGCCTGTGCTGGGCCATGCCGAAGCCAGGAGCCAGGAACTTCATCTGGATTTCCCATGTGGGTAGCAGGGACTCAACCACTTGGGCCATCTGCTGCTACTTTTCCTAGGCCATCAGCAAGGAGCTGAATTGGAAGTGGAGCAGTCCGAACATGAAACCAAAGCCTATATAGGATGTTGGTATCTATCTCAGGTAGTGATTTAACCCACTATACCACAACTCCTGCCCTCCTTTAACTTACTTACTTACTTACTTTCTTTTCTTTTTTTTCTTTCCTTTTTTTTTTTTTTTTTTTTTTTTTTTTGACAGGCAGAGTGGACAGTGAGAGAGATAGACAAGAAGAAAGGCCTTCCTTTACCATTGGTTCACCCCCCAATGACTGCTGTGGCCAGCGCACCGCACTGATCTGAAGCCAGGAGCCAGGTGCTTCTCCTGGTCCCCCATGAGGGTGCAGGGCCCAAGCACTTGGGCCATCCTCCACTGCACTCCCAGGCCACAGCAGAGAGCTGGCCTGGAAGAGGGGCAACCGGGACAGAATCCGGCGCCCCGACCGGGACTAGAACCCGGGGTGCCAGCGCTGCAGGTGGAAGATTAGCCTAGTGAGCCGCGGCACCAGCCCTCCTTTAACTTTCAAACATACTCCTGTTTTATTCTCCACTCCACCTTCTCACCTCCAGTTATTGTCCTGTTGCTCTCTTCCTATCACAAGCAAATGCTCAGGAGCTGTCGTTAGGTTCTCATCTTTCCCTCTTAGACTCACTGCATTCTGGCTCTGGCCCCATCGTCCCACTAAACAGTTCTCACAAAAGTTAAATCGCCATTAGTCATTGCCACAGACATTTTCCTGTCTCCAAGAAAGACCCTCCTTGTTTGCTTTCTGAGACCACCTGCTTCTGTTTTGTGGGTGTTTGTTTGTTTGTTTGACATCTCAGTGTCCTTGTCTGTTTTGCATAATCATTCTCCTCCTCTCAGCCATTCCCTGGATGGTTCTGGGCTCAGTCACAGGTCCTCTCATTGTCACATGCTGTACGTGTTCCCTGGATGATCTGCGCTGTGCAGCCCCATGGCCACCTGTGGGCAGGGGACACACTTTCATATCGCTGGCCAAAGTATCTCCTGACCGCCCGTCCTCACCTCTCTGACATCTCTTTTTCAAACTCTGCAGGTTCAAACTGAATGAATGAAAAGCAAAAACGAAAAACCCAAACCTCTGACCTTCAAATCTATCTTTCTTCTAGTATTCTGTATCTCAGTAAATGCTCTGTTATCCATCTAGTAGTGAGTCATAAAACCAGAAGTCATCCTTGGTAACATCTCTCCTACACCTTCCCAAAACCCAATCTGTTACCGTTCCCTGTGATTTCACTTCCCGAATACCTCTTGAATCCATCCACTTCGCTCATTCTCCTCTTTCCCATCTTCCTTTTGAGTAACCTTTATCTAATAAACAAACTGTTCTTCCAAGTCTCCTTGCATCCCTCTTTTCTTTTCCTGGTACATGTTCTGCATTGCAGGCCAGATGCTTTATTCCACAATGCATTATTTGGTCTTGTGTATTACAGCAGGCAACTAGTCTTGACCTGGTTATGAGAACACATTTCCCAAAGCATTTAGAAGTCTTCCAGAGCAGCTCATTCCATTATAGGCAGTTTTGTTGGCATGTGTTTTGTTTCTGTGCTGAGTGAAAAATTGTCCTGCATTGACCTTCTGTTCATCAGTTCCTTTTGGCCTTGTTGGCTCTCTGGGCTGCCACATAATTCCTTTTTAGTGAAAAGAGAAATTGGGGTCCTCCTGGCGACTGTCAGCACCTACAGTGTGTTAGTGAACTAGCAGGAGATAAACTAGTTACTGAGGCTCCTCCCTATTCTAATTGGATGAATTGGGAATATTCAAACAGGAGTGTGTCCAAGAAGAAAATGGTTTGCTGTTCATGTCTCTTTGTGTTGTGGTGTTGATGGAATAGCAGAGGCCTTGGGATGTGGGCCCCAGTTTCGGCCTTACTCACTGCTCCTGGGTGACTTTATACAAATTGTGGGCCTCGGTAAGCTTCAGTTTCCTCATTACTGGGGTGACACTATAATTTTTGCTCTCTCTTTTAGCTCTTAACATTTTATATTTCTGTGGAAAAAAGAAACTGGTTGTTTTGGTGAGTTTGCAGATAAGGAAACTTAGGCCCAGGGACTTGTGATTTCCACTAAAATCAAACAGCTGGGTGGGGCAAGGCAAGCCTTTATGTTCTGCTATGCAGGCTTAGTCCTGGAAAAAGTATTAATGTGCCACTTTCCTCTTCAGATAGTGGGAGCTTTGGGAGGGATGACATTGAGGATACAATCATACAGATGTCACAAGGTCCATATGTTGTGGTTCATACATTTTACCAGCAGGGACAATGTTGAGGACCCTCTCTCATGTTAGAAGAAATTCCAACCCATCCAGTGGTCTGGATCCTTGGGCTATAGATCAGATACAGTAAATGTGACAGAAGTAGCTGGGCCATTTAGGGTGTACTCGTGACAGAAGAGAGAGATACTGCCCGACAGAAAAGGAGCAGAGAACAGTGATGGAAAGCAGATCCTGGACCAGTTGACAGCAGCCCAGTCCAGTGTTGCTGAGTGCCCTACACAATTCAAAACTTCATCATTTTATGACAACTGTCTAGGTTCATTATTTGACTCCAGTTCTTCATGGAAAACCTGAATTCTGTTCAGCCTCAGTTTGAGACAGAAATAAATATTTTTGATAACTGCCACAAAAATTCTGATTACCTGTAGTTGGAATTCAGACAAATTGATTTTGAACCAAAATTGTCTTAAGTGAAATACTTTTCTTGATGTAACATTAGACATACATAGTTTATTCAGTTGGCAGTTGGTAAAAAATAGTTCTTTTGTTTGCAGAAAAAAAATTCTTCGATTGTCCTTGCTTTTGACTTTCCACTTAGCTTCTTGCAATATTGTAGAACTCACCCCTTGAATAAAATGTTTAATTCATAGCCTTTTGAGTTATTACTTGTGGTATTTCTTTATTTAATATTAATTAGCAAGAAGTATGATGTAAATAGATTTTTTTTTCTTGCAGCATTTAACATTAAATTTCTCTGCACATTCAACTAATTTAAATTTAACATTTAACATTAAATTTCTCTGCACATTCAACTAATCACAAACTTGTGGCTTGGACTTCTGATTGTAGTAATCAGAATTGAACACTTCTGAACTAGGTCATTCCACTAAATAGCTCAAGAAAAATAAGCTAAAACGCCACAGAGATTATCAATGGTGTTAAACTTGGACATCCCATATGGGTGCCAGTTCTTGTCCCAGCTGCTTCACTTCCAATCCAACCCTCTGCTGTGGCCTGCACCCTTGTGTGGGAGTCCAGAAAAAGCTCCTGGCTCCTGGCTTCGGATCAGCTCAGCTCCGGCCGTTGGGGTCATTTGGGGAGTGAAGCAGCAGATGGAAGATCTCTTTCTCTGGCTGTACCTCTCCCTATAACTCTGTCTTTCAAATAATAATAATAAAGAATGAACTCAAATGTTTGTTAAATGGCTATAACAGAATATAGATTTTCTTTGCCCTTTCATAAATATGTCAGACATAGCTAATAATACTAAACAAAAAAGACAGACATAAGATTGATTATTCAAGTAAAAGTTCCTTAGAATTTCAGTATTATTATTTTTTGATACTTCTAAGATTATGTGTCCATAGATCTGTCCATAGGTGATGTGGAAAACTCTTTAGTATCCATTTTGAGTTTCTCAAGCTTGAATAATTTGCTAACTAAATAAAATTTTAGAATGAGTTTTGGGAAACACAAGTGTTTGACCATGTCATGTTCCACTGGGACACCTTATGTTGGAGCCAGGAATGGATTTGAGAGCACGGAATTTTACACATTTTACACATGTGCTGTTCTCTGAGCCAGGGTGCTCTTCCTACAGTGTTTCCCATGGCTAGCTCCTTTGTACCATTCAGCAAGGGTCTTCCCTGGCCACCCAAATGAAAGTGCCTCCTCTTTGTCACTCGCCTTCACTTCATTTTATTTTCTTTGTAGCACTTATTGCTATTGATTAACGTTTATTTGCTTGCATGTTTATTTTTTCCATTAAAAAATACAAGGGCACTTCAAAGGTTATAGAAAAATGGAATTAAAAGGTAAGTTTGGTACAGATTTTGTTTTAATCCATGTGTCATTTTTAAAAAGATTTATTTAAAGATAGAGTTACAGAGAGGGAGAGAGATACCTTCCATCCGCTGGTTTACTCCCCAAGTGGCCACGACGGCTAGAACTGGGCCAGTCGGAAGCCAGGAGCTAGGAGCTGCTTCTGTGTCTCATGTGGGTGCAGGGGCTCAAGCACTTGGACCATCTTCCATTGCTTTCCCAGGCACATTAGCAGAGAGCTGGATAGGAAGAGGAGCAGCCAGGACTCGAACTGGTACCCATATCGGATGCCGACACTGCAGGCACAGCGCCAGCCCCTGTGTAATTTTCCATAAAAGCTAGACAGCAGTTCCATCCCCTCTGGGGAAAACTTCTGAAATCTTCTGCCACCTCCCAACATTACCACCTTGGGGACCAAGCCTCCACCAAATAAACAACCTTGGCAGGTGTGTGGTGGCCCAGAATGTGGTGCTTCTTGCTGTCGCTCAGTGAAGTAGCCAAAAGCTGTTCGTCATGTCCAGTTGATTGATGATGTGGTCAGCTGTACCCTTCCTGGTTTCCTGCCTGTGGCATCTGCCCATTTCCTAGAGGGGCGTTGATACTTCCAACCATAATGAGGGATTCATTTGTTTCTTGAAGTGCTGTCAGTTTTTGTCTTATTTGACAGTTTGTTGTTAAACACATACACATTTAAGATTGTTATATCTCATTAGAGAATTGTCATTACATTATTATAATGTGATTCCCCTCTTTAATAATCTTTCTTGCTTTGAAATCCCCTTTGATTGAAATTAATATAGCTACTTTAGCTTTCCTATTACTGTTTCCATAAAAATTGTTAATGTATTTGAACATTTTATATGGTAACGTTTAAGTTCTTTCTGTTTAAGAAATGAGATGATTCACATAACCTACAATACAGCATTTGTGAGCGAACACGTCACTGATTTCTAGGACCTGTGCAGGCCTCCCCACTGAGGGTTCATGCATAGCCTGTGTGCTTTACTCCTGTTTGTGCTTGAGGAATACTCTCTTGCAAGGATACACCACACACCACGGTTTGTTTTCCCATTTATTAGTTGGTGAACGCTTGTTTCCACTTTTTGCTTGTCATGAATTAATGCTGCTGTGAACATTCGTATACATGTTTTTATGAGAATATCAATTTAAATTTTTTTAAAGATTTACTTGAAAAGCTAACTTAGGGAGGGAAAGACAGAAAGAGAGAGAGAGATTCCATCTGCTGGTGTAGTCTCCAGATGACCACACCAACTGGGGCTGAGCCAGTCTGAAACCTGGAACCAGGAGCCAGGAGCCTCCTCTGGGTCTCCCACATGGGTACAAGGGCCCAAGTACTTGGACTGTCTTCCACTGCTTTCCCAGGCGCATTAGCAGAGAGCTGGTGTGGAACTGCAGCAAGTGGGACTCGACCAGCACCCATATGGGATACCAGCATTGCAAATGGCAGCTTAACCTGCAACACTAACCCCACGAGTTACCAATTTTCAACCCAGGTATATACACAGGTGTGGAATTACTGGGTAATTCTATGTTTAGCTTTCTGAGGAACTGCCAGACTGGTTCCCATAGTGGCTGCATGATTTTACACTCGGAGTGTATCAGGGCTCCAGCTTCTCCACCTATTCACTAATACTTTTTCTGCTTCCCTCCCTGCCCCCCACTTTTAAAAATGATAGCCCTCCTGGTGGGTGTGAAATAATATCATTGTGATTTTGATTTGCATTTTCCTAATAACAAATTATGTCAAGCATCTTTTCTTGTGCTTTTTGTCCATTCATATAATCTTTGGAAAAACGTCAATACAAATCCTTTGTCCATTTTAAAACTGGGTATTGGTCTTTGCATTGCAGAGATGTAAGAACTCTTTGTGTATTTGGCATATTATATCCTTGTCACATACATGATTTTTAGATGTTTTCTCTCATTCTGTGAGTTGTCTCTGTGTGTTCTTACCTTTGATGAATGAAAGTCTTTAAGCACCATTTTTATCTTTCTTTTTGGTGTCATATCTAAGAAACCATGGCCTAATCCCAAGCCATGCACATTTCTTACCTTTCTTTCCTTCTAAGAGTTTTATAGGATTTTTTTTAAAGATTTATTTATTTATTTCAAAGAGTTACACAGAGAGGTGGGGGGGGGGAGCTCTTCCATCTGATGGTTCACTCCCCAATTGGTCGCAACAAAGCTGCTGGCTCCGAAGCCAGGAGCCAGGAATCTCATCCAGATCTTCCACGTGGGAGTAGGGACCCACGCACTTGGGCCATCTTCCACTGCTTTCCCAGGCCAAAGCAGAGAGCTGGATCAGAAGTGGAGCAGCCAGGTCTTGAAACAGCACCCATATGGGATGCTGGCACTTCAGGCCAGGGTGTTAACCCGCTGCGCCACAGCGCTGGCCTGAATGGTACAGTTTGAGCACTTATATTTACATCTGACTCATTTGTGTTAAATTTTTTGAGGAATGGTATGAGATTGGTGTCTAAATTTATTATCTTGCATATAGATATCCAATTGTTCCTGCACTGTTATTCTCCCCACTGGCACCCTTGTCAAAAATCATTTGTAATGTACAGGTTTAAAGTTCTTTTTCAATGTTTAATAAATCTGTAATGTGAAGTAGAAGTATTTTTGGTGAATGAAGTAAGTGTCTATTGTTACCAGCCACTGCACTTTTGTGGTTGGTTATCTTCATCAAAAAATCTACTGGATGCAGAGATGTTCTAAGGCACTTAGTTCTTAGGCTGTGTGACATTGGTTTATCTGAAAACACACAAGTGGCAAATTGAGTTTATTATTATGTAGTGACTTTTTTTCCTTTGGAGCTGGGCTATACATTTTAGGATGATTTCATCAAGTTCAGATCTGGATAGAATCTCAAAGAATATTTATCCGAGGCAGGTAGTGTGATCTTGCCTAAAATCATACAACTGGTTAGTAATAAGGTCAGAATGAGAAAATGAATCCTGTCCCTGTCTTTCCATAACGTGCTACATAATGGTGAATGAAGGGAGTTGTCTCAGGTCACCCCAGCAAGCGAATGTGCAGACCGAGATAAGGAAGCCGATGGGTTTTTTTCTTTTAAAAATTACAAAGGTATTTATTTGAAAGGCAGAGCAACAGAGACAAAGGGAGAGGCAGACAGAGAGAGCAAGAGATCTTCCATCTACTGATTCACTCCCCAAATGGCCACAACAGCCAGGGCTGCAGCAGGCTGAAGCCAAGATCCAGGAACTCCATCCGGGTCTCCCACACAGGTGGCAGGGTCTCAGGCACTTGGTGCATCTTCTGCTGCCCTCCTAGGTGCAGTGGCAGGGAGCTGGATTGGAAGCAAAGCAGCAGGACTCGAGCTGGCACTCTGATCGAGGATGACAAGTAGTGGGAAGCAGATGGTTTTACAGTAAGTGGCTGTGAAAGGGTGGCTAAGTCCTCTTAACTGATACTATCAGGGCAGGTACACAGCCCTAATAGTTTATCTTTTTTTAAAGGTTGACTTATTTATTTGAAAGAGTTAGGGAGAGAGACAGAGATAGGTCTTCCTCTGCTGTTTCACTCCCCAGATGGCTGTAACAGCCAGGGCTGAGCCAAGCTGAAGCCAGAAACTAGGAGTTTCATCTGGATCTTCCACATGGGTGGCTTGTGCTGCTGCTTTTCCCAGGACATCAGCGTGGGGCTGGATTAGAGCTGGTGCCCATCTGGGATGCTGGTGTTGCACATGGCTGCTTTGTCTGCTGTGTCACAATGCCGCCCCCTCCCCTTTTTATTTTTTAGAGATTTGTTTATTTGAAAAGAGTTACATAGAGAGAAAGAGAGAGTATGTACATTTAGTCTTCATTGATGTGGTACAATGCTCTTGTCTCTGAGAACGGATCTGCTGATTAGATTTCCATATTGTGCTTTTTGAATGCAGTTTCTGTTTCTTGAAGTTGAGTGAGAACCTGAAGGCATAAGAATTTGGATATAGAGTCCCTTCCACGTTTATGGTTATCTTACCCATATCTAATTCAACACAAATATTCTTAGCAGTTTGCCTGTATCAAGTTTTTCCAGAGCACCTGCATTAGTTTTCATAGAATCAACTCTTTTTCCTCATCTTTTGTCAGTTTACACAATGTTTAATACAATTATGAAATTGTGATAATTAGTTCAGGCAGCATTAGCAAGTTTGGGAATCATCACATGTGATTGTTGGTGACTGAGTAGCTCAAAATCACAGGTAAAGTAGAAGGTAACCTGCTAGCTATGGGTGTGTCAGCCTGCAGGGCCATCAGAATGCTGCAGAGGGGAGGCAGAGAGCACAGTTCATCCTGTGAGGCCAATAGGAGTTGGTTCAGCAAGCTTCTGAGAACCTATTCAGTGGAATACTCAAAATCTATGTGAAGTATTAATTCAAATATGTATATATCACAGGGACATCCAGGTCGTATTGTTTTATGGGGAAAAGCAGTTTACACAACAGCATGAGTATTAAGATTTTGTGAGAGTATGTGTGCATGTTTGTGGAAAAAAAAAGAGATCTGGAGCGTTATGAATCACACTGTTAAAAATATTAATAGGGCTTATCTCCAGAGCATGAGAGTTTGAGTGCCTTTTTATTCCTTGTGTAAATTCTTTGAAAGTTTTACATTGAACATTTGTTGCTTTTAAAAACCTGTTTCCATTTTGAGAAGAGCCTGACTGAAAGGTGTCATTTTAAAAAATAAACTCCATTATATGGGGCTGGTGCTGTGCCTCAGCAGGTTAAAACCCTGGCCTGAAACACTGGCATCCCATATAGCTGTCGGTTCTAGTCCTGGGTGCTCCTCTTCCAATCCAGCTCTCTGCTATGGCCTGGGAAAGCAGTAGAAGATGGCCCCTTGGGCCCATGCACCCACATGGGAGACCTGGAAGAAGCTCCTGGCTCCTGGCTTCTGGTCAGTTCAGCTCCAGCCATTGCAGCCATCTTGGGATTGAACCAGCAGATGAAAGACCTGTCTCTCTATCTCTACCTCACTCTAATTCTGTCTTTCAAATACATAAAATAATCTTAAAAAAAAAAAAAAAACTCCGTTGTGGAATTTAGACAACAGGAGAGAATGTTATAGTTAGGGGGCTGCCTTCTTGACATGTTTATAAAGTCAGCAAGCAGCTTTATGTCATCATGCATAGTAACCCAGAGGTATTTTCTTTCTGCTGTAATATAACCTTGCCAATGACAGGAATGGCTTCTCTTTCTTTCTCTCTCTCTCTATATATAATATATATAAATATATATAATATAAATATATAATATATATATAAATATATATATAAATGCGATATGATTGCAGTAATTTTTTTCTCTTTTGGTTTACCTTTCAGGAGGATTTCGATGTTGATCATTTTGTGTCTGACTGTAGGAAGCGGGTTCAATTGGAAGAACTGAGAGATGACCTGGAACTCTACTACAAACTTCTTAAAACAGCCATGGTCGAACTCATCAACAAGGATTACGCAGACTTTGTCAACCTTTCAACAAACTTGGTAACATTTAAATCCACAATCCCTACCAGTCACTGATTACATACACACACAGTCTGAGCATTTTTAAAAACCTTTTAGTTGATTTTCACCCAGAACTTTGAAGAGCTCACTAATCTTAATAAAGAACCAGACTTTCTTGGTAGAGGTTTTTGTTTTGAGTTTTCACTCATTTCAGACAGTCCTAACTTGATTATTTTCTGAACTAGGTGTTAAGAATTAGTGACAAGCGGAGGATGGTAGTAGCAGAGTGGTTGTTTATTGTTAGCTACTAGCTGATTACCATGAAAGCTCACTGGTCTACAGTACATTTGCAGGAAATACTTAATTTGCTTTCAGAAACATATGCCAGCCAGAGCTAGGTTGAGGAAACATTGGCCAGGATTGATCTTTAGGAGACTTAGTTTTATGAAAAATAAGAATCATTTGTAATGACAATATCAGTTACTTGTAAGTCATTTAGAGATGCTTGAGCCTTTAGCTCCCAATGTTTACCACTTAGCCTTCTTACTCGTGTTTTATTTTGCTTTTAAGTATGTTTGTCCAGGCCAGCGCCGCGGCTCACTAGGCTAATCCTCTGCCTTGCGGCGCCGGCACACCAGGTTCTAGTCCCAGTCAGGGCGCCGGATTCTGTCCCGGTTGCCCCTCTTCCAGGCCAGCTCTCTACTGTGGCCCGGGAGTGCAGTGGAGGATGGCCCAAGTGCTTGGGCCCTGCACTCCATGGGAGACCAGGATAAGTACCTGGCTCCTGCCATCGGATCAGCGTGGTGCGCCGGCCACAGTGCCCGGCCACAGCGGCCATTGGAGGGTGAACCAACGGCAAAAGGAAGACCTTTCTCTCTGTCTCTCTCTCTCACTGTCCACTCTGCCTGTCAAAAAAAAAAAAGTATGTTTGTCCAGAGAAATACAGAGAGCAGCCATTGCCTTGGGAATTCTGAGAAGCATTAAAATTAACAAGCATATTTCTTATGGGGAAATGCACAACTACAATAAATGTGCTGGTAGGATTAGAAGCCCAGAAAATTTTATTTCCGTGCTATTTAATTTGGATTTTTCTCAAGGGTTATAATGTTGGGAAGAAATACAATCTGTTAGACTTTACATAAGCCGGTTGAAAGTCATCACTTACAGACAGATAGCTATTCACCGCCTGTTTAAAAGTTTTTAAATCCATTAAAAAATTTCATTCAGGGGCAAATCTTTTTTTGGAAGGGGAATAGTTTAATTTTATGGCAAAATAACACTTCTGTTGTTAGTTACTAGCACACGTCCTTTCTTGTACAGAAAGAGTAATCCAAGTCTAATACTCTTTTGATCATCAAGTAGGTACTCAGCTATTACTCTTGATTTTGATGTGTTTCTACCAACATTATTTTTGCCTTTAGGTTGGCATGGACAAAGCTCTAAACCAGCTTTCTGTGCCTTTGGGGCAGTTACGGGAAGAGGTTCTGGTAAGTTTCCCAAGTAATATTAAGCAGTCTGCCCTGAAGTTTGATATGCTTGTTTCCCTCCCCCAAGAAAAATTCCTGGCCGGTGCCTTGGCTCACTTGGCTAATCCTCTGCCTGCGGCGCCGGCACCCCGGGTTCTAGTCCCAGTTGGGGTGCCGGATTCTGTCCCGGTTGCCCCTCTTCCAGGCCAGCTCTCTGCTGTGGCCAGGGAGTGCAGTGGAGGATGGCCCAGGTGTTGGGCCCTGCACCCCATGGGAGACCAGGAGAAGCACCTGGCTCCTGCCTTCGGATTGGCGCAGCGTAGCAGCCATTTGGGGGGCTGAACCAATGGAAAAGGAAGACCTTTCTCTCTGTCTTTCTTGCTCTCTCTGTCTAACTCTGTCTGTCAATCAATCAATCAATCAATAAAAGAAAAATTCTTTTGATCTGTTAGGTGGTGGGTTTTTTTTTCTTTTGTTTGTCTTGTTTTGTTTTGTTTTGTTTTTGAATTGTTAGTGATAGCAGTATTCACCCTCAACAAAGTTGTAATGATTCTCCATTTTTTACATGTGGTGCTGCAACCTAGAAAACAATGTTTGATTCGAAGATGACAGATTCTCAGAGTAGACAGGTTTAAAATGTGAAGGAAAGAGAAGAAAGCTGTTTGAAAATTCAACTTGTTACTGCCACTCTGTTGTATGTAGGTAGTTACGAGCTTACAAATGCTTATATTTTAAATACTTGTAATTTTATTACAAATTCTATTTTATGTGTAGTTAGATTCCTAGGCCAGTCTACAAAAACTTCAAACTTTAATGTAGTTTAAGGATAATAGAAAATTAATGCAGTACCTAGTAAACATTGTATTTTAATGTTTCTCTGATACAATGTATGCTATGGCATTGGTGCTCCTTAACACTAAGCCACGGGGTTAGAGACTCCATCTGGATGAACAATAATTGAGGGAGTAGTTTTGGCATCACTTCCAACAGCAAACGGTATTACCCGCTGCTTTCCTGTTGGTCTACCCCCAGTCTCTATCAGGTACCCTGACTTCAGGGCCCTCAGCATTGATGAGCTATAGAAACTTGGTGCACTGTACCGTACCATCATCACCTGCATGTGTCCCTACACGATCATTTGGAGCTTCAATGGCCTTATGCATCTAGCACCTGAGACAGTGCCTGCCACATAGTTGGCAGTCAGGAGATGACTTAAATAAACATTCATTGCAGGTACAATGCTGAAAAAAATGCAGAATAACAGAAATATTAGTGCTTAGAAGTCCATAGGACCAGCACCCCGGGTTCTAGTCCCGGTTGGGGCGCCAGATTCTGTCCCGGTTGCTCCCCTTCTAGTCCAGCTCTCTGCTGTGGCCCGGGAGTGCAATGGAGGATGGCCCAGGTCCTTGGGCCCTGCACCCACATGGGAGACCAGGAGGAAGCACCTGGCTTCTGGCTTCGGATCAGTGCAGTGCGCCAGCCGCAGCGGTCATTGTGGGGTGAACCAACGGCAAAAGGAAGACCTTTCTCTCTGTCTTTCTCTCTCACTGTTTAACTCTGCCTGTCCAAAAAAAAAAAAAAAAAAAGTCCATAGGAGGGGTAGACAAGAAAGAATTTCTAGGAGTTAAGTCTTGAGCTGTATCTTGAACTAGCAGGTATTTTTAAGAAGCTTGTTAAAGTACTTCTCTTAAGAAAATCATTTTTGTGGTTCACTGTTGGATTCCACACTGGCCTCTGCATGGCTCTCTGTGGCTCTCCTGTCTTCTTTTAAGTGTTTTTCCTATCCCCAAGTCTCCAACTTTGCAGATAAGATGTTTCCCAAAAGTCTTAGCCACTCTTCTCTCTCAGACTCTATCATCCCTCTGGCTTTGTGGCTCAGCCTACCTTACTGCTTGCCAGCATCACCACCCCTCCCTTTTCCCACAGCAATCTTGGTAGCCACCTTTTCCTAATTGATCTAGCCATAGACCTTTCTTTCCTTTTTGACCCAATTCATAATGCTGCTCTATGAGATTCTGAGACCACTGAGGGATGATATTGTTTCTGTCTTATTCATCATTGTTTCCTTAATAGTTTGCATTTACTGGCCATTTCATGACAGGTGTTCAGTGAGTGACCAAATTCACTTTTTTATAGAAGATTTGTGATTTGTCTAGTTTATTTCAGTATCTGTCACCGTCATTTGGCCTCAGTTCCTAGTTAGGCTCATGCTTGGCTTAATTCATGAGTCTCTGGACATATTCTCCACCTCTCCCTTCTATTCACCCTGTACTTCTTGAGTCCCAATTTTTTTTTTTTTAAGATTTATTTATTTATTTGAAAGTCAGAGTTCTACAGATAAAGAGAGGTGCAGAGAGAGAGAGAGAGAGAGAGAGAGAGAGGTCTTCCATTCTAGTTCACTCCTCAACTGCCTACAATGGCCAGAGCTGCACAGATCCAAAGCCAGGAGCCAGGATCTTCTTCTGGGTCTCCCACGTGGGTGCAGGGACCCAAGGACTTGGGCCATCTTCCACTGCTTTACCAGGCCATAGCAGAGAGCTGGATTGGAAGTGGAGCAGCTGGGCCATAGCTGAGAGCTGGATCAGAAGAGGAGCAGCCGGGACTTGAACCAATGCCCATATGGGATGCTGGCACTGCAGGTGGCAGTTTTCCCCACTACACCACAGCACCGGCCGCAGATTCCCAATTTTTATAAAACTATTTTTGTCATGATACAACCTCAGTGCTTGAACTGCGTAAAATCTAATCTGCAGACCTTTCCTGGGCAAAGACCTCCGAAATCTACCCCTCTTTGTTTCTGCTTCTCTGAAATAGACTGCCCTGCACCTGGACGTGTGCTTCTCTGACCTTGGACCTGTCTGCCTGGTTCAGTCTTCCCACCTTTTGTTTTCTAACAGTCTCTTCTCCATACCCATCAGCAGTGACAGATCTTCAGTCCTCCTCACGTCCTACCCCCTCTGCTAACTAAGCACCCTTTTGGCTGAGGTCGTCCTTTCTCTGTCATCTGTGATGTTTATTGTGTATGCATCATTTTTCTTTGGTGGTAAATCCTGCATGACCTTGCTTTATATGTCATTTTGCCCCTAAACCATGAATTTCCTAGACAGCAGTTGTTTCTGATATTTTATGATTTTGTCAATATCTGCATAAAACTGATCTGTAGCTATTAAGTCCTATGAATTGAATTAAATGTGTAAATTTCATAATGTTACAAGACAGTATTTGCAGTTCATTTTCTTTATTTTTTTTAAAGAGTCTTAGATCATCTGTCAGTGAAGGAATTCGGGCAGTAGATGAACGAATGTCTAAACAAGAGGACATTAGGAAAAAAAAGGTATACTCAAATATCATAATATTAAAGTGTTGACTCACTCTTGCACCTTGTAGTTATGAGTGCTTTCAGGCCCGTGGTCCCAGCTGCCTTTCCTGGTAGCTCTGCAGAGAAAAGCATGCTGTCTGTTGTATGTAGGGATCGTAGCCTAGCAAGGCTAGTGAAGGGCAGAGCTTGGGTTTTCTCACTCCAGCCTCGGTAAAGTCCTGTAAATAGGAGGGGTGGAGTGAAGTAATTTTTTAAGGGATTTTATTTTTATTTATTTGAAAAGCACAGTTACGGATACAGAGAAAGGGAGAGACAGAGAAAGAGAAAGAGAGAACTCTCCCATTTGCTGGGTCACTTCCCAAATGGCCACAGTGGCTAGGACTGGGCCAGACCAAAGTCAGGAGCTTCTTCCAGGTCTCCCAAATGGGTAAAAGGTTCCAAGGACTTGGGCCATCTTCCACTGTTTTCCCAGACATCTTACCAGGAGGCTGGATCAGAAGTGGAGCAGCTGGGACAGGACCCAGTACCCAGTTGGGATGTTGGCATCATAGGCAGTGGCTTTACCTGCTGCACCACAATGCCAGCCTCAAGTAATTAATTTTTTTTAAAGGAACAGAAAATGTCTTACTCTTCTTGTGCTTTGATTTATTCACATTAAGATTTATTCACGGGACTGGCATTGTGGCACAGTGGGTTAAAGCCCTGGCCTGGAGCACCGGCATCGCATAAGGGCGCTGGTTCTGGTCCCGGCTGCTCCTCTTGCAATCCAGCTCTCTGCTATGGCCTAGGAAAGCAGTAGAAGATGGCCCAAGTCCTTGGGCCCCTGCACCCACATGGAAAACCCGGAAGAAGCTTCTGGCCCCTGGCTTCGGATTGGCACAGCTCTGGCTGTTGCGGCCATCTGGGGAGTGAACCGGCAGATGGAGGACCTCTCTCTCTCTCTCTACTTCATCTGTAACCTCTGTGTTTCAAATAAATAAAATAAATATTTTTTAAAAAAGATTTATTCACATAGACAGCATGAGGAATTTTTAAAGCAAGCTGTAGATGTCTATGTTTCATGTGAACTAAAGGCTCCTCCTCATGTCTTCTCATCCTTTTTAGTCATGTTTTCTGTTTGAAATAAGAATACAGAATTTTAGTGGTACCTAAGTGGTGACTAAATTTAAATTCCTTGTGATTTTAAAAGGATAAACAGTAGTAACTGACAGTGAAAGCACTTTAAAGTTCAGCAAGCATATCGTTTTTCTTGCAGCATTGCTAAGAAGGTGTTCTTAATCATACTTTAAAGATGAGGGGATGAGTGGGCTTTCCAATGCAAGCTCTTTGAATATTCCTCTGCAGGTTTTTGGTTTTGGAAAAAGGAAGGTGTTGCTCTCATTTTGTTATGTTGTTGCTTCTTTCTTTTTCCCTTTTATATATACCTCAGTGTGCAGTGCCTGTACTTTTTAGTAGTCCTATGTTTTAATTGTATTTCTTGTTTTTTTTTATAATCATAATTACATAAGAGCAGACTTAGATTTCAGAACTTCTTTTTTTAAGACTTATTTATTTATTTGAAAGGCAAATATTATTAAAGAGCTTGCCTTCTGTAATAAATGTCTTCAGTGAATTGACAGCTGCTTAGATGCATCATGCATATACAAATAGGATAAATGTGATCAGAAACTAAAATTACAACGTGAAGAAAGGGTCTTAAGAAAATAAGTGTTGTGCCAAAAGAAAGGTTCATTCAAGATGGGGAAAAGAAAGATGTAATAAGAGTTAAGACTATGAGAAAGCAAGCACATCTTGTTCTTTGTTTTTTAAACTATAAACTTGTGTTGCAATATTGAAATAAGCTTGTTCTAGAAAGCCAAAATTAAGATTTGCACTTTTAGAAATTCATGTTTATGGAATGTTCTAAGTATTCAGCGTTGACTTTTGGATTTAGTATGAGAAAATAACACAAGAGTGAACTTTTTTGGTTTTCATTTTTTGTAGATGTGTGTGTTGAGGCTTATACAAGTTATTCGATCAGTTGAGAAAATTGAAAAAATCTTAAACTCTCAAAATTCTAAAGAAACATCTGCACTAGAAGCAAGCAGGTAAGGATTCTTTACTGAATAAAGCATAAGCTAATACTTTATCTCTGATCTGGAAAAAAAAAGAAAATTTAAGTCTGTGGCCCTTTGTTTTATATGCAAGTATAACTTTAGAAAAGTGGGGTGTATGAAATGTTAAAGTTTATGATACATGTTCCTACAAAGCCTTTGTGGTTATAGGCTTCAGTTCCAACACTCACCTTGAGTGAATCAGAGGCAGCGTGCTTTGTGTGGAATATTTTTCTCAATGGACTAGCAAATTCTTATTGATATTCAAGGTTTTAGACAGGCCCAGAGTATTACAGGTGATGTGCCTTGAGGTTCAAAATGAGCTAGCATTTTATCATTAAGAAAAAGGATGGAGCATATTTAGTTAAAATGCATAAACAGCAAAGAAAAAGCTTATGAAATGAAATGATGACCATTTCCTTTGTTTTACTGTAGCTGTCTTATGACCTTCCTATTCTGAATTTAAAAACAGCCAGATGAGTGGCTCAAAATGAGTTGAAAAGCTGGTATCAACACAATCTGGAAGCCACAGGTGTGATGGAAAGAGCATGGTTTATATTGCCTGTGCCAGCTGGGTAGCCTGGGTCAAGTTATTTCCACTCTCTGTATCTTAGTGTTGTCATCTGTAATGTAAGGTTCATTGTAACTCCACTTGGCAGGGTTGTTTGACAGCCTGGTGAGAGATCATCAGCTAGTACAGCCGTAACATTTTTCTGCAATTAATATGTGATAAGCTGCTAGAAAACCAGCCGAGACCAAATTGCATATACTTGTCCATAGTCCCGATCAGACTGTAAAAGCATGTTAGATTTCTTAGTTTTAGGAACCAGAATTTTTAGATTGAGAAGAAACTTAGAGACAGAATGCTCCATACCTCTCATTTTGTAGATTAAGAAATGAGACATTGGGGCCAGCACTGTGGTGTAGCAGGGAAAGCCGCTGCCTGCAGTACTGGCATCCCATATGGGCGCCGGTTAGAATCCCGGCTGCTCCACTGACGATCTAGCTCTCTGCTATGGCCTGGGAAAGCAGTAGAAGATGACCCAAGTCCTTGGGACCCTGCACCCTCGTGTGAGACCCAGAAGAAGCTCCTGGCTCCTGGCTTCGGATTGGCACAGCTCTGGCCGTTGCAACTAACTGGGAAGTGAACCATTGGATGGAAGACCTCTCTCTCTCTCTCTCTCTCTCTCTCTCTCTGCCTCTCCATCTCTCTCTGTGTAACTCTGACTTTCAAATAAATAAATAAATCTTAAAAAATGAGACATCCAAAAAGGAAGTGATTCTACCATCTTGGGTCTCTACTCCCTTTTTTTTTTTTTTTTTTTTTTGACAGAGTGGACAGTGAGAGAGACAGAGAGAAAGGTCTTCCTTTTTGCCGTTGGTTCACCCTCCAATGGCCGCCACGGCCGGTGCGCTGCGGCTGGCCCACCGCGCTGATCCGATGGCAGGAGCCAGGTGCTTATCCTGGTCTCCCATGCGGGTGCAGGGCCCAAGCACTTGGGCCATCCTCCACTGCCTTCCCGGGCCACAGCAGAGAGCTGGCCTGGAAGAGGGGCAACCGGGATAGAATCCGGCACCCCAACCGGGACTAGAACCCGGGGTGCTGGCACCGCTAGGTGGAGGATTAGCCTATTGAGCCGCGGCGCCGGCTTCTACTCCCTTTCATAATTAAGCTGTATACATGAGTGATCAGTCCCTGCCATTGTTTCTCAGCCTGCTTTACTCATGCCCTGGCCCTTGGATTCCTCTTCATCTGCATCTGTCAGTCACCACTGATGCCCTTCTGCGAAGTTCAGTGGTGCCCCCTGTTTGCTTTAACTGCTCTGCTTCTTGGTTACACTCAGTGGCGCTCACATCCCCTCCAACTGTGCCCTCACTCAGCATCCGTAATACCAGGCAGTTTTCCTTCCATCGTTTGCCCATTCCGTCTGTTTTCATGGACTTTACCATCCCCTTTAATGGCAGCTTTGCCAGAGTGCTGTTCTCAGTGCTGTGCTCTTCGTCAGCCTCTCTTGAGCAACCTAACTACCCAGCTACCTCTCGGGTGCTGATCTCTATCTCCAGACCCGCTTCCCCAGGACTGAGGCTCATGCCGTTCTGACCAGGGGGAGTCTCTTGGAAGTTCTGCCGGTGCCTCACACCAATCCTGTCGAAAACGGAATTCATTATTTTATTTTCCTATATGTCTCCACCAGCCAAAAACCTCACTGTTCCCTTTTCCTTGTCTTAATCTGTGGCACCTCCATTTCCCTCAGGACCTGGCTAGGAATCTTGGGCAAGTCACTTTCCTCCTCTTCTCCCCTCATCTCCCTCGTCCATGTACCAGGCAAGTCCAGTAGAGTCTGCTGCCGTATCCTCGCAGTTCTTCCTCTCGGGCGGCGGCCTCCTCGCTGACCTCTCGTCTCCTGGACTTACACAAGCTCTGCAGCAGCCAGATGGATCTTCGGATTTGTCTGATCACATCTCGCCCTTGATTAAAGTCTTTTCATGGTGCCCCAGTGTTTTCTGGATAAATTTTAACTCCTAAGCCACTCTGTGCCACCTGTCCTGTGCTCTTCATTGTTTGTTCGGAACTACGTGTGCTTCCCTGACTTCCATAAAGATTGCTGATTGGTGTGCCCATCCTGTGTACAGTCGTCCATCTGTGCTAATGGCCCTTTCTGTCACTTCCGCCTCCTCTTCAGCTGCCTGGTTGCCTTTTACTCCTTACAGATCTAGCACAGAACATGCTCAAAGTGTGGAAAGGTAGTTAGTTTTCAAGATACTGTCCTAAGTGGGGAGAAAACCATGCAAAGCAATATGAATTTGTAAAATGTATTCTCTGTTGTATTGGATGCTATTGCTTCTATCTGCTTGCTTTAAACTCTGTTCCAGTCAGTTCTATACAGAATGAATAAATAAGAACTAAAAAAGTTACCTTCTGTACAACTCAATTGCAGGACCACCTTCTCCAGAAAGTCTTCCATCACTTAGATTCTCCTTCTTGCTGCTTCTATCAGGCCTCTGGGCCATCTAGCAGAGAACTGGGATGTGGGACTGCAAGTTGATTGGCTTGTGTCCTTTTCCCATCATCTGTAAGGTCCCTGGCATCAGAGGCCTGGTCTTCCTCACTACAGCCAGTGTCTGGAGCTAATAGGTACCTAAAAAGTAACCAAGTATCATCAACTAGTGAGGAATGCGCTTCTGATACTTCAGCGATTTCTTTACTGTACATGCTATTCCTTTGGAATGTCCCACTTTAAATATAATAGATATTACACTACTCCTTGCCCTGAATCCAGTTTGAGCTTTTCCTTGACTTATATCAGCAATATTAAACTATACAGAAGGTAAAAACCGGAGCCGTATTAGTTACTAGTAAATTTATCATGGTATAGGCCATAAACATTTAGATAAATTTTTAAAGATTTATTTATTTTATTTGAAAGGCAGAGTTACAGAGAGAGAGAGAGAGAGAGAGAGAGAGAGTGATATCTTCCTTTCACTGGGTTCACTCTTCAAATGTGTGCAATGGCTGGGGCTGGTCCAGTCTGAAGCTAGGAGCCAGGAGCTTCCTCTGGGTCTCTCATGTGGGTGTAGGGGCCCAAGCACTTGAGCCATCTCCTGATTTTCCCAGATCATTAGCAGGGAGCTGGATAGAAAGTGGAGCAGCCAGGAATAGAACCAGCACCCATATGGAATGCCACCATTGCAGGTGGCTGCTTAACCCACTATGCCATAGCACTGGCACCTACATTTAGATAATTTACAAAGAATACATCCATGGGGCCAGCACTGTGGCACAGCGGGTTAATGCCCTAGCCTGCAGCGCCGGCATCCCATATGGGTGCCGGTTGTAGTCCCTGCTGCTCCTCTTCAGATCCAGCTCTCTGCTATGGCCTGGGAAAGCAGTAGAAGATGACCCAAGTCCTTGGGCCCCTGCACCCTTTCAGGAAGCTTGGAAGAAGCTCCTGGCTCCTGCCTTTGGATCGTCACAGCTCTGGCCATTGTGGTCATCAGGGTGTGAACCAGCAGATGGAAGACCTCTCTCTCTGTCTCTACATCTCTTTGTAACTCTGTCTTTCAAATAAAATAAAATAAAATCTTAAAAAAAAAAAAAAAAAAAAAACAAAGAATACATCCACACTGGCTAATATTCAGGAAAGAGGAGGGATATCCAGAGCTGACTTTTGGGTTGGTCGTGCTGGGCAGTTACTCTCCTCTCCCTCAGTATTGGTTTGGGTGAATACAGAACTGGGTAGACCACTGGTGGCTTCAGTATCACATTGCATATCCCCTTATGGTGTGGACGTTTTCCCCACTAACTGGTTTGTCATCATCAGATTCAGGAAGCCTCAGCAAAGCCCAGTGGGTGCTTCAGTACTTCTCCTTTGCTCTTTTTATGTTCTTTGGCGTGGTAGTGGTCTTTTATACTGAGCTTTAGAAAAACAGTGCATTAATCACACTTTCTGGCAAAATACACAGTGAACAGCTTTTCACTGAGACTGGAGCATATGGCTTGACTGTTCCTTTAGCTATTTGGTAAAGGTAATTTTTAAGTAAACTATTTTGAGATGTTGTATTTATTGCTGCCGGAGAGCCAGGTTTGTTTACTGAGATAGCAGTTAGGATATTTTAGGAAAAGGGAGAATGAGACAGGTAGAGAGATACAAGATGATTCAGATATAAGTAATAGGATAAGCGGGGGTTGGGGGGGGAGGGTCCTGAATGGGAGAGCTGCAAAAAGTATAAACATGTATTTGTTCCTGCACTGGCCTAGTTCAGCCCTACTTCTGTCTGGGCCCTGTGGCTCAAGGTCAAGCAGCATCACTCTCTTGTACTTAACTGATTCCCTACCATACCTGTGCCGTGCTATGTATGTGCCTTATAGGGGACTTGGCATAAAGGTTGCTTTAGATTTCACCTTGTAAAAAGGTGACCATATAGGAAGACTCTCTAATGAAAGTTACACAGTGGGTGTTAAAGCATTACATTTGCTAATCATGTGTTAGATTATCTTGGGAATAAAAACTTTAGGAATTAAATTTCTATAATTCTTATCTCTCCTAGCCCACTTTTAACAGGACAGATTTTGGAGAGAATTGCCACAGAATTTAACCAGTTACAGTTCCATGCTGTTCAAAGCAAAGGCATGCCTCTTTTGGACAAAATAAGACCAGTAAGTGGTTTTAGTTTGGTGTTTCAGAATTTGCTAAATAATTTTGGTTTGACCTAGTAATGTACCTGATATTAATCTATAGGATTTTAAAGCCAGACTTGAATTTGTTTTTGGTTTTTAGGCTCCTGCCTCATAGGTGTCACACATTATGTAATTTATGTAAAGATTCAGACACATTCTTTAACCTATAGGAGTAAAATTCTGAATTTCATGTAATTGACAGACAATGTGGACAGATTTAATTTACCCAAAGTCCTTGACTGGGCTTTAAATCCACAATGTCTATCATAAAGATTTACTCTATAACTTAGGAGGAAAATAGCATTTTGTGATTCTATCTAAGTTCTTCAATAAAGCAGAGATTCATTTGCACAAAGATTGTGACGAGAAGGGGGATTCAGTCTTGCTCTCCAGGAAATGTTGATATTTTAATTTTACATATATTCTGTTAGGGTAAGATACTTGTTATGTGTATCTCTGAATGTTCAGAAATTACTCCAACTAGAGCTTTCATTTCTCATCCATATTTTCTCACAGCGTATAGCTGGTATTACAGCCATGTTACAGCAGTCACTGGAAGGTCTGCTGTTAGAAGGCCTTCAGACTTCCAACGTGGACATAGTGCGGCACTGCTTGCGGACTTACGCCACCATTGACAAGACCCGGGATGCGGAGGCCTTAGTTGGCCAAGTACTGGTGAAACCATACATAGATGAGGTCTGTACACCTGTCAACAGGCACTCACGGGGCATCTTTTGTCTTTGACTCTTTTCTGGGTGTGGAGGTTGCAAGAAGATAGAACAGAGATACTCCTATAAACACTCCGGTAGTTACTGCAGTATCAGCCATAAGAAACTGCTGGTCCCTGTTGGTTACAGTCGGCACACCAGGAATTGGTCATGCTGTCTGGTGTGTTCTGGTGATGCTGTGACTCAGGTATTATCCTAAGTCAGTAGGGCTGAATGTTTCATCGAGAAAGAAGGTATGCATTGCAATGGTTTTTAGGTCAGTGTAAATTATGGTATTCAAATTATATTTCAATGAAGTTGTTAAAAAACATTTTGAACCACTGTTCTTGTGGGTGGAATGAAGTAAGTAAGCAAGTAACAACTCTACAGTGTACAGAGCCTGTGCAGAGAGCTCTGTGGACATGGAGAGGTTTGTGGTCAGGGAAAGACAGTGGATCACCAACAGATTTCAGGGGGCACCTGACATTTAGCACAAATCCTGAAATCTGGGTTTGCTGGCCCAGAAAGATGATAGGGGGACTGTGCAAGGATGAAGGAGCGTTACAGCACATGAGCAGAGGAACTCCTTAAGTCCAGAACTTCATTCGCTAGTATCCTTCCCCTCTTAGGATGCAGTTAAAATACAGGAAGGAAGTACATCCTGCCTTTGAGCTGCCAGCTTGGAGGTTGTGCCACATGAAGTTGCTGAAATTCAGCTATTTCTGGCATTAAAAATTGTGACAGCTTCATGTGGCTCAAACCAAGGGAGGTCACAGAGGCCTCCCTCAGAGTTTAGACTGTCTTCACCCCATCAGTGTAAGTGTTCTTTCTGTCCGGTAAGTACAAAAGTATACTCATAGCTCCAGAGTGAAGGTCTTTCATTTTCTAAAGGCAAAAATCAGGCCCCAAACATAAAAATGAGATGTAGGAATTATTTCCAGAAATGCTGTTGGTTTTGCTAAGATTGCTAAAAATGAATGATCTATCAATTCTTTCCACTCATCTCTTGTATTCCAGAGAGCTATGTGGGGTAAAAAAAAGACCAACTATTCTATATCAATAAGTGAAAATACTTTAGTTATTGCCTTTTTTTACAAAAGTTTTTTGTTTGTTTGTTTGTTTGTTTTTACTTAAAAGGCAAAGTAACACACAGAGAGAGAGAGAGAATGAGATCTTCCTTCTTCTGGCTTATTCCCCAAATGCCCACAACAGCCAGGGCTGGGTCAGGCTGAAACCAGGAGCCAGGAACGCTATCATTTTGGTCGCCCACGTGGGTGGCAGGGGCCCATGCATTTGAGCCATCAACTGCTGTCTTACCAGGCACATTAACAGGCAGCTGTGTTGGAAACACAGAATAACCAGGAATCAAACCAGCACTTTGAAATTGCATGTATCCCAAGTGGCAGCTTAACCTGCTGCACCACAACACCCATAATTTATGTCTTTTTCATTGAGCTGAGTTTGACGTGCTGAATTAAAGAAATATTTGAAGTTTGTGGCAAATTAAATAAACCATAGCCTTATTTTATTTTATTTAACCTTGTATACTTATCTTTCACATCATCTCTGGGCTCCCAACCTTATCACAAAAAAAAAAAAAACAATAAAATGAAGTGTATTTTCTCTCCTCTTTCTCTATCTCAAACCTCATAATTTAGATGACGATAGGAAAAAAGGCCAGGGTTAAGACAGTAGGGAACTGCAGAGGGGCATATGGTCTGATTTAAATTTTTTAAACGAGTGTTTACTTTCAAGTTGAGAAGAGAAGCAAGAGAATGTGGATGATTTGTCAGCTCCCAGCCAAACTCTGTCACCCATCCTCTATCTCCCCCATGGTTAGCATGGTGCAGCTAAATCCTAGGAACTATTTTGAACATGACCTATAACTTGCATTAATATCAATTGAGAAGCAGGTGGACAGAGAATGTACTTAAGGTTTTCTTTATTTTCTCTGTAGTGTATAGTTTATAGTTCTCATTTAAATACTTTTTAAGAAGATAATACCCTTTCCCTAGGTGATTGTGGAGCACTTTGTTGAGTCTCATCCCAGTGGCCTTCAGATGATGTATGATAAACTCCTGGAGTTCGTTCCTCACCACTGCCGCCTTCTTCGAGAAGTCACGGGAGGAGCCATCTCTAGGTAATTTACACAGCCCTGCGTATTAGACTCCGTCTCGGTGTCAGGGAGCACACCTGTTAACTGCTAATGCAGGGTTGATGACGCTGTCTTGTGAGCTGGAACCATCATGAACCTGCTTATTTCATTGTTCCCTCCTGCAACACTGGGAGGTGGTCCCTAGTAGCCTTCCTCATCCTCACAGAAGAGAAACTTGAGTCTGGGACCGACAGGTGCATCTTTGAATACAGAGCCTGTCCTTTCTTCTTCCCCTGCATGATCTTATTCCTAAAGTTAGTTTGATATAAAAGTGGCTTTCCTTCCATGCTTCTAATGTCATAATCTCTATAAGTATCAAATCAGTGTAATCCAAGTTATAGACTAACTATGAAGTAATATACACTTTTCCATCAATTTATGTCGTTTCCACATCTTTCTAATTCTTTCATAAATATCCTCTTGCTTTTCACCTGTGCTGTTGTCCCAGTCCAGGTCTTGGCATCTGTCATGCAGGATAATAAGATCTCCCCACCTGGTCTTCTTGCTTCCAGTTCACCCTCTGCAGTCAGCACTGGGACTACCACATTTACCTGGATGCCTTCATAGACGGCCCTCCTCATCCATCTCCTGGCTTCTTTGTGTTCATAGGGGAAGGCCAGGCTTTTTGATACAGTGTTTAAAAGCCTGTATGATCTGGACCTGGCAGTCTTCACTAAATCACTGTGCTCTGGAACTTTACGGTTGCCACCCCAGGGTGCTCTGGCCACATGGGACTGGTTGCCTTCCCCCATCATCTTTGTACTCGTGAGCATCTGTGTTTCCCCTCTTCTTGCCCCTGTGCTTCCCGTGTGCTTTGACTTCCTGTGGAGGTATTGCTCCCCTCGAAGCTGCAACTCAGACCCACTTCTTCAAGAGACCATCCTGTAACCTGTGTTCAACACTGACCATGTCCTCTGGATTCCAGGACACATTGCTTTTGCTCCTGCCTTGCAATGCGATTGCTTCCTGCACTGCCCACATTTTCCCTCACCTCTTGATAGCATCTTAAAGATGGGAGCTTCCTGATCCGTGTTTGCACAATGCAAGAGCTCAGCTGTTTCAGTGATGGGAAGGCAAATAAAGTTCCTGGAGCAAGTAATGCATTTGGTTTTGAAGTTTTGTGCTTTGCAAAAAAAGAAAAAGAAAAAAAGATGAGTCATTAATGTGTGCTTGATCTTTTAGGTACTCTCTATTTTACTGTATTATTCCAAGTAAAGGCTCATTTTACCATTTTTATCTAGTTATGAGGATTTATATTTGGGGATAAGAATATAGAAATCATATAAAATTGAAGAAGCCATAGTTACAAGACAACCTGGCATTAGGTTTGGCAGGACAAGTCTTTGGTCCTGAAATGTCGAGTTTCCAAGCTTTAGAAGTCTTTCCACTGGTTTTCAGTGGAACTGAATTCATGGGGGAGGCTCGAAATTGAGGGATCTAAGGCGTACCCTGCTAGGCATCTTTACCTGCCCCAGCTCCGTCTGCTGCATATCCCTCACCTAACCTTGCCCAGCTCCTGGCCTCAGGTTTCCAAAGGTGTGAGGCTTCCCTTGCTCTTTGTTTGCATTTCCCTTCATTAATGTTCTAACTGGCAACACTCCGAAACATATCGTGCATAGAAAATGGATTCATTTTTAGCTTTTCTAATCAGCCCTATATGTCAGCTATTAACCTTGCAGATTTAAAATGTGCCCTTGGGGCTTTAGGTTAGACATTTGCTTTGGAATGAGGAGATTTTGTCATTTCATGTTGATTATGTGTATCTGTAGTTTAAAATCCTCAATATTTGTCCCTTCCTTATTCAGATAACAGATCAACTCTTATTATGATTGAGAGTCTATATTTGGAATCAGAAGAGTTTCAGATTTCATATTATTCTGGATTTTTGGATATACAGTGAGATATCCTGGGTAAAAAGATGCAAATCTAAACACAAAATTTATGTTGTATATATACCGAAAACACATAGCCTGAGGGTGATTTTATACAGTATTGCTAGTGTATGTGTTTTGACTGCAGCCTGTCATATGAAGTCAGGTGTGTGATTTTCCACCTTTGGCATATCTATGCCCCAAAAGTTGGGGATTTCTGAGCATTTCAGGTTTCAGATTAGGGATGCCCAACCAGCCATGTGGAATTAGATAGGCGGTAGGTGTCTTCTTTCTACTCTTCCTCCATTTTTGCAGTAATTTCTTCTAAGGTAAAACTGTAAAGTTATTTACTAACTGCTTCTGGATGGTGAAGCAAAATCACCTTGATAACCTGTCTTGTGATCATAATTTTTACCAAGCAGAAAAGTATGAAAACTTTTCTCCCATTTATGTTAATACTTTACCATAATGTCAAGTCTAAATTTGATATGTTATCTGCAAAACTCCAAGCTTTGCTAAAATAAGACCAGTCCATTTTAAAATCCATTAAAGAGTATATTTAGAACATATTATTCAGACACAACAGTCTCATGGTGGGCAGGTCTGTGAGATGGTATTTGCCTAGAAGCTACTTAGAGATCTTTAAGTTCAAGAGAAACTTGACTTAAAGAATCTACCTTGTTTATTTACTTATTTATTCATAACTACTGCCGACGTATACTTCCTATAAGCTAGGTACTTTCGAGTGCTTTATGAATATTCATCATTGTAATGACCCTGTGAGATTGATACTGTTTCTGTCCCCATTTTAAAGTTGAAGAAACCAAAGCTCAGAGAAGTTAAATGTTTTGCCTAAGATCCAAGAGCTACACTCAGGTAGTTAGGTTTCATAGCTTGTGTTTAATCTTTACACTGCTTCATTGAAGTTTGTGAATTAGAAATGCAAAGTACAGCACCAACAAAGGCAAAATAAAACATGCCCACAGAGAAAATATTTTCTGTTATCAATTTTTTGTGTCAAGATTTTGCATGAAACACTCAGATTTTTCTAACTGAAGGTAGTCTTAGAGAAAGATAAAGCACAAAGCTGTTAGTAATTGATAAATTAGCATAATATATACATTGTTTGCTTTAGGGTTTAGTAGTGTTTAGGCTGAATGCAAAGATTACTCTTCTTATGGTATTAGACTATTTATTTGTTTTGTTTTGTTTTGTTTTGTTTTACAAGATAAGAGCACAAAGATGTGGCATCCTATGTTGGAGGGCAAAGCTGTACTAGGTAATTTTATGTAGTGGTTTTATCTTATCCTTGACAGCAGAAATAGGAGTCAGAACCAGGAGATTTGCAGACTTACAGTGAGACTGAGATCAAGGAGTAAAGTAGAAATTTGAGTCTAGAAACAGACTAGCTGACAAATGTAGTTTTTTTGAAAAAGACTGGGAGAAGTTTTAGACTGAGGACCTTTAAGCAGAAGCAGCACTGTGGAAATTTGCTTTGTGGAAGTAGAATATTGTGGCATATTTGACTGAAATTTTACTCTTACTTTGCAGTGAAAAAGGCAATATTGTTCCTGGGTATGACTTTTTGGTGAATTCTCTCTGGCCAGAAATAGTACAAGGATTAGAAGAAAAGTTGCCCTCACTTTTTAATCCTGGGAATCCTGATGCATTTCACGAGGTAACTTTTCCCCTATCATCTTAATTCTTGAAGAGATTAACATGAGGCTTCAGAAAAATCAGGTTTTAATTTTAAAAACATCCTAAGGACCACTAAAATTTAGAATCTTTACAGTTGTTACCCAAGAAAAATTATTTTTATATCTCTACTGCATAATTTTGAGAAAAAAGATACTGATTGGATTTTAGGATATGCTATGTAAATGTTTTTTGTAATTAAAAAAATTAGGAAGCTCTAATATTTCCTTCTTTCCAACAACAAAAAAAGTATCACTTTAAAGATTCTGTGGTTAAGATTTCAAAGTAACTTCATGTGTTTGTTTTCCATTGTATCATTCGTTTCAAAACAGTACATAGTGTTATGGTTAAGATGGCCAGAGTTCTGACCCCAGCTCTCTAGCCTTCTCTGCTACTCACCTTCTTGGTACCTTTCTGCCTTTTCCTGTCCTGGATTTTGGTTTTCTTATCCAATAAGACAATCCTTTTCTTTTAATTAGATAGCCTATTAAATTTACTCTGATTGTAGTTACTGATGTATTTGGGTCTTATTTTGTACTTCCCATTTGTCAGTTTTTCTTCCCTCTTTTCCTTCTCCCTCTTTTTTTGCCTCCCTTTCTTTTCCACCTTCTTTGTATTTTTAGACTTTTGAGGATTTCTTTTCCTCCTGTATTCTGTGCTTTCCTACCTCTTCTAGTTTAGAAGTTATGCCCTTTGTTTCTGTGTATTCAAGGGTACTTCAAAAAGTTTGTGAAAAAAATGGAATCATGAGCTGAATTATTTTGACGCAGAAAGTCTTTGAAATCCATGCGTTGTTTTTCATAGTACACATTTTCCATGAACATTTTGAAGACCTTTCATATTAAGTAACCTTAGTGGTTAGGGTTAATCTAATCGTTACTCTTGTAGTTAATGCCCTTTCTCTCTGGATGTTTTTGTCATTGACTTTGGTGTGCTAAGTTCCATTGTGATGTGTCTAGTATGAACTTCTTTTTGTTTATTATACCAGGGCTTTTTTAGGTTCCTGAATCTGAGGATTGATGTCTTTCATCCTTTCTGGAACATTTTTACCAATTCTCTTCATTTGTGCTCTTCTATTCCTTTAGTATCTCCTTCTAGAACTCCTGATTAGACTATCTCACTTTATATTTGCTGCATTCTGGATAATTTCTCAGGATCTATCTTCTAGTTCACTAATTCCTTCTTCACTTGTATCTGAACTCTTTTCATCTGGATGTTGAGTTTCCAATTTTAAGTATAATTTTCATTGCTATAAGTTCTATTTGTTTCCCCTACTGGTAGATTGATTATTTTTTTTCCAAGTATAGAGAGGTATGATATATGTATAAGGAGCCTGGTAGACTTCAAAACAGTGAAGATAACAAATTTAGGGCTTTATTGTCCCAGTAATCCCAAATATCTGCTTTCTTTCCTTTCTCATGTTACAGTATATTGCATATGATTACTTGTATTATTTTTGATTTGCATATCAATAACTTTTGCGATTTAAAAAGTACACCTTTATAAATAACCAGAGTGAATAATGCTTTTAAGCACTAGCAATGTAAAATGTTTTATTGTTTGCTAAAAAGTGCTCTTTTGAGAACATTATTGACCATGTTAAACTTGGGAAATGGGTCAACTCAGAAATTAATCTTTTTTAAATTTTTTTTTAGGTTTATTTATTTGAATGGCAGAGATACAGAAAGAGAGATATAGAAACTCCCATCCGTTGATTTACTCCCTAAATGTCCACAACAGCCAGGGTTGGTCCAGGCTGAAGCTAAGCGCCAGAAACTCAATCCATGTGGGTTGACAGGGACCCAACTGCTTGAGCCATCACATGATCTTCCCCAGAGTCTGCTTTAGCAAGAGCTGGAATGAGAGCAGAGCCAGGACTCAAGCCCAGACTTGTCCAACTGGCATCTTAACCACTACACTAATACAACCTTGACTTTATAATTTTAGACCATTGCTTAATATCTGTAGGCACTATTTCCAGTAGTTAGCTGTCAATTTCATTCAAGAAATACAAGCTGTCTTCTAAAAGTTCATGAGAAAAAAAGTATTATGAAAAAACTATGCATGTATTTTTGTAGCAAAATAAGCATCTTTTAATTTCATTTTTCCATGAACTTGCACTTTGCTTTATGTCTTAGTATAACATGTTTCTTGGGAAGAGGGAAATATCCTTGTGTTCTTAGCATCCATTATATGCAGAGCTATAATTTTATCCCAGGAAAGAGGAGTAATACCTCACTTTGTCTCAGCTCTAACACCTAGACCACCCTCAGGGGATACTGACGTGTTGCCCAAAAACACGGATGGAAGAAATTTAGAACCTGTGCTTTATTTTTAAGATTTATTTATTTATTTATTTGAAAGGCAGAGTTAGAGAGGAGAGAGAGAGATAGAGAAAGATATTCCGTCCACTGGTTCATTCCCCCAAGTGGCCGCAAGGGCTGGGGCTGGGCCAGGCCCAAGCCAGCAGCCAAGAGCTTCTTCCAGGTTTCTCAGTGGGTGCAGGGATCCAAGGACTTGGACCATCTTCCACTGCTATCCCAGATGCATTAGCAGTTAGCTGGATCAAAAGTGGAGCAGCTGGGACTCGAACTGGTGTCCATATGATGCTGATGTCCCATGCAGCTTACCCTGCTGCACCACAGCGCCAGCCCCACAACCTGCAGTTTTCACTGCACTGAAATTCCTGTCTGAGCACAGACTGCAGCATGTTTAGGTAGATGGCTTGGTGGCTTGGGAGTGTGCCCCTTTTAAGTTAGAGCGGCATTGAAGTCCACGGGCTTTTTAGAGCCTGGGGTTTGGAGAGTAGAGTACCCCAAATGATGATCACATGATAGAATACCCCAAAAAGGAACGTGCAGCTGCAGTTTTGCTCTACTGACAGGTTGGGGCTCTATTTCCTCTGCTTCCTAGGTTTGTCTTTTGGGCAGTTTCTCTCTGAGCCCAAAGAGAAGACTAAAATTGTAGACATGGGGATGACAACAGTAGTTACACTGTAGGATAATTTTGTGGATTAAATACAATACTCCAATTCTAAGCAGCTTGTGCTGATGGTAAATACTGTTAGTTTCTCCTCGCAATGGTATTTGTAGATCCCCCTGTCATTTTTCATGCTATCTCATGTATAAAAGTGAGTGATGACTCACATAGTTTGAGTCTTTCTCTTCCTGTCTTTCCTTTTTAAAGTTTTCTCCTTCTTCCTCTTGTTCTGGAGAGGCTATGTTAAATTCATACCATTTAATCTGGGTCTGTTCCAAATGGATGGGGTTAGTGGTGTCCTGGAAGATAAATACTGCCATTTAAAAAGCGATATACTTGAGATACCTAGGCTTCAGATGGACTTTGCCATGCAAGACTTTGAGCACATCCCAGAACCATTTTGGGCATTACCTTATCCTTAAGTGGACCATGGAAGGAAGGCGAAATAAGTATCAGCTCTAGAAACCATGACTCTGTATGTTGACCTTTTTTTAATCTTGATTATAGGTTTCAGTGTATGTTCCCAATTCTGACTAGTTTGATAATAATGAAACTTCTGTTTTTATTTTAGAAATATACCATAAGTATGGATTTTTTAAGAAGATTTGAAGAACAATGTGGATCACAGGCCAGTGTAAAAAGATTAAGAGCACATCCTGCCTATCACAGCTTTAATAATAAGTGGAACTTGCCTGTTTATTTTCAAATAAGGTCAGTCATTTATTCACCCCTCCTCCGCCCTTCTAAAATAGAACTGAGTATCAATTAAGGATGTTGCCTCCTTCTGTGTGATCACCATTTTGTTCTTTGGGAGGTGGGAGTTGAAGTGGAAATGTACAGGGGGTATCATGGTTGCTCTGACTTGCAGGACAGAAAGATGTTTTATTTTTGGTAATTGGAGAGCTCAGACCTAGACTTGGAATGAGTTGGATTCGGCCAGCTTCATTCCCACACAGTGCGTCCTCGTTTGTCGTGAGACGTGGAGAAAGGAGTTGCACAGCCCCTCGCTCTTCCCCTTTGCCATGTTTCGTCCTCTGCCTCTAGTGGTGGAGCCGTCCCACGCATGTGTTTGCTCCTCTGCAAAGGCAGTGGAGAAGCATTCCTGTAAGTGTTCTTTGCAGCTTACTCCCGTCTGTCAGCGCATGAGAATCCCAGTTACTACTCCAGCTCCCCTGTCCTCGGTCACATTTGCCCTATTCTGGAATGCAGTGACAGTTTTCTTCCAGGTTTCATGATGATGCCACGTTTATGTTGATAGTGACTGTGTAAAATGCCTGGGGGCATTTAGGATAAACCCTTAGCACCATATGTTGCTCCACAGAAATAGGTGTTAATGGTCGTTTTTGCAGATCCTCTGGAATGAGGTCAGTGGCATTAATTAGAGCATTTTCGTTGAAGTGATCTTTGAAGAGGCCTAACCTTTTTTGTTTAAATTGCTGGATGCTTTCATTAATTGTGATTCAGTCCTTTCCCCCAGAGTGCTGAGGAAAAATTACAGAGAGAGAAATGCGTCAGGAATTAGGAACCTTGATTATAATTGCTTGACATGATTGAAAATGTGTGGAATCATCTTTTGATAATGGAATCACATTTCTCAGAAAATATAAAACAATACTGTGTTTCATGCGGAATGTTGCAAGGTCACATTATCACATAGTTTGTCTTAAAGTAGGCCATAAAGGGCTTGTTTATGTAGGATATTCATGGACTACACAAATTTTTAGGATCATCAAGATCAAGCCCAGGCAAGAAGCCTTTTTGATTCATGAGCAGAATTAAAAATAGTGAAGCAGCTCTTCACAGAGTAAGACTGAGATAGAGAAATAATATTTAGGATCTCCCCATTTCATTTGTGGTCCACATTTGGAATTCAGTTGCTTTAGTGAGGGTGGGAGACACCTGGCCTGCAGGGCACGTGAGGCCCATGAAATCATTTGGTCAGACCTTGCCAAGACAACTGCAGGTGGGACCTGAAATCCAATAAATCTGTAGCAGGATAGTTTTTAAGGTGATAATTTGTATGACTTGTGAATGATGAAATATCCAGGTGGCCTTTGGCAGAAAAAAGGTTCCCATCCTGCTGTCATTAATCCGGTGGCGTCCCATCAAAGACGTATTCCTCCGCCTCTTGCCTCCAAGCTCTTCTTTTCTAGCCCTTTTCCTCGGGCACTGTAACCTGTGCCTGGTAACTCCCCCCCCCCCCCACGTGCCTCCCCACCATGCTGTGGGCTCTGCCAGGCCCCGCCCCACGCTGACAGCCCAGCCTGGCCTCCATGGCCTCTCTTCTCACCCCCGCGTCCCTCACAGCTGGTTAATTAGGCCTTGAGCTGTGTTGAAACACAATCAGCTGCCTGAAAGACTTTTTACCTCTACCAAATGGTATCTTTCCGCATTCAATGGGACTGTTTAACTTTTCTTTTTAACATTTATTTAAAATTTATGAAATTTTAAAACATACATTTGAATTATGAAGGGTGAAACTCTTTTTTCGATACATTTGTTTTTCCATCCAAAAAAATAAATTCAAGTAAGACTGTGTAGTCCTTTCCTATTGATTTTTATCATGTGTTAGATTGTTTACTCTGAGGGGTGACAAAAAGTTCTGCAAACAAGGTTAGGGTCAGTGTTGCATCATCAGATTCACTTCAGGGTCATGTGAAATAAATCTGAAGACAGTGGGGTGGAGATGTTTTGACATTTTTCTAAGAAATAGTAAGGTTGCAGTCTCAGAAGCAGATTAATGCTCTGTTGCACTGTGTGCTTACACGCCAGCCATCTTCACAGCAAAAGATGGCTTCCACCCCCCCGGCCCCACCCTCTTGGGAACACATTTTGTCTTGCTATTCCAGAGACCCCACTGTGTCCGCATGCTATTTGGTCTGAAGGATACTTCAGGAAGTTTGTGGGAAAATAGAACCAAGAGATGTTATTTTTGGTGCAAAAAAAATTGAAATCCATACACAGGTTTTTTATTCATGATTCATATTTTCCATCTTTTGTAAAAAAGATGTATTTTATTTATTTGAGAGATTACAGAGGGAGAATTACAGAGAGAGAGAGAATCTTCCCTCTACTGGTTCACTCCCCAAATGGCCATAATGGCTGGGGCTGGGTCAGGCTGAAACCTGGAGCCAGGAGCTTCTGCTGGATCTCCCACATGGGTACAGGGGCCCAGCTACTTGCAGAAGCTCACAGATAGGCAGAGCATCCATGTGCAGTGCAGAGGTATCGAGGCTCTGCTGCACTTTGATTCTTGCTCTTTGTTTTTTGTGAGATTTTCAGAATTGTCAGGGTATGTATAACTTTGCACCCCATGTCTTTGCTGATACTACATTATACCTGCTTTTCTCTGTCACTTAACCGCTTTGGGCTTTCTACTTTGATACTGCTGTGTGCTAGTCCACTGAAGGGACCCAGGTTATGTAACTATTCCCTTACTTTTGACCGTTAGGTGGCTTCCAGTTTTCTCCTGATACAAACGATGCTGCACTGGCTATCTTTTCTGTATGGAGCTAACTTCCGGTACTTTGTGTAGAATTTGAAAAACACGGACTTGAGGGAGCAAGGGTGCCCTCTAGCAGCTGATCTTCTCTCCCAGCTGCAGGGCAGCTCAGGATCACTGCTTCCTTTTGCTGTCATTGCTGAGCCGGTCTCCAGCGCTGACCCTCGACTTTCCCATCACTTCTTCCTTCCATGCCCCTCGGCTGCAGTTCGGGAAGACCAGCCTGTCCTAAGCTTCGTTAGGCAATTACAGAGGGCCAGACACTGGGAAGAAGCCATCCATCGTGGGCCAGAGGCTTTGGCAGTCTTAAGCTCTCAGCCATGTTGCTTTGGGGCTGCAGTTTTTTGTCCCACATGTTCTTCCTTTTACTTGTTAGGAAATTTCCTTTAGCTCAGTCTCTGAACTGTTTTTTTTTTTTTTTTTAAGAACACCAAATATACTATAAAAAAGCTAAAATATCTGTTTGATAAATTCATCTTAAGGGAGAGTCAGTTTACTGCTAGGAAGGGAGCTAACAGGTGACAAAAAAGTGTCCAGGTACAGAGAGGTTTGGAAACCAAGAGTTACATTTCACAGCCATAAAAAACACATCTGTATACATTATTAAAGGTCTGTGACAGGGTGATCTGAGATGCCAGGTCGAGCAGTTGTCATCAGAGGAGAAGGGGCACTGTGTAGGCAGTCAAGGTGCGGATACTGAGTGGGACATGTGAAAGCATGTGATGTGAGGGGACCTGCTGACGTCAGAGGCCACTGAGCAGTGAGTTGCAGTTGTAACTGGCCACTTGTCCTGATTCATTCTCGAGCTGTAAACACAAGTACAGAATACAGCTTTCCTGTTGGTTAGCTTGGGGACATTGGTGTTTCTGTGGTGGTGCCCATACAGATGAGTTGGAGACACTCAGGTTTTGTGGCCTTGAAGTGAGTAGCTGACTATAACCAGGGGCAGTTCTCAGGATCTACCTCTTGATGGAGACTTAAATGGCAGTTTGTTTTAGTTTGAGAAACATGGGGTAAGTTATATTTCAGGCCAGGTGCAAATAACAGAGTAGCCCTGCATTATCGTGGCTCGATCAAGATAGTCTATTTCTTGCACAGTTTAAAAAAAAAGAAGAAGAAGAAGAAGAAGAATAGGCCTTCCGAGGCCATTGGGCATCTCCAAGAACATTGTACTCCTCAGGAAGAGGGGAGAATGGATAGGAAAAGGCACCTACAGAGGCGTAAACACTGACTTGCGTTCTTGTTTTAAATCGCAGATTTAGAGAAATAGCGGGATCCTTAGAAGCAGCACTTACAGATGTTCTGGAAGACGCCCCAGGTAACTTCCTTAAAGTGGTCTATGACAAGGTGTCACTAAGTGAGTTAGTTAAACTCACCAAGTCCTCCAGACCCTGATACCCAGAGGGTACTTTCATCTTTTCCTGTCATTCAGTAAGTTGGACCTTAAAGGGGTGTGTGTGTATATATATACATATATATATATATGGCAAAAGGAACCAAATCTTTGGGTTTATAGGTCTTCTTGCTTTGTGGAAGTGATTAAATGAATGCTTTAAGAAATGGGACAGGCCGGCGCCACGGCTCAACAGGCTAATCCTCCGCCTAGCGGCGCCGGCACACCGGGTTCTAGTCCCAGTCAGGGCGCCGGATTCTGTCCCAGTTGCCATTCTTCCAGGCCAGCTCTCTGCTGTGGCCAGGGAATGCAGTGGAGGATGGCCCAAGTGCTTGGGCCCTGCACCCCATGGGAGACCAGGATAAGTACCTGGCTCCTGCCATCAGATTGGCGCAGTGCGCTGGCTGCAGCGCGCCAGCCGTGGCGGCCATTGGAGGGTGAACCAACGGCAAAGGAAAACCTTTCTCTCTGTCTCTCTCTCTCACTGTCCACTCTGCCTGTTAAAAATAAAAATAAAAATAAAAAAATAAAAAAAGAAATGGGAAGCAGGCCTGGATATCGCCATGTCAAGAGTAGGGATACAGCCCCTGTGGCTGATGCGATCAGTTCTGTGTGTAGCAAACTGGCTGTCATCAGCCTTCCTCCCAGGCTGAGGGCTAGTCTGCACAGTAACAGGTATAGGGTGTCCCTGCCCACCTCCAACAGTGACCCCCCAGCTGGAGTGTGCTCCCTGCTGGCTTCTTCCCCCACGTCTTGGAACTCTGAGCAGCTAATAATTGTGGGTATGCAGACTTCCCAGAGTATGTTTGCATACCCTGATGGCCTCATTAGTTTCTGTATCATGATCTCTTCATTCCCAGTGACCACTGAAATGCTTATTAATCTGTCTTATCTGTAAAGCCACATTGGTACTGGGTCCAAGTTCCTCAAGTTAAATTTCTGCTCTAGTTTACGCATGAGGTCCACTGTCAATCTGAACCGCACTGCTTTCCCTTCAGAGTTAGTTTTCATCTGTCTTTGCCAAATATGGTCATGTACAGTATATGTATATGTGTACTGTATACATAGTATACTGTATACATAGTAGGTATGCTGAGGTAGCAGATGAAGAGAATAGACAAATGAAACAGGACACGGTCAATTCCAAAGTGTAAACCCTTGCAAATGACTGACACTCCAGCTTGTATTTATTAATTTGATTAAAAACCTTACTTCTGAATGCTGTGTATGTATGATAGTTATCCTGGTGCCTGGGAGGTGGAATCATGGAGAGTTACCAAATGCATTGCGTTAAAGCCATTGCAGGAGACATGTATTGTTCATCCATAGCCCTCCACTAGCACCATGTTTGCTGACCATGTCTTTTTTTTTTACTTTTCTTTACTTTTGATTTATACCTTGAAAATGTGAAACTAGATTGTAGCCCATAATTGTCTGAAATTCCTTAAATGTGTTTTTTTTTTTCCTAGCTGGAAGTCCGTATTGCCTTTTGGCTTCTCACAGAACATGGAGCAGTCTTAGGAAGTGTTGGTCAGATGAGCTGTTTTTGCCATTGCTGGTGCATCGTCTATGGAGACTCACTCTGCAGATTTTGGCCCGATACTCTGTGTTTGTTAGTGAGGTAAGGGCTGGCCGTATAGTTCATCAATGTTGATAAGCGTGAAGGAGAATATTAACCTGAACACCCAAATGAAATTTTTAAAAATGCCATGTTGTCGTGAAGGGTTAGTTCAGAGGACAACGAAATGCTGACTTCCAGATTGTGTGGACCTCTATGTTTCATCTTTACTCTTGCAAGTGTTGCCTTTAGTGGTGTCACTGGGTATCTTGTCTTGTTGAAAAACAACACCCTGAGAAGTCCGTTGTCCTTCCTCCAAACCAGAGTCTTTGAGGTGCTTCCAAATTAAAACAAAGATGCTCATTTTAATGAAGAGGATTAGAACCAAAAAATTTGCATTTTAATGACTAATATTTGGAAGGTTTACAAAACCATGTAATTGTTGCAATAAAAAAAAATCCAAGGGTTGGGTGCTCGGAACAGTGTTTAAGATGCTGTTTATCAGAGTTCCTGGGTTCAAGCCCAGCTTCATTCTGGATTTTAGCTTCATCCTAATGCATGCCGTAGGAGGCAGCAGGTGATGGGCTAAGTATTCCCTGCCACCTGTAGGAGACACCTGGATTGGATTCCTGGCTCCCAGCTTCAGCCTGGACAGCCCTAGCTGTTGAGAGCATTTAGGGGAGTGAGCCAGTAGGTGGGAGGTCTCTCTGCTTCTCAAAAAAACCACAATTTTTTAAAGATAGTAAGATTAATTAGCCTTTCCTTTTTAAAATACCCTTCCCCCCCATTCAGATAGTTAAAGGTATTAAATACCTATATGACTTTGATGATTTATTGGCATTATACATAAAGCCTCAAATTCTTGATCCACAAGAGCTTGGTGCAGATCAGTGCTCAGCTGAGCACCAGCCTCACCAGGTCTTTGCCGGGATCTTGGTCTGCATAGCCAGCCTGCCCCCAGGAACAGTCCCAGTAATGCTCACATAAGCTGGCTGCTGCAGTGTGAGGAGTATGGGAAGAGAAGAATGTTCTGTTAAGCTGATAAGAGCAGGTACTGCACATGATGTTAGCCAAAAGGCCAAGCAATAGAAATGTTCTATTTAAAACAAAAAGACAGCTTGAAGAAGATAGCAAACATTGAAAACATGAAATCTTTGTTATCTAGAGTAGATGAGGAACCCAGTCATTGTATTTTAATGGAAAGAGTGTAGATTTTGGCCTAAGACAAAAATCAAACCTTGGCTCTGTCATGTTTTGATTCTGTAGACTTGGAGAAAATAAGTGCTGTGAGTCTCAGATCCTTTATCTGTAAAACAGAAAACAGCCTGCATGCATGGCTATTGTGAGGTTTTATCTGTGGACTGAAGTGCCCGATGGATAGTAGGAGCTCACTGGAAGTTAGCTTCTTTCTCTTTGCTTTCCATTTGCTCAGAAGGGTCTTAAGAGATGGCCCTGACCCATCATCCATTTTTGAAGACCATTGTACAATTCCTGGGGTGATGGAGTTAGAATGATTCTTGGGTAGGGCCTTCTTGTTAACCAGTCATTCTTCTCATTTTGTCTCTGATAAATTACTCTGCCTTTAATGTTCATTATCCTACTCTTTTCTTGATGCTACTGTGCTTCTCTTTGGTTTTTTTCCCTTTAAGAACATATTATACAAAGAACACTTCGTGGCTTTTCTTATTTGAAACATAATGAGGTTTGGATTTTGATTCTTTTTTAACCGTTACTAACTTGGTGTTATTTATCTAATGCATTAGCTTTTTGTCACTATAACAAATACCTGAGAGAAGCTTCTTAAAAAGGAAAGAAGCTTATTGGGCTCCTGATTTTGGAGTGTACAGTCTGAGATCAGTCAGGCCCCACTAATCTGGCTGTCTGGTGGGGCCTGAGAGTGGCTGTGGTGGATCATGTGCAGAGAAGCAGTCATCTGGTGAGCCAGGCGGCAGAGAGAGTGGCTGGGCCCTCCTCCAGTTTATGTAACAAGCCTGAGAACTACCTCCTGAGGGCACGCCCCACCCCACCCCACCCCCCACAACCGGATCTCCCACCAGACCCGCCTCCCAGACACTGTCATTGGAGTAAGCTTTCACTCTCTTGATACCCCCAACCCCTGACTTTGGAACCCAACCATCGCCATGAATTGGGGCACCAAGTCATCTTCACATTGGAGCAGTCAATGTAGGTAATTATTTTTTTAACCTTGTGGTTTGGGGACTTACTGATTTTTTGCATATTGCTTTTTATCACAAGAAATTAGGCATGTGAACAGGAAAGGTAAGTGTACCTGAGGTTGTAATTTGCTCTTCACACCTGCCTGTGGAAATACAATACAGTGTTCTTCATCAGTTAGTTTTTACTGAGTGCTCTCTAGACAGCTGTCATTTTCTGGTCAGTTGTCCACCCACGTATATACAAATACTCATGTATGTTGCTAGCGAAAAAGTACTTAATCACTGAACTCCTTTTTCAGCTTTCACTCAGGCCCATATCTAATGAAACTGCCAAGGAGAGCAAAAAACCTTTGATAACTGGTAGCAGAGACCCTTCCACGTCCCCAGGGAACAGTGAAGACCCAGGAAGCAGTGCGGCAGACACAAAGCCTGTGGTTTCCATTTCCAGCACTCAGCTCATCTACGTGGTCGCAGACCTGCACACGCTGCAGGAGCAGGTGAGCCTGTTCCGGAAGAATCAGAGGTGCTCAGTTCTGTGTTTTCACAGAGTAGAACAAGCAGGAGACGGACACCATTTGTCCTCATGGGCGCACAGGTGCTCCAAGAAAGAACACTTCATTCCTCATCCCGGTGTTTCTCCAACAGACGGTCTCCACCCCAGGTTTCTGAGAACACTGGGAACACTGCTCCTCCAGCTCGCGCCTGCTCTCCAGTGTCCTGTTGACCTGTTGCCCCCAGTCGTGGTGTGACAAGCTCCCCACGAATCCAGGCTCCTCCCGCTTCTGTCAGTAACTCAGCTTTGCTCAGACATGACCTTTGATGGTCTGGATTTTAATTATTTTAATTCCCTTGCTTGAAGATTTTTCTATTAATATTTAGTCTTCAGCCAGACTTTGAAAGTACTGAAAAATTAAAGCTTCTTCCTCTTATTTTCTCTGTATAGGTTACATATATTTTTGCTTTTAACACTGAGAGGACTTTGAGAGATGAATTTTCTGTTTAAGTCCTCTGATACGTAATTTTGCTTTCCTCAAGTTTAAATACTTTGGTGGTGCTTAAACAAATACAGTTGTATGTTTTGACCAAGATAGGGACTTTCTAATGAGCTTTTTGATGTCATGGAGAGCCACAGAATACAAAACTTTTGCTTATTCTCTAAGCCTGTTCATAGCTCTTAAACTGTTGTTCCCATGTTGTTGAGATCTTTTATGGTGAAAGCATTAAGATTGTTGCTTCCTTTGATGAATCACACTAAAAGTCCCGATCTTCATTTCACCATTAACAATATTCAATTAACAGTATTCAATATTGCCTCTTCCCTTGATTTATACAAAAGTAAATAAATATATAAAGTGTATTTTTATTTCAGCTTCCAGAACTCCTGGAAATAATCAAGCCAAAACTTGAAATGATTGGATTTAGCAATTTTTCTTCTATCTCAGGTAAGGTCAACAAATCTTTGAGTAAGAAATAGTTTAAAATCAAATTTCAGAGACTTTAGGGTATATTTAGGTTAACATTTTCTTTCCTAGTTGTAAAGCTTTGATTATTTCTGTATTCTGTTCTGGGGGTTTAACTTTCCCAAATAAGATCTTCTGTCTAATAATTTGACGTATTATAGGACATGCTCTAAATTCTCTGATAATATTTAAAATAGAATACACTGAACCTGAATAAAAAAAAAAACTAGACCCGGTTTTCCTATCTCCACAGCGGCCCTTGAGGACTCCCAGAGCTCCTTATCAGCCTGTATACCTCCCCTGAGCAGCAAGATCATCCAGGACCTAAGTGAGTCCTGCTTCAGGTACCTGAAAAGTGCCCTGGAGGTTCCTAGGCTGTACCGAAGAACCAACAAGGTCAGCACCGTTCTCTGAGGGAACGCTGAGGCGGGGAAATGTTTGTTAGAAAAGCTGAAGGTGGGCAGTGGGGGGCGTGGTCAAGTGAGTCACAGGAATGGGTTCTCCAGGGTGGCTTGAGGCTGACTTAATCAGGCCCATTCAAAATATTGTGTGTGAGGAGAGGGACATTTCTGCAAGCGAGTGGTCAGGTGCCTCGGGCAGCACAGAGGAGATCACTTGGTCTGTATAGTGTGGACTTTTTCTGAATTCTTTTGAATAGGTTTTTCTTTTTTTTTTTTTTTTTTAATGAAATCATTTTAATAACATTTATAAGCCCTGTACTTGTTCATCTTCATGTCTTGTATTCCAAAAAAAATTTAATTTAAAATTTTCCCTTCATCTTGTCCTCTTTTTAAATAACATTTGAAGAGCTGTGTTTAATATATATGTGTATATGCAAGGCATTTATAAGAAACATTGGCGGCCGGCCTGCGGCTCAGTAGGCTAATCCTCTACCTAGCGTCGCCGGCACACCGGGTTCTAGTCCCGGTCAGGGCACCGGATTCTGTCCCAGTTGCCCCTCTTCCAGGCCAGCTCTCTGCTGTGGCCTGGGAAGGCAGTGGAGGATGGCTCAAGTGCCTGGGCCCTGCACCCCATGGGAGACCAGGAGAAGCGGCTGGCTCCTGCCTTCGGATCAGCATGGTGGGCCGGCCGCAGCACGCCAGCCATGGCGGCCATTGGAGGGTAAACCAAAGGCAAAAGGAAGACCTTTCTCTCTGTCTCTCTCTCTCACTGTCCATTCTGCCTGTCAAAAAAAAAAAAAAAAAAAAAAAGAAAAGAAAAAGGAAAAAGAAACATTGGCAGGAATGTTCAAAGTGAAGCCTTCTGTTTACTTATTTTATATGACAGTGATTTGGAGAATTTTTACCAGTTTTTCATTTTCCCTATTGAATGCTCATTTTTATACATGTATTCCCATTTCATTTCATTGCTAGATCTCACGCAATTCTCCCTGTAATTTTATTTTTTCTCAAAGTCTTTAAGTAAGTTAACTTCAAGACTTTGGGACCTGTTTACTTTAGACTTAGGACCTGTGAAAATGTTGGAAAACATGGTGCTATTTTGGAGTGTATATGGAGTTCCTGTAAACATACCTGGCTTAAATCCGACCTTTTGCTTACGTGCTGAATGTGGAGTCCTTGTCTGCTATTTGTGTTACTGAGATTAGTGCCAGTTCCCTCTATGGCTGTTTCATCCTTCATTTTAAATTCTGGGGGTGCCGGCGCTGTGGCGCACTAGGTTAATCTTACACTGCCTGCGGCGCCGGCATCCCATATGGGTGCCAGGTTCTAGTCCCAGTTGCTCCTCTTCCAGTCTAGCTCTCTGCTGTGGCCTGGGATAGCAGTGGAGGATGGCCCAAGTGCTTGGGCTCCTGCACCCACATGGGAGACCAGGAAGGGACTCCTGGCTCCTGGCTTTGGATCGGCGCAGCTCCGGCCATGGAAGCCATTTGTAGAGTGAACCAATGGAGGGAAGACCTTCTCTCTGTCTCTCTCTCACTGTCTGTGAACTCTACCTGTCAAATAAATTAAAAAAAAAAAAAAAAATTCTGGGACAGGCAAGGCCCAGCATAAGGGTGCAGTAGATTAAGCCACTGCTTGAAACACTGGCATCCTGTGTCTAAGTGCCAGTTCAAGTCCCAGCTGCTCTGCTTCCAATCTAGCTCCCTGCTAATGTTCCTGGGAAAGTAGCAGACGATGGCCCAAGTACGTGGGCCCTGCCATCCATATAGGAGGCCCAGATAGAGTTTCTGGCTCTTAGCTTTCACCTGGGCTACACTTGGCTCTTGCAGCCATTTGGAGAGTGAGCCAGCAGAGGGAAGTATGCCCACATACGCACACACACATTCACACTCACATACTCACATGCATGCTGTCACTCTGCCTTTCAAATAAATAAATAAATAGATCTTTTTAAAAATATGGAACGTGCAAAAGAATTACTACTTGTAACAGAAGCCCCTTGTCATCTAAATTGCTTTTTCTGGTTTGACTTGAAGCTAGAAGGGAGAGACCTGTTTGTTTTATATTGCAAAATACATTATTTTTCTTTCAGTTATCTGTCAACTTTCCCTTCCTGTTAGGTGAGGCTGTTAGAATAGTATAGTTAGTTATTGAGTTTGCATTGTGGATCAGACTCTCTGCTAAACCCTTTACATACACATTACTCTTCCTAGGAAGTGGCTGCTAACATCCTTATTTACGGATGAAGAAAGCAAAGCTAAAAAAGCTGTAATTACTCATCCTAGATCCTTGCTTCTCAAATGATACTTTATTGCCTGGCAACATTAGCATCACCCCAGGGGAGCTTGTTAGAAGTGCACAGTCTCAGAAGTCAGCCACACCCCACTCACATCCCCATGGAATTAGAACTGAATTAACTTAGCAAGATGGCTAGGTCATCAGCAAGGGCATGCAGTTATGGCTGCTCGCCCTGGGGGCTGGCCGCAGGTGACTGCAGCATTGAAGGCGGTCTGGCTCCAGGTGTGCTCTCTTGCTTACCTTTCTTGACCCCCTCCTGTTCTCCGGGCAGCTGTCTATGACGTCTGTGTACTGTTGGGGAGGGGTAGAGGTTGAATGCTCTCAAAACTGAAACAGTAGCAGTATCTTTATTTTTTAACATTTTTCTTTTTGTGTCTGTCTCTCTCCCTTCCCCTTCCTCCCCCTCTCTTTCTTCCTCTTTATTTTTGTGCATCTTTCACTCCTACCAAAATTATTCCAGGAGGTCCCAACTGCAGCTTCCTCCTACGTGGACAGTGCCTTGAAGCCATTCCACCAGCTTCAGCGTGGACACAAGGATAAGCTCAAGCATGCAGTAATTCAGCAGTGGCTGGAAGGAGCTCTGTCAGAGAGCACGCATAAGTAAGTGACTTAAAAGTAGACCTCCTGGGACTTGCCGGAAGAGTCCAAGGCAGGCGTTACATGTAGATAAGTTAGCGGGAACATGAGAGCACTTTGTCACTGAATGAATCTGAACAGTGTCGCGTGACACACACACGCACACACGTACCCCCTCTGGGCCGCCTGCCTCCACCTGGTCTGGTTGGTGTTTGCGGGGCCCCACCTGCCTTTACTGTCCCTACTGCCATCTCACTGCAGCTGCCATTCTTCCCAGTCAATCACATTCCCCTCCTCTCCTCGGGCTTCAGTCCAGAGCAGCGCGCAGACAACCATCTTCCGCTGGTGAGATGCTTGGAACCAAGGAAGAAAACCATGCATTTTTTTAAATTAATGAATTAGTTTATTTTTTAAGGAATCCAAATTTGAAAACCGTGCATCTTTAAGTGTAATTTCAACTGACAGAGAATTGATTTCTATAATCCTTCAGTGTCTATTCATTTCCAGTTAAATCTACTTTTCCCCAAATGGCAGCATTGAGTTGCATCAAAAAAGTATATTATTTAATTATTGATTGCTTATTAATAGTTAATTTCACTTGCTTTTGGTAAGCAGCCATTTGAACCTTAACAGTCGTGTCTACTGTTGCTCTTTTGGGTAAATGTATTCCAAATGTAATGTCACCAGCTTGTGGACAAAGTTTTGAAACATAGCTCATTTATAATTTGAAAATTATGTCCAGAATATTTTGAAGGCAATGAATTTTATTTAAAATTCTGAAATACTTAGGCTTTAAAAGATGAACTGTTCCTAGAATTGATTGCGAATGAAGTTGTTGCTTGATACAGAGAATGAGTGGCACTTGTCCACCCTCAGGACATGAAAGTCAAATTGGTCTGTGATTTTCTCTTAGCATTCAGGATTAAAATTTCAAACAATCCATGCATATATTTCTTTTAGGTTCTTAGAATACCATCCTGGAGACTTAAGACCCTATTTTTCTTAAAATCTGAAGAAGCGTTAAATATTTCCCATGATTAAATGTTTATTGGGAAGGGGTTTTTAATCTTAAAAACCTTTTTTTTTGGTCTGCACTGCCAGTAACTCTGGTGTTACACAGCCTCCCTTTCACCGGTAACTGTCTTATGCCCAAGGTATTATGAAACTGTGTCTGATGTCCTGAACTCTGTGAGGAAAATGGAAGAGAGCCTGAAAAGGCTGAAACAAGCCAGAAAAACCACTCCCACCACCCCTGTCGGTCCCAGCGGTGGCATGAGCGATGACGACAAGATCAGGCTGCAGCTGGCCTTGGATGTGGAGTACCTGGGAGAGCAGGTAACTCGTCAGCTGCTGGCACTGACAGCGAGTCCAAAACCAAAGTCTGAGGGCCCAGCTGGTGCCTGGTGGCTCGCTGAGCCTTGAGGTACTGTTGTGGTGTCGAGTGAGAGTCATGCCCCAGATTACCCTGAAAGGTTCGGGGTTTTTACCTAGGAACTGTGAGAAAGCAAAGAGGAATACTGGGAAATCCCTCTGCAGTCTGATTGCCTGAGCTTCGCTGCTGTTGACGTCTGCGGGTCCATGAAGTTCGAGCCCATGACAGACAGTGCCCTTTTTCCCACTGCCTGCCGCGTAATTGGGCTTTTGAAGTACTTAGAATAACTATGAAAGCAAGCATTCCTCCTGTGGTACGTGAGAGGTGTCTGAGCACAGCTTTGCTTCTCTGCCCGAGTTAATGCCCAAGGTTTAGAATCATTGCCTAGGGCTGGCTGATGCCGAGCGTGCCGTCACTCGGGAGGCAGTGTGGAAGACGCAGTGCCTTTCGCTCCTGCTGAGGTGACGTCCTCATAGGATCCTGCAGCTTTCAGCTGTTGAGAAGCTGGCTTCTCAGCCTCGGCAGACCTTCGCGGGTAGGTGCTGTGGCGCAGCGGGCTCAGGTGTGACCCCGGCATCCCATGCCAGAGTTCTGGTTCAGGTCCAGCTGCGCTGCTTCAATTCAGCTCCCTGCTAATGTGCCTGGGAAGTCAGTGAATGATGGCCCAAGCACTTGAGCCCTTGCAACTCACATGGGAGACCCCGGTGGAGTCCCACTGGGCTCCTGGCTTCGTCCTGCCTCAGCCCTGTTGTTGCAGCCATCTGGAGAGTGAACCAGCAGAATGAAGATCTCTGTCTCACTGTTTCCTTTTCTCTTTCCCTCTGACTTTCAAGTAAGTAAACAAACAACAGAATAAATAAACCTTAAAAAAAAAAAAAAAAAGGAAGACCTTTGCCAGAGAAAAGGGAATGAAACCGTAAACTCTCCATCAGAAGATACTTGGTTTTCAAGCTCACTAAGGAATTTCTTTTATACATGAGTCATCACTGAAAATGTTTTTTCTGCTGTGAGGTGACTTTAGAGATATGTCCTGGCAAAAGGCACTCGCTTTGTTTCTTTGTCACAAAAGAAACTTAAAATCTTTTGACAAGCAGGAAAGCTTGTTTGAAACATGAGGAGTGAAAAAGCTAAAGAGAAATGGAAGAAGGGAGAGATGGAGAGGAGGAGCAAGAGCAGAGACAGTCCCGTGGTCCTGGGGCCCAGAGCTGGTCACTGAGTGTGGACAGATCTCCCCTGGGGTGGGGGGAGGTGCTACTGCTTTCATAATACAAAAGTTGGAACATAGTGTGTCATGTCTTGGTCACCATAGTACGCCCCAGTTGCTGTGTCAGTCTCCTCAATTTGTCAGACTCTAAGAAAAGATTGCTAGTGGTATGTTAAGAAAGTAAGCTCAGGCTAATACTTTTTTTGAAAATCTTCCACTTAAAAAAAAATCACTTTTATATTTCTTTCAGTGGGAAATTTTCTCCTAGCATTTTTTTTCAAGTCCACAAAAGAGGCTTTTATCCTGATGAAGTCTGATTTCATAGACCGAGATAAATCAGCGAACTAACTTCTTAAGATGCAGTGTTTGACCCCAGAACAGTAGCATTTTGCAACAGGATAAACGTTCGCTGTAAAGGAGAAAGTGTCCTGCCAGTCTTATCCTGGTGTAGTAGAGGGTGGGGTGGATATTGTGGTTCCGTTTTTTATGCGGGTCTGGTTTTCCCCGTTCGGCTTAAATTGCAGTAACAGGATTCATTCTGTGGCCTTTGCAGATACAAAAGATGGGCCTGCAAACAAGCAGCATAAAAAGCTTCCCAGCTCTGTCCGAGCTTGTTGTTGCTGCCAAGGACCAGGCAGCAGCAGAGCAGCCGTAAGCATCTGGGACGGCCCCGGGGGAGAGGAGCGTTGACTCTGAGCCCGAAGGGAAGAAGGCGGCTCTGTTCTCCCAGCAGGCCTGCGCAGCGAGCGGTGCTGCCAGCGTCGCCCCGGCAGCGCCGTGCGTCTTCCCAGCGAATTTGGGACTTCTTTTGCCCAAAAAGAACACTAACGCCTTTTTCCATTGTATGGAAGACAGTTTTTAAGACGTTTGAAACTTTCTACTATAGTTTACAGAACAAATTATTTTATTTTTATTGTAAATCTTAGCGTGGAAGAGCTGATTTCTAAAACATGATTAAAGTAAATATATATGTACGAATGTAGAAGGTCTCCGTGATCCTGCCGTCGGGAGTGACAGCTGCAGTGCTGCGCTGCGTGGAAACCGTGCAGATGGAGAGGACGGCCCCTCCTGAGGGCGGTTCCCCGCGCTCCCCAGCTCTGTAAGACGGGGCTGCTGATCAGGCCTGTCAGGAGCTAGGCCCAGCAGGAAGGGTCTGCTTCCTAAATAAAAGAGTCTGCCACGAGCGTCTGCACCTGTTATTTGTGAATTCAGACACGTGAAGTATTCCTCATCACTCGAGCCCGGCTGTGCACCTGTTCCCTTAGAGGCAAATGCCTCACTTTTAGAGACACCTGTGGGAATGGTCTGTCCAGCTCAGAGCCTCCCTTTAGACCTGTGGGACTTCTGTTCCATGGAAGAATAGCAGGTGCGTGGTCCACAGAAGGCAGCTAAAGTAGGAGTTGAGAACACTGGTAAGAAGACTAGGAGGCAGTAGGTGGTTCCTTCACTCACCTAATTACACTTGCAGTCAATGCACCGCGTGGACCCCGTCCTTAGCTCTGGCACCTGTGCTTTCAACTTGATGATTACATGACAACAGCAGCTTTGATTCCCATAGCCTTACACTTCTTCACATCTCAGTCTCCTCCTTGTTCAAAGGTTAGCTGCAGAGAGAGAAAGGGAAAGAAGAGATAACGAGAGAATTGAGAAAGCAGATCCTGGAGTTGGAGGGAAGGATGTTTTAGCACAGTGCTGAGCCCTGGCTAGGGAAGTGAGAGGGAGCATGAAGAGGGGACCCCAGTGGAAGCACCGACAGCCATGGCTGTATGGAGCCCAGGAGCTTCCCAGTGCCCCAGCCCCTACCCAGGCAGGGCTTCCACTTCCTGGGAGGCGGGCCTCAGGCAATGGCACTCTGGGCCATTTCCTGCTCCCTGTGTAGACAACAGCCAAGGCCCTGCCCCTGGGTGGGGAAGTGTCTGGTTGTGCAGCTCAGTGTTGGGCATGGTCAGCCACAGAACCATAGAAGAGACAAGGCAGAAGGGGGTTATTCTAAGTGCTTGGCCTGAACAATGTGAGAGCTGGCTCACCAGCCTTCGCAAGGCTGCTGTGGGCTGCGGTGCCGGACCTGCAGCCAGCAGGGGCACTGTCAGAAAGGAGAGATGGATGGGAAGTGGGAGAGTTTACCTCGGGTAAGCAGAGCCTGCCTGCCAAGTTCAGTGACGAGGCAAGCTGCAAGGGAAGCTGGCTGCTTCTAGAAACTGTACAAGTATGTGGCCAGGACTTGAGGAAGCTGAAGGAAGAGCTCCAATGGGCTTGAGGAGCTTCAGGCCTACCAGTGTCCCCCATCAACAGGCGGGCCCACAGCTCTGTTCTGTGTGCTCCCCTGGCCCTGCGGCAGCCTGCCGAGTGCAGATGTGTGGCTGCTTGGGTGCATCTTCCAAATCCTGTACAGATTGCTCTGGGAGCCAACCTGGACCTCAGACCACATGAGCCAGGGCATTGCAGGGAATGTAGTTCCAGTCTTGCTAAGTGACCCAGTGGAAAGCTACCTGAGCCTGTGTCAAGAAGACACCCTAAGTGTCCCCATCCCCCTGGCTGCTACAACTCCAGCATTGTTCCCATTTACAGAAGGCACTTAGACAAATTAGGTCACAGAGATAACCATTAAGTGGGATTTAAACCCAGGCAAGGTGGTTCCAGAGCTCAAGCTGCCAACTGCTTAGTAATTCTGCCTGCTATCAGCACTGGAGTAGAGAAGCGAATAGTTCAGGATTGGAACCCACATTGATTCCTTGACCTTTGTGAAGTCCAGGCTCAAATGAGATTCACTAACACTGCCTTTCTGAACTTGTCTCACTTAGCAGCAGCGTTGATGTCGTAGTATCTTTCTTGGGCTTGAACAAATATTTCAGTTAAAAGCTAATAGTTTTGGGGCTGGTGCCATGGCGTAACAGGTAAGCCGCCGCCTGCAGTGCCGGCATCCCATATGGGCTCCAGTTCAAGTCCTGGCTGCTCCACTTCCAATCCAGCTCTCTGCTATGGCCTGGGAGAGCAGTAAGAGGTGGCCCAACTCCTTGGGCTCCTGCACCCGCGTGGGAGACCCGGAAGAAGCTTCCGGCCCCTGGCTTCGGATCAGCGCAGCTCCAGTCGTTGCGGCCAATTGGGGAGTGACCCAGCAGATGCAAAACCTCTCTCTCTCTCTCTCTCTCTCTGCCTCTGCCTTTCAAATAAACAAAATCCTTAAAAAATAATACGTTAATAGTTTCAGAGCACTGGCATGTAGCTACCCCCATTACTTCTCTCCATTGAAAAGTGTTTAATAGTATTGCTCTGGGGAATCATGATTGAATAAAGTTTGGGAATGATATAATACTCCTTTGCTGCAAAACTAACTGGTTTCAACTTTATAATGCAGAAGCTCAAAAAGGATCTCAGACACAGAGTGGTTTCTTGCTGGTACAATAGAATGCTGCTAGGGAGGTGGTGAATAGGCCGTGCGGGGACCCAGCTGGCTGGAAGGCGGCCATCTCCAGCCTCTGGCTTCCAAGTTCACCCTGGGCAGCCTCCCGTAGTCACTTCCAAGGCTGCCCTGGGAAGTTACAATGCGGTGTCTAGAAAACAGAAGGGGGTTCTCTCATGGTCCTGGGGGCAGAAGTTCAGAGGGTGTGGGCAGGGCTGTGCTCCCTCTGCAGGTGCTAGGGAAAGCTCTTTTCCTGCCCCCTCCATTTTCTGTGGCTCGAAGTAGTCCTTGGCTTGGGGCAGCAGACCTCTATCTTGGCCTCATCTTTGCGTGGCCTTCTCTCTGTGGCTTGTCCCCTTCTGATTCTTACATGGACATATGTCCCTCCCTAGATGGGACGTAGTACCCACCCAGTCAAGCCATGATCCCTAGTTGATATCCGCAAAGACCCTTCTCCCCAGTAAAGTTCCAGGTTCCAGGTGTTGGAGCGTGGGCATACCTTTTTGGAGGCCACCATTCAGCCCACTCCTCACTCTCTGCAGCCAACCAGAAAGAGAAGGAGGTGAGAGGAACCCCAAGGCATGGTTGGGGCCCCAGCATGAGTGAGCCCGCAACATGTCCACTCACCCTGGTGCCTGGCACTCAATCACAGGCTAGAAACAGCAGTCCAGCTGTGCGACCTGGGAGAAAAGGGACTTGAAGCTTCTTCAGAATGTTGCAACCTGCTCCCTGAGGTCTTTATCAAGGATTATCTGCAGCTCCTTTGAATGATGTGGGCACAGTGACAGGACAGCGCTGTCCCATGGATCACTAACCCTGGTGATGAACTAGGAGTGGTGAGAACTCAGGAAGTCTGCAAGAAAAGGGTTAAGTGCTGGGTTCCCTTTGTAACAGACCCTGAAACTCTCTGGTATCGGATTCTGAAGTTACTGAGACTGCAGCATCAGCTCCGGGGGTGCAGGAACGGGGGCCAGCATGACCGTGCCTTGGGACACATAGACCTTCAGGGCTTCAAGAGCAGTGATACACTTCAGATCTGAGGCAACCGTAGTAGTGTTTAAGCAAGATGCTGGGGTCGGGGCCAGCACTGCGGCATAGTGGGCTAGGCCTCTGCAGTGCTAGCATCCCAGGGCACTGGTTCAAGTCCCGGCTGCTTCTCTTCCTTTTTTTTTTTTTTTTTAACAGGCAGAGTGAGCAGTAAGAGAGAGACAGAAAGAAAGGTCTTCCTTTTTTTCTGTTGGTTCACAACACAATGGCCGCTGCGGCCGGCGTACTGACCGATCCGGAGCCAGGAGCCAGGTGCTTCTCCTGGTCTCCCATGGGGTGCAGGGCCCAAGGACTTGGGCCATCCTCCGCTGCACTCCCGGGCCACAGCAGAGAGCTGGCCTGGAAGAGGGGCAACCGGGACAGAACTGGCACCCCGACCAGGACTAGAACCCGGTGTGCCAGTGCCACAGAGGATTAGCCTATTGAGTCACGGCGCCAACTTGCTCCTCTTCTGATCCAGCTCTCTGCTTATGGCCTGGGGTAGCAGTGGAAGATGGCCGAAGCATTTGGGCCATCTTCCACTGCTTTCCCAGGCATAGCAGAGAGCTGAATGGGAAGTGGAGCAGCTGGGGCTCAAACCGGCGCCCATATGGGATTGCCAGCACCGCAGGCGGTAGCTTTACCTGCTGTGCCACAGTTCCAGCACCTCAGATAGCTTTCATTTGCGGTCAAACTTCAACCATCGGAGTTGTCCTTTTATTCTCAGCTCTCACTAATTGCACTAAGATGTACTATAATCTGTCTTTCGGGGGGTATTTTGATTGTCTAAATTTGATGGAGTGATTGTTACAGGGTACACGATTAAAACAGTGAGGATTTGAGATCAAATGAGGAGTCTTTATAGCCAGCTGGCGACTGCCTTTCCCACCAAGCAAGTCCGGAGAAGACGGCAGTGAGTTGCAGTGGCGGGGGGTTTTTAAATCAAAGCCACGTTCTGTTAGGAGCAGTTAACCATGTGGCATCTGATTCCCTCCGGTACCAGAGGTTTCCTTAATGCTCAGTCAACAACCCACACACCTCTACTTCTACCATCTTGAGGTTTCACGCTTTTAGAACACCCCACCTTGTCACATTCCCTGCTGGTTTCACTTGGGAGTCAAATAGTTGACTCTCACAGGAACACATAACTCAGTCTGGTTGGTTCTAGTAAACCCAGCATTTGAGACACATGGGGTCCAGTAGGGGTCTACAGACCCTCAGAGGCAACAAGGCTGTGGGGTGTTAAGATTTTCCGGGGCGCTTACTTCCGAGGTGTGGTTACTGATGGTGGTCCTGGTTGTGGGGGTCTTACTGAGGCATCACTTCCCTCACTGGACTCCTAGGATTAAGCAGGGGTTTGGGCCGCATCCTCTGTATGGTAAACTCAAACCCGGGGTCGTACAAGGAGACATGGTCTCATAGCCAAGGTGCATCCAGTCTGCCAACCTTCCCCTTGGTTACTGTTACTGCGACAGGGTTACATGTGGAGACTGCTATAGCTTTTTGCAGCCCCGATGCGGGTAAGGCTACTATGGTGGTCCCTTCCCCTGTTTTCCATCCAGTCTACTGTGGTTTCACGACCCCTGGCAGCACGGTGGAGATGGCCATCTCCCTCACAACCAGGGCTTCCCAGAGCTGGACATGTGTATTTCACCGCACCCATAGCCTGCCCTCCGTCCAGATCACACTCATTTAACCAATTATCCCCTGCCAGTTTACATAAATCAACGTAGAAAGAGGGATTTCCTGCTGAATAGTTAGCTGCGATAAAAATACCATCAGATGTTCTTCTTAATTCCCAAGTGTAACTTACTAACTGGTGTGGGTGAAGAGAGTCCGCACCCTCCCCTGTTAGCATGTTAAGAAGCATGGGGAAGTTTTACCTGTAGCCGGTCTCCGGCAGGGCTGGCGGTCCATCGCTCCGGATGAGGCTTTGGCTGATGAAGCTCTTTTCAACTGGTGTGGTGGATCCAACGGCAATTTCCCACTACTTTGACTGCCATTGGCATGGTCAAGATTATAGGCAGAGGTCCGGTCCACCGTGCCACGAGGGTTGAGGGGTTGTGTTTTTTATCCACACCAGTTCCCCGAGTTGAATGTTGCAGACGTCAGCACCAAAGGTTGATTGGGGAAGATCTGGTCGCGTGGCTCTCCAGGTTGTGGGCTTGTTGGAGGACCGTTTGCAGAGCCTGTAAGGACTTAAAAAGGGACTCATTATCCAGTTCTGCTAGCCGTTCCTCCCCTAGTTTGGGGAGTAGGGGTGGCAACCTTCCAAACATTATCTCATAGGGTTTAGACCTTTATTTTTTAAGAGATTCATTTTATTTATTTGAGAGGCAGAGAGAGAGATCAATCCTCCATCCGCTGGTTCACTCTCCAAATGGCCACAACATTCCGAAACCAGGAGCTTCTTCTGGGTTTCCCACATGAGTACAGGTGCCCAAGTACTTGGGCCATCCTCCACTGCCTTCCCGGGCCACAGCAGAGAGCTGGACTGGAAGAGGAGCAACTGGGACTAGAACCTGGGGTACCGGTGCCACAGGCAGAGGATAAGCCAAGTGAGCCTCAGCACTGGCCAAAGGGTTAGACCTTTTACAAAAGGAATACGCCATGCTTGTAATAGAGCAAAGGGAAGGAGGCTCAAGTTCTCACCTGTTTCTAGCTTTAATTTTGTCAAAGTTTCCTTTACATTCCTATTCATTCTTTCTACTTGACCTGAACTCTTTGGTCTGTAAGCTTCCAACTTATCTTTAACACCTTAGCTAGTAATTGAGTCACATGGTGATGAACATGGGACCATTATTGGACCCCATTGTCAGCGGGAGGCCGAATCTGGGGACAATCTCAGAAACTAATTTCTTTACTACTACTCGGGCTATTTCTGTCTTGGTAGGGTAGGCTTCCACCCACCCAGAAAATGTGTCAACAAAAACCAGAAGATAATGGTAACCATATTTTCCAGGTAATATTTCAGTAAAGTCTACTTCCCAATGTTCTCCAGGAGCCTTTACCCATAAGCGTATCCCTTGGGCTAACTCACCTGTGCGTCCCAGGTTTACGTGGGTGCAGATATGACACGTCCGCTGATCCAGTCTGGGGATGTAAGAGTGGCGTTGTATAACTCAGTTAATTTTGTACTTCTTAGATGGGTGCTATGATGGACTTGTTCTGTCAGTTTTTTGCCGATTGCTGTTGGTAGGCACAGCATCCCATCAGGAAGGCACATCCATCCCTCATGGTCCATCTCTGCCCCTAGTGACAGTCCTTTGACTTCTTCCTCTTCTGTGTAGATGGAAGGCTTTTGCAGTTTGGACGGGTGCAACAGGGAGAATCTGGAGGGCCCCCACTGGTTTTAAGGCAGCTTCCCGAGCTGTTTTATCTGCAAATGCATTTCCTTTGGCCTCTGGGGACTTCTGATGTCCCTTGCAGTGAATGACAGCTGCTTTCCTTGGTAGCTACACTGCTTCTAACAGGGCCAAGATTTCGGGCTTTTTTTTTTTTTTTTTAATCTGTTTTCCTCCAGATGTTAGAAGGCCCCTCTCTTTATACAGAGCCCTGTGAACATGGGCAGTGGCAAAAGCATACCTGCCGTCTGTGTAGATGTTGACAGATTTTTCTCTGCTCCATCTTAAAGCCTGAGTTAGTGCTATTAACCCAGCCCTCTGAGCAGAATTCCGTGTCCCAATGCTTGGACCCAAATGACTTCTGAGGAGGTGACTACGGCTGCACCTACATACCTTACTCCTTTGGAGATGAAGGTGCTCCCACGGTGAACACAATAGCATCTGGGTCTTTCAGCGGGGCATCAGTCAGATCTGTCCTCAGGTTGGTTAAGGACTCCAGCACCTCCTTACAATCGTGGATGGGCTCCGATGGGTCATCATCAGGAAGCAAGGTGGCAGGATTTAAAGCAGTAGTTTAGAGGAATTTGACTCTTGGTGGGTCTAGGAGCAGTACCTGGTACTGGGGGATCCATGCATTGGAGAGCCAGCTCTCTGGGAGGCCCTGCAATAAAGCTTCCACTGAGTAGGCTGCCACTATTTGCAAGTCCTGACCCAGAGTCAGCTTTGAGGCTTCCTTCACGAGGATAGCCATAGATGCCACAACCCTCAAACATCCTGGCCACCAGGCAGCTACATAGCCCCATCTTTTAGATAGATAGGCCACAGGTCTTTCCCATGGGCCCAGGGCTTGGGTTAGGACCCCCTTTGCGATACCCCGAACTTCTGCCACATACAACTGAAAGAAATTTGACAAGTCTGGGAGGGCCAGGGCCGGGGCACTCTTAAAGGCTTTCTTCAGGTGCTGGCATATAGGGGCCAGGCCATTTCTGCAAAGCTCGGAATCCAAAGGCAACAGTAGCCTACGGCCCCTAAGAACTCCCCGACATGCTTTTGGTTGGGGTATCTTAAGGATGGTCTCTATGCGACTGGATGACAACGACCTGCTCCCTACTTTAACTCATATCCCAGGGAGGTGGACGTAGGCGTACAGAGCTGGGCCTTCCGAGCAGATATGCGGTACCCTGGATCCGCCCATTCTTGGAGCAGGTCCTCAGTGGCCTGGAGCACTCGGCCTCAGTTGTTGTTGCCACGACCTCTGGGTATTGCTGTCTGAAGCAGGTCAGGTCTTGGCTCAAAGCCTCATCAAATAGGGTGGGGGTGGGGGGTTTTTAAACCCCTGTGGCAGTCTAGTCCATGTCAGTTGTCCCAGGAAACTCCCTTCAGGGTCTGTCCATTCAAAGGCATAAATAGGCTGGCTTACAGCAGCCAGAGAAGACTGAAGAAGGCTTCCTTTAAATCCAGGACGGAGCACATCTGGTGGCCAGGAGGCAAGAGACTTAAAGCGTATGCGGGTGAGGCACTGTGGGGTGGATGGTCTCGACCCATTCGCTGACCTCCCAGAGATCTTGCACTGGCCTGTCATCGGGGCCCCAGGCCTTTGGACGGGTAACAGAGGTGTGTTCCATGCTGACGGGCAGGGAAGGAGGGTGCCTGACTTTCAGAGTCTGTCAACATGAACAGCCATCCCTCTCTTTGTCTTTAGGCCAATTAGTTATTGCTGAACCCTCAGCAGAGCTGGTTAGTTGGACAACGATGGGGTCAGGGGAGCTGGTGGGCAGCCAATCCAGTGGGACTGTCCTCTGCCTAGACCTCATGGATTGTATTATTTAATCTCTGGAGGCAATCAGTGTTTGGAGTAGAATCAGCTTCAGTTGTTAGAAGATACTCCTCAGCGGCCGGCGCCGCGGCTCACCAGGCTAATCCTCCGCCTTGCGGCGCCGGCACACCGGGTTCTAGTCCCGGTCGGGGCGCCAGATTCTGTCCCAGTTGCCCCTCTTCCAGGCCAGCTCTCTGCTGTGGCCAGGGAGTGCAGTGGAGGATGGCCCAAGTGCTTGGGCCCTGCACCCGCATGGGAGACTAGGATAAGTACCTGGCTCCTGCCATAGGATCAGCGTGGTGCGCCGGCCGCGGTGGCCATTGGAGGGTGAACCAACGGCAAAGGAAGACCTTTCTCTCTGTCTCTCTCTCTCACTGTCCACTCTGCCTGTCAAAAAAATAAATAAATAAATAAAAGAAGATACTCCTCAGACAGGGGCCATGTAAGCAAGATGGAGGGTGGACCAGAGTTAAAAACCAGTTCAACCAAGTCTTGGTGGAAAGATTTGGTGGCCTGTAGTTTTCTGAGCAAGTCCCTTCCCAGTAAGGGAGAGGGACAGTCCGGCATCACCAAGGAGGAATGAGTGATAGTTCCCTTTCTCAAATTGGTGATCTGAGTCCTCGTCTATGGATATTTTTTGTTTTTCTATAGAATAAGAAACTTTTTCTCTGTGACTTGTCCCTCTGCTTTTTGTAACACTGAATGAGTTGCTCCAGTGTCTACTAAAATCTAATAGGCTTGCCCCTTACTTCTAACGTGACCACGGGCTCCCAGGGGCTTAAAGATACGGATCCCCGGCCCCATCAGTCAGCCTCCTCCACCAAAGTTGGGGCAGGCTTTGATCTGTGCTCCCTCTGGCTCCTTTTGGGGCTCTTGTTTTTCCAATGTCCATCTTCCTTGCAGTAAACACACTGATCTTTTCTTAAGGACGATCTCGCCTTAGGGGGCCCTCGTTTGGCCTAATCGCTGGGGTTTCTTTCCTGTTCTTTAAAGGTTACCACCATAATGCTGGCCATCTTTCTTGTCTGGGTAGTAACAGACAATATTATAGATGTATCATTATAGACCCGTTAAGCCACCTCTACCAATTCAGAAAGAAGCTCTCCCTTGAACCCTTCCAGTCTTTGTAACTTACATCTATTGGGGGCTGACTGGGGCACAAACGCCACATTCGTAGTGCTGCTAGTCTCAGGTGCTCCCGGGTCTACGGGGGTATGCACCCAGTATGCTTCAAAGAGGCACTCAAGAAAAGCCACCAGGGACTCACCTGGCTTTTGGATGGTCTCGCTTACCTCAAATTAGTTGGCTTCTTTGGTGCAGCACATACTCCCCTTATGAGAATCTGGCCATACCGATCGGCAGCCTCCTTACTGCTATCATCATTTGGGGCCCCATCAGGGCGGCTAAGGGGAAATGCTCTCTCCTGTCTGTTGGGTTGGGAGGAAGGCTGTACATCGGGGCCCAAGACCGATTTTTAGCCCTCTTACCAGAGACGATCTCTCTCCTCCAAGGTGGAAAGGGTCTGAAGAAGCTGCTGGCAGTCATCCCAAGTCAGTCAAGAAGAAAGATTACACCCTGTGGTTTTTCTGAGAAAGAGGGGTTTTGCGGTTTCCAGTCATACAGATCACTAGTGGAAAAGGGATCCTAGACCATGCAGGGAGGTCTGCCTTCCCCTAACAGGGAGGGGGTGTGACGTAGAGGGAGGACGGGAGCAAGGGGTTGGGTGGAATCCGGAGCCTCTGCACCTGTGGGTAAAGTGGATACCTTAACCCACTCCGCGTGTGCGGAGGTCTAATGAGGCCGGTCTTTTCCTGACCCTCATTGGTGGACTGGGAATGCTCTGAGGTTCTTGGAGTTACAGGAGTCGACGGGCCTGCAGGGGACGTTGGAGTGGAAGAGTCAGGGGCAGTCAGGGCCGTCGCAGGGTCCCATACGGGGAGGGTCCTCTGGCAGACTTGGAATGACTGGAGGAGGTGGCTCATCCTTCCCTCACGCCGCCAAAACACTCTTTCCTTTTGATAACTTTTCCTCGCTTTTTAGGCTGGCTTTTAGCCATGTTGGGCGGTTGAAGAGGAAGCCCATCTGTTAGGTAGCAAGTCAGAAATTCAGCCTAAGTGTGTGTGAGACAGGCCTGAAGACCAGCACCTACTGTGGAAACTCCAGAAGCCCAGCATTTTGCACGGATATGGGTTACTTGATAACATGGGACAATAAAACCTTCAGTGATGCCCTAAGGGAAGCCCCCCTACTCTGTGCTGTGCCAGCAAATCTGGGAAGGAATTTGCTAATTTTCTTCCAACAAACCCTTCTGCTAGGACTCACCATCCTTTGTCCTGGAGGAGTGGGGAGAGTGGGTAAACAGACTCCATTAAAAACCTAGGGAGTCCATGGGGCTGGCACCGTGTTGCAGTAATCCTCCGCCTGCGGCACCAGCATCCCGTATGGGCACTGGTTCTAGTCCCAGCTGCTCCTCTTCCAGTCCAGCTCTCTGCTGTGGCCTGGGAGGGCAATGGAGGATGGCCCAAGTACTTGGGCCCCTGCATCCATGTGGGAGACCAGGAAGAATCACCTGGCTTCTGGCTTTGGATCAGCGCAGCTCCAGCCATTGTGGCCATCTGGGGACTAAACCAAAGGAAGGAAGACCTTTCTCTCTGTCTCTCACTCTCACTGTCTGTAACTCTACCTCTCAAATAATAAAATCTTTAAAAAAATAAAATAAAAAAACCTAGGAGTCCAAACAGACTGCACGCTCAGCTCTGCCTCTGCTGAGCTGCCCACCTGGCCTGCCCAGGTGTGTTCTCTCCATTCAACCACGTAACCTCGCTCTCCCCTAGTCCAAGTGACTGAGTGCTCACTCCCTATCCCTTCCATTCTGACGGATGCCCTGTCCCCAGTAAAGCCTCATCACTCTTCTCTCTGTCTCACGCCCAAATTCTTTCTTGCGTAAAGACAAGAACCCCAGGCTTCCATGGCCTTTCCTCCGGGGACACATGCAGACCTCAGTAAACAGGGCCTCCTCAGGATGACCTGGTTTCCTGAAAATCACCCTTTGAACCTGTAAAGCTGCAGAGAGATTAGTGGTTCCTTCCGGTGGCCACCCAACATTAAAGGTTTCCCACTCCCACCCACAAAAAAGTTGGAAATCAAGAGCATTTATATCCTATCCAAAGGATCCAGTAACGCGCCTTTTGACTTCATCAAAGTTTTGCAGGAAGAAACCCAAAGGGGGGCCAGGGGGAGGGGAGGCCTCTGTCCCTCAACGAGTTAAACGCTGAGCCCCCAAGACACCACAGTGAACAAACACAGGCGACTTTACCAACAGGAAGGCTGACAGATTCCAGAGGTCTGGCCGTGGAAGAAATCTGAGTCCAGCCTTCCACCAGCCCCTGACGGGTCGACCCAGAAACCAGGAGAAATCCAAACAATTTCTACTCACCGATGACTCTTCTGCTACAGACGACTCTTTCGAATTAAATTTGGAGATTCTGAAAACCGTGTCGAAAAGCCGGAAGTCAGCTCGGGGCTGAGGCACGTCTCTCAGCGGCCGCCCCCTGAGCCTTCCTCTCGCATCGGAGTCAATCCACTCGTCCCAAGAGGGACGGGGAACAATCTTGCTGGAGTGTACTGATTAAAACACAGCGAGACTTTGAGATCAAATCAGGAGTCTTTATAGCCAGCCGGCGACTGCCTTTCTCACCGGGCAAGTGCGGAGAAGACAGCAGCGAGTTGCAGTCTCGGGGGGGTTTTTAAAGGCAAAGCCACGTTCTGTTATGAGCAGTTAATCGCGTGGGCCTGGTGAGCAAGCCGAGAGCGGGGAGCCAATCAGCAATCAACACCTCTTCCCGCCGACGTCAGTGGCTGCGCCAGGTGTCTGGCATCTGATGCCCTCTGATACCAGAGGTCTCCTTAATGCTCAATCAACACAACCCACACACCTCTACTTTTACTGTCTTGAGGTTTTAAACTTTTACAACGGCCCACCTTGCCACAGTGACGGCACCTGGTTTCCCCATCCAACTGAAGAAACAAGACCAGTGTATGAACCTGCCCTGCCTGGCCACAGGGCATGGCAGTGCAGGGGCCCAAAGAGAAGAGGGCAGCTAGAGTGGCCTGTGGTGGTCCAAGGTCCCGAGTAGAGGGCTCCAGGCCAAAGGCCAGAAGCAGGCAGAGCCCGGCCGACTTCCTCAGTGGACAGGCACTTTGCAACCCCAGGAAGCCTTGGAATTTGGTGAAGAGCTCTTTAAAAAAAAAAAAAGAAAGAAAATAATTGGGGGCTGGCATTGTGGCAATAGTGGGTAAAGCTGCTTCCTGCAGTGCCGGCATCCCATATGGGCACCAGTTCAAGTCCCGGCTGCTCCACTTCTGACCCAGCTCTCTGCTATGGCCTGGGAAAGCAGTACAAGATGGCCCAAGTCCTTGGGCCCTTACACCCACGTGGGAGATCTGGAGGAAGCTCCTGGCTCCTGGCTTTGGATCAGCGCAGCTCCAGCTGTTGTGGCCATCTGGGGAGTGAACCAGCAAACCGAAGACTTTCTCTCTCTCTGCCTCTCTGTAACTGCCTTTCAAATAAAATAAATCTTTAAAAATTATTTTATTTATTTGAAAGAGTTACAGAGAGCAGGAGGGACAGAGAGAAAGATCTTCCATCCACTGGTTCACTCCCAAAATGGCCACAATGGCTGGAGCTGGGCCGATCTGCAGCAAAGAGCCAGGAGCTTCCTCCATGTCTCCCACACGGGTGCAGGGGCCCAAGCACTTGGGCCATCTTCTACTGCTTTCCTAGGCCATAAGCAGGGAGCTGGATCGGAAGAGGAGCAGCCGGGACTCAAACTGGCCCATATGGGATGCCGGCACTGCAGGCTGTCACTTTAACCCACTGCACCACAGCACTGTCCCCTAGTGAAGACCTCTTTAGGAGAAGTCCCGAGAACTGGTATTTTTGTGCTAAGTAGTCTGTGAAATGTCAGTGACTCTGTATGCTTGGAACCTCCCCGGTCCAGCTTCCCATCTGCAGCACTGCATGGAAGACTTGACCCAAGAGCGCAGTCAGCTGGCACCGCCGTGGCCCGAGCAGCTTCCAGACATGGAGGCAGCTAAACAGAAGAAATCGGCTGGTCTACAGCCAGCAGCCTGGATTCTGCTCCTCCTGCTCATGGCAGAACGGTCACAGATCATGGCTGTGGTCTCCATCTCAGGGAGCCGGGAGCCAGGAGGGCAGGGCCCTGACGGTTCTCTGCTGCCCGGATGCAACGGGCCCTCCCAAACCCTGTGAAATGAGGGAAGGGGTGGGCTGAGGGCTCGGAAAAGCAGCTCTGAATCCAACGGCCAACACACGCCGAGGCTGCTTTCCGTTCCCAGGAGATTTAGCCACGGCTGCAGTTCTGAGCTGGACTCACAGGGATGCAGCCTGGCCTGAGCCCCCTCCAGAAGCCCGTGCCCGCAGTGGAGAGTGCGCAGCACTTGAAGCAGTGCCTCCCAGATGCTGCTGTGCATCCTCGGGCCTCCTGGAGCAATGGCAGGTTCTGGTTCGGCAGGTCTAGGCGGGGCCTGGGAGTCTGCATTTCCCACAAGCTCTCCGCATTGCTGCTGCTGCTGTACTTTGAATAGCGAGATTAACTTCCCAAATGCCCACAGCAGCCAGGCCTCGGCCAGGTCAAAATGCCGGGTGCCAGAAACTCCATCTGGGTCCCCCACGTGGGCAGCAGAGGCCCGAGTACTTAGATCATCACCCCCTGCCTCCCAGGTGCGTTAGCAGGAAGCTGGATAGGAAGCAGAGGAGCCAGGATTCAAACACAGGCACTCCAGGATGGGCTGTGGGCATCCCAAGCGACAGCTTAACCCAATGAGCCATGACACCAGTCCCTAAATCATTTCTGAGGAGCCTGGGACAGTGCTTTCCAAGGTGGTCAGGAGCAGCTTGGCAAGTCTCTAGTGGTCGGCATTGATCAACCACGTCTGAGTGTGTGTGTGTGTGTGTGTGTGTGTGTGGCTGCTGTGTGAGTTTCCTAGGGCTGCAAACTCAGCAGCCGCACAAATGTTTCCTTTCGCATCCTGTGACCAGCAGTACAAAATAGACTTGGCTGGGTGTGGCGGGGTGGTGGTCCCACCGGAGGAGGATTCCCCCACCTTGTCTTTGCCAGCTTCTAAGGCTATTTGCTTTCCTGAGCCTCTGGCCCACAAATCATTGGCCTCTCTCCCCGTTCCCAAGTTTGTATCGACTTTCCATCTTCTGTCTTCACCCTCTGCTCCCTCTTATGGAGAATCCTTGAGATTATATTCGGGGCCTATCCAGATCATCCGAGATCCTTAGCCGCACCTGCCAAGTCCTCTTTGCCCATAAGGTGATGGTCGCAGGTGCCACGGTAGCCTGTACACCCCCAGGGTACTGCACATCCATGGAACAGGACTTCTGGATGGGGCTGGGGTCATGATCCCTTCTAATGGTGGCTCCTGCTAATGTATTCATCTCAGCATCTCTTGTTTCACAAATAGGGACAGTGAGACCCAGAGAGACTGAGTAGCTTGCTCCCAGAGGCAGAGCCGTGAGCAGTGGCACAGGGCTCCTTGTCTGGTCCATCCACCTCTGGAATCCAGGTTCTGATCCCCCCCACCACATTGCCTTTCGTGTGCCACACACAGCAGGGTATAAGCTTGGTCAGACCAGGCTGCGCCCACAGCTGAGGAGCGAGAGGGGAGGGGAGGTCTTGATGTCAAAACCAGGGAGCCATGTGCAAGGTTAGAGACTCTCAGGAATGTAAGCAGCGAGGGAGCCAAGATGGCGGAATAGTGAGGGCGCGCACCGATAGTCCGGGAAAATTTAGTTTAATAAAAGGGGAGTTACGGTAGCCGCAGAAAAAAGAACCAGGAAAAAAATTGCACGGGAATCGTGAATCGGAGGACCTACTGGGAGAACAAGGTCGCCCACCGCGCGGAAGCCAAGTCGCGGGACGGAGCCGCAGAAGCCCCAGGGTCTGCGCGCCAGTGCTCCAAGGGGAGTGCATGTCACACAGACAACAGCGGGGAGACTTGGGACGCTCAGGGCTCCGAGTCCACACATCGGCGCTGGAAGGGGAGGTGAGCTCAATAACCCGAGACATTGGTGGGGAAACAGGGGTCAGAATCTAGAGGGGGGCCGGAAAGTGCAGCAAACTCACTACCAGAAAGAAGGAAAAAAAAAAGCTTCGGGGTTTCTCTTCCCCCTAACCTTGCAAAGGTTACAAGGCTGCAAGGCTTGAAGAATTAGCAAGAGACAAAGAGCAGGCCTCCTCTCTGGATTTACATATCAATGGGGGAGAGCTAAGGAACTGAGTCACTACAATTCAGTAGCCTAGGCAACCCAGTGGGAGTCCAGAGGAGCCAAAGACTGGAAGCTAAATACCATCAATTCTGCACAGCCGTGCCCTGCGGTGTTACTTACCCCCTGAATAAATAAAATAAATAAATAAATAAAAAGAGAGAGATTTACCACGCATAACCTGAGGGTGTCACCTTTGCACACCCTTAACCAGGAAGAACCAGGCAGAGCTCTCAGGCCGCACCCATCTCAAGCCTCCAAGGCTCCTCCAACAGCAGGCAGTCCACTTAACACGGACACAGTATAAAAAAAAAAAAAAAAAAAAACGCACAGTGACGCAAGAAGAATTAACTATGCCGAGTAACAAACACAGAAACAGAGGGAGCAAGATCAACGATGACACTATGATGCCTCCAAATAAGCAAAACACCCCAAGCCAAGAGTATGAAGATGATGAGATAGAAGAAATGCAAGATACGGATTTCAAAAAATTTATGATAAGAACATTTAGAAGTTTTCAAAAGCAAATCCTTGAACTACAGAAATCCTTAATGGACAAGATTGAAAATCTCTCTCGTGAAAACGAAATTTTAAGGAAGAGTCAAAATGAAACTCAGAAACTAGTAGAACAGGAAAGTGTTATAGTGAAGAGAAATCAAAATGAAATGAAGAGCTCAATAGATCAAATGACAAACACATTAGAAAGCCTTAAAAACAGAATGGGTGAAGCAGAAGAGAGAATATCGGACTTAGAAGATAGAGCACAGGAAAACATACAGTCAAACCAAAGAAAAGAAGAGGAAATTAGAAACCTAAAAAATATTGTTGGGAATCTACAGGATACTATTAAAAAAACCAACATTCGAGTTCTAGGAGTTCCTGAAGGCATGGAGAGAGAGAAAGGATTGGAAGGCCTTTTTAGTGAGATACTAGCAGAGAACTTTCCAGGTTTGGAGAAGGACAGAGATATCCTAGTACAGGAAGCTCATAGAACCCCCAATAAACATGACCAAAAGAGACCCTCACCACGACACGTGGTAATTAAACTTACCACAGTGAAACATAAAGAAAAGATCCTAAAATGTGCAAGAGAGAAACGTCAGATTACTCTCAGAGGATCTCCAATCAGACTCACAGCTGACTTCTCATCAGAAACCCTACAAGCTAGGAGGGAATGGCGAGACATAGCACAGGTGCTAAGAGAGAAAAATTGCCAGCCCAGAATATTATATCCTGCCAAGCTCTCATTTGTGAATGAAGGTGAAATAAAGACCTTTCATAGCAAACAGAAATTGAAAGACTTTGTGGCCACTTGTCCGGCCCTGCAAAAGATACTTAAAGATGTGCTACACTCAGAAACACAGAAACACGGCCATCAATATGAAAGAAGGGAAAGGAAGAACACCTACCAGTAAAAGAGCATGGGAAGCTCAAAGCATATACTAGAAAATATTTCCGGGAAAATGGCAGGGCAAAGTCACTACGTATCAATAGTCACATTGAACATTAATGGTCTGAATTCTTCAGTTAAAAGACACCGTTTGGCTGACTGGCTCACAGAACACAACCCAACTATTTGTTGCCTACAAGAAACACATCTCTCTAACAAAGAGGCATGCAGACTGAAAGTGAAAGGTTGGAAAAAGATATTCCATGCCAACAGAAACCAAAAAAAAGCAGGTGTAGCCATATTAATATCAGACAAAATAAACTTTAATACAAAAACTGTTAAGAGAGACAAAGAGGGACACTATATAATGATTAAGGGTTCAATTCAACAGGAAGATGTAACTATCATAAATGTATATGCACCTAATTACAGGGCACCGGTCTATTTAAAAGAGATGTTAAGGGACTTAAAGGGAGATTTAGATTCCAATACAATATTACTGGGGGACTTCAATACTCCACTCTCAGAAATAGACAGATCATCCGGACAGAAGATCAACAAGGAAACAGCAGATTTAATTGACACTATTGCCCAAATGGATCTAACAGATATCTACAGAACTTTCAACCCTACATCTACAGACTTCACATTCTTCTCAGCAGCGCATGGAACCTTCTCTAGGATTGATCACATACTAGGCCATAAAGCAAGTCTCAGCAAATTTAAAAGAATTAGAATCATACCATGCAGCTTCTCAGACCACAGCGGGATGAAGCTGGAAATTAGCAACTCAGGAAACCCCAGAAAGTATGCAAACACATGGAGACTGAACAACATGCTCCTGAATGAACACTGGGTCATTCAAGAAATCAAAAGAGAAATCAAAAACTTTCTGGAAGTAAATGAAGACAACAACACAACATATCAAAACTTATGGGATACAGCAAAAGCAGTATTGAGAGGCAAATTTATAGCAATAGGGGCCTATACCAAGAAATTGGAAAGGTACCAAATAAATGAGCTTTCAGCGCACCTCAAGGACCTAGAAAAACTGCAGCAAACCAAACCCAAATCTAGTAGGAGAAGAGAAATAATTAAAACCAGAGAAGAAATTAACAGGATTGAATCCAAAAAAACATTACAAAAAATCAGCCAAGCGAGAAGCTGGTTTTTTGAAAAAATTAACAAAATTGACACCCCATTGGCCCAACTAACTAAAAAAAGAAGAGAAAAGACCCAAATCAATAAAATCAGAGATGAAAAAGGAAACGTAACAACAGACACCACAGAAATAAAAAGAATCATCAGAAATTACTACAAGGACTTGTATGCCAGCAAACAGGAAAACCTATCAGAAATGGATAGATTCCTGGACACATGCAATCTACCAAAATTGAACCATGAAGACATCGAAAACCTAAATAGACCCATAACTGAAACAGAAATTGAAACAGTAATAAAGGCCCTCCCAACAAAGAAAAGCCCAGGACCAGATGGATTCACTGCTGAATTCTACCAGACATTTAAAGAAGAACTAATCCCATTTCTTCTCAAACTATTCAGAACAATCGAAAAAGAGGGAATCCTCCCAAATTCTTTCTATGAAGCCAGCATCACCTTAATCCCTAAGCCAGAGAAAGATGCAGCACTGAAAGAAAATTACAGACCAATATCCCTGATGAACATAGACGCAAAAATCCTCAATAAAATTCTGGCCAATAGAATACAACAACACATCAGGAAAATCATCCACCCAGACCAAGTGGGATTCATCCCTGGTATGCAGGGATGGTTCAACATTCGCAAATCAATCAATGTGATTCACCACATTAACAGACTGCAGAAGAAAAACCATATGATTATCTCAATTGATGCAGAGAAAGCATTTGATAAAATTCAACACCCTTTCATGATGAAAACTCTAAGCAAATTGGGTATAGAAGGAACATTCCTCAATATAATCAAAGCAATTTATAAAAAACCCACAGCCAGCATCCTATTGAATGGGGAAAAGTTGGAAGCATTTCCACTGAAATCTGGCACCAGGCAGGGATGCCCACTCTCACCACTGCTATTTAACATAGTTCTGGAAGTTTTAGCCAGAGCCATCAGACAAGAAAAAGAAATCAAAGGAATACAAATCAAGAAGGAAGAAGTCAAACTATCCCTCTTTGCAGACGATATGATTCTGTACTTAGAGGATCCAAAGAACTCTACTAAGAGACTATTGGAACTCATAGAGGAGTTTGGCAAAGTGGCAGGATATAAAATCAATGCACAAAAATCAACAGCCTTTGTATACACAAGCAATGCCATGAATGAGAAAGAACTGCTAAGATCAATCCCATTCACAATAGCTACAAAAACAATCAAATACCTTGGAATAAACTTAACCAAGGACGTTAAAGATCTCTACGATGAAAATTACAAAACCTGAAAGAAAGAAATAGAAGAGGATACCAAAAAATGGAAAAATCTTCCATGCTCATGGATTGGAAGAATCAACATCATCAAAATGTCCATTCTCCCAAAAGCAATTTATAGATTCAATGCAATCCCAATCAAGATACCAAAGACATTCTTCGCAGATCTAGAAAAAATGATGCTGAAATTCATATGGAGGCACAAGAGACCTCGAATAGCTAAAGCAATCTTGTACAACAAAAACAAAGCCGGAGGCATCACAATACCAGACTTCAGGACATACTACAGGGCAGTTGTAATCAAAACAGCATGGTACTGGTACAGAAACAGATGGATAGACCAATGGAACAGAATTGAAACACCAGAAATCAATCCAAACATCTACAGCCAACTTATATTTGATCAAGGATCTAAAACTAATTCCTGGAGCAAGGACAGTCTATTCAATAAATGGTGCTGGGAAAACTGGATTTCCACGTGCAGAAGCATGAAGCAAGACCCCTACCTTACACCTTACACAAAAATCCACTCAACGTGGATTAAAGACCTAAATCTACGTCCTGACACCATGAAGTTATTAGAGAACATTGGAGAAACCCTTCAAGATATTGGCACAGGCAAAGAATTTCTGGAAAAGACCCGGGAGGCACAGACAGTCAAAGCCAAAATCAACTATTGGGATTGCATCAAATTGAGAAGTTTCTGTACTGCAAAAGAAACAGTCAGGAGAGTGAAGAGACAACCGACAGAATGGGAAAAAATATTTGCAAACTATGCAACAGATAAAGGGTTAATAACCAGAATCTACAAAGAGATCAAGAAACTCCACAAAAACAAAACAAACAACCCACTTAAGAGATGGGCCAAGGACTTCAATAGACATTTTTCAAAAGAGGAAATCCAAATGGCCAACAGGCACATGAAAAAATGTTCAAGGTCACTAGCAATCAGGGAAATGCAAATCAAAACCACAATGAGGTTTCACCTCACCCCGGTTAGAATGGCTCACATACAGAAATCTACCAACAACAGATGCTGGCGAGGATGTGGGGAAAAAGGGACACTAACCCACTGTTGGTGGGAATGCAAACTGGTCAAGCCACTATGGAAATCAGTCTGGAGATTCCTCAGAAACCTGAATATAACCCTACCGTTCGACCCAGCCATCCCACTCCTTGGAATTTACCCAAAGGAGTTTAAATGGATAAACAAAAAAGCGGTCTGCACCCTAATGTTTATTGCAGCACAATGCACAATAGCCAAGACCTGGAACCAACCTAAATGCCCATCAACGATAGACTGGATAAAGAAATTATGGGATATGTACTCTTTAGAATACTATACCGCAGTAAGAAACAACGAAATCCAGTCATTTGCAACAAAATGGAGGAATCTGGAACACATCATGCTGAGTGAAGTAAGCCAGTCCCAAAGGGACAAGTACCATATGTTCTCCCTGATCGGTGACAACTGACTGAACACCAAAAAGGAAACCTCCTGAAGTGAAATGGACACTATGAGAAATGGTGACTTGATCAGCATAGCCCTGACTGCTAATGGACAACTTAATACATTATCCCTCATAGTATTTTTTTTTGTCTGTTCTACTTAATATGAATGTTTTAATTCTGTAATTATCACACAGTTATTCTTAAGTGTTGAAATTTAACTGAAATGTGATCCCTGTTAAACATAAGAGTGGGAATAAGAGAGGGAAGAGATGTATAATTTGGGGCATGCTCAGGCTGACTTGCCCCAATTGGTAGAGTTAGAAACATACCAGGGGATTCCAATTCAATCCCATCAAGGTGGCATGTGCCAATGCCATCTCACTATTCCAAGTGATCAATTTCAGTTCACAATTGATCATAATGAAAGGACTAAGAGTCAAAGGGAGCACATAAACAAGTCTAGTATCTGCTAACACCAACCGATAGAATAAATAAAGGGGAGAGTGATCCAACATGGGAAGTGAGACACTCAGCAGACTCATAGAATGGCGGATGTCCTAAATAGCACTCTGGCCTCAGAATCAGCCCTAAAGGCACTCGGATCTGGCTGAAAAGCCCATGAGAGTATTTCAGGCATGGAAAGCCAAGACACTCTGGCAAAAAGATCTCTGTGAGTGAGATCCCAGTGGAAAGAACAGGTCTTCAAAGAGGGAGGTGCCTTTCTCTGAAGGGAGGAGAGAACCTCCACTTTGACTATGACCGTGTCTAAACAAGATAAGAGTCGGAGAACTCAAGGGGCTTCCATAGCCTTGGAAACTCATAACTGGTGCATGGGGAGATTACTGATGCCATAAACAGGAGTGTCAATTTGTAAAGTCAACAGCAGGAGTCACTGTGCACTTACTCCTCATGTAGGATCTCTGTCCTTAATGTGCTGTACACTGAGGCTTAATGCTATAATGAGTACTCAAACAGTATATTTCACTTTGTGTTTCTATGGGGGTGCAAACGATTGAAATCTTTACTTAATGTATACTAAACTGATCTTCTGTAAAAAAAAAAAAAAAAAGAAATTATCAATTCCCAACTTGACTCTCACTGGGATTAAACATGACAATAGGTCTGATCTGATTTCATCATCATTTAAAAAAAATCATCTATTATTTTTCACTTTATGTTTCTGGTGGGAGCAAACTGTTGAAATACTTACTTAAGGTATACTAAGCTGATCTTCTGTATATTAAGATAATCGAAAATGAATCTTGATGTGAATGAAAGGGGAGAGGGAGTGGGAAAGGGGAGGGTTGTGGGTGGGAGGGACGGTATGGGGAGGAAGCCATTGTAACACATGAGTCGTACTTTGGAAATTTATATTCATTAAATAAAAGATAAAAAAAAATCCTAAAAAAAAAAAAAAAAAAAAAGGAATGTAAGCAGCGAAGTTGAGACCTGAAACCTGTCACTGCTGTCGTCTGTGCTGACCCAGGCCTCAGTCCCAGGAGCAAACTCCTCCTGTGCCCCATGCACGCTGTGGTACAGCCTCTGACCCCTGGGAATGTGGCCACCAATGGCCTTGTCTGAGGGATGAACAAGTCCTGGGCACGAGAGGGTGGGGCAGTTCCCATGCAAGCACAGCATGGAGCCCTCAGCATAAGCCCGTGTGGTCTCAGACATCTCCTGAACTTGATACCCTTGTCCCCTTCCCTACCCTGTCCCTCCCAAAGAGTAGCTTTCTCCCCAGCTCTTATCAGGAGCTGACTTCTCTCAAAGTCCATGCCAGGGGAGGAGACAAAGTGCTTTACACACACGAGGCGCCATCATCGTGCCCAACCAACGGCACGGGCCTACTGGCTGCACACCTGCTTGTCTGTGCAGCCTAAGTCTCGAAGCGCTGGGTCTGGTCCTCCCCAGGGGGAACCTGCCAGAGACACTCAAACGATGGAAAGGAACTTGAAAATGTGAGTGTTTATTTCTCCGCCTCCCACTCCCCAGTGAAACGACCGTGGGTCCCTGGAAAGGAAGAGGCACCCGTGTGCCCAGCTCCTGTTGCTGGTAGGTGCAGAGCCTCCCCTGGGCAACCCCTGGGCATCGCACATTTGGTCACTAGTGTTTACAGATGGAAGTGTCTGGAGAAACGACATCACCCCAGACATCAGCAGACTGCTGGGTACTGGCCAGGGCACTCCCAGGACGTCTTATCCCAAGTCCTAGGAAGCACTTTGATTTGCGCTGCCTGTCAGCTGGACTGCTCAGAGCCAAGTTCTGCTACTAGGAATTTTCCAGGCCTGTCGTCTCAAGTCATTTATTAATAACACAAGACAGAGTCAGCAATTGGTGTTACACAAATCGTAGCACGAATCCAGATGCTTGCATCTCTCCTAATGTTTCTCAAAGCTAAGGTAAGTGGAAACTACATGAAAATCATTTGGTCCCATTCAATAAGCTAAATATAAACCAAAGACAATGAAAAATGTATATTTGCATTTTTAAGCCCGATCTCGAGTCTCCATTAAAAAGGGAATGCTTTTGGTTTCACAGGCGACAGGGTCTGATCAGATTGCTTCCAGAACACTGTGGTCCTGGGCTGAACTCTGGTACATGGCTCCCCTCCCCCACTCTCCCAAATAAGCTCAGCCCCGTGTGTGTGCTGGGTGGGTTTCCGCTGCTCATTACACACAGCACCCTTTCCCGAGGAGAGACGGCTGCTCGCCAGCTCCCAGTGGACTCAGAAGAGTGCTGACAAATCGCTGCTTTTGCCCAGGTTGGCTGCTGGCCTTCTTCTCACAGGTCAAGGGCAGCCGCTGTGCAGGGCCCAGCCTCAGGCCTTGTGCAGAGGGCTGACCACGCGGCCCAGGAAGTGCAGGGTGCTGGCCTCGCGCTCGTAAACCGCAAACAGGAATGGGCTGTTCAGGGTCACCTCCAGAACCTCAGGCCCAGCGGGCTGCGGGGCGGACTCCGCGGGCTGCTCTCTGTCGTCTGCTTTGAGTTCAAAAAGAACACTGTTCAGCACCTGCAAAGCAGCAGACAATGGGATGGCTGGGCCGTGCTGACCCGGAGGACAGCACCCAGCCTGCCAGGAGGATGCCCGCTAGCGTGCCCCGCAGTGTAGACGACCCTTAACACCCACTGTGGTCCGACTCACTTGGTGGCTTCTCTCTAATGTGACCCTGCACCCTCCTGTCTCTACCCTTCACCTTGCTGTCCCAGGCAGAGTCCCTGGCTCCCTCCACTGCGGCAGGTCAGAGCCCAGCGAATTTAGTGCAGAGGGTCGGTGCCCCCTGCTGTGTGCCCCGTCTTTCCATAGCTACCCTGGCGCCCACAGCATCTGAATGCATCCTTGGAGCTTGTGGACAGTCTGTCTTGGGCTGAAGGAGGCGCTGTAGCACAGGGCACTAGGCCTAGGGACTCTCACTTTCCAGGCCCGGGGCACCTCCTCCCAGTCCTGCACCTGCTGTAGCCTCTGGGGAGCACCCTGAGGCTAGGCCAGGCTGGGCAGGGCCATAGGACACAGCCTCAGCAGGCGGCAGAGTGGGGTGGGAGGAGTCTGTAACTCCACTGCCTCTGGAAAACCCAGAAAGCTCCAGCCTTTCTCTCACACTCACCTTGCCATGCACCTGTCCCCCTCCTGCCCTGCGGGTCCCTCACTCACAACTCCCTCTGTGTCCTGTGACGTACGCCTCCTACCCCCTGAACAGTCGGAACCACGGCAGCCACAGACCTGTCCCACCGTGACGCTGGCATCGCTGATTTTGCCCAGGTTTGCCCCAGCACCCAGCAGGGTAGGCAGCTTGGCCTGGGTGAGCAGGTCCTGCAGGTTGTAGGAGCCTCGCAACCTCAGCTGGGGCATGGTCAGGCGGATGGCCCTGGGGAGACGAGGCACAGTTAGGAAGGTTCCAGGGTGGCCACAAAGGCCAGAGCTCGCCGGGAAGCCAGGCGGGGGTCGGCTCCTTGCACCTGTGCCTGATGAAGGAGATGTTCGACCCTCCCCATGCTGGGTCATTCTCGCCCTTAGGAAAAACGTCAGCCACACGGAGGATAAGAAACCTTCGTGTCATCTGAAACACTCGAGAAGGGCAGGTGCCGGTGATGATCCCGGGTGCTTGACTGTCACTGGTGCTTCTTGGTTGCGTTCTGGTTTTAGGTTTGGTTGCATTGAAAGAATGGGAGCGTGCTACTTGGATAAGTAAAAATCAAAAATGCCTTTCTCTCCATTAACGCACGGTGTCTCACTAGCTACCCGTCACTGGTGTTCTCGCTAGAGAGAGTCACCCCTGGAAGGGAACATACGTGTCAGCCCCTGGGCTGGGCACATGAACTTCACATGGAACCTCTTCCTTCCTTTGGCCTCCCCAGGAGCCCACGCATGTTTCCAGTGATGTCTCATGCCTACCCAGGGTGACGCTATACCCACATTTCAGCTGCACCGTTCATAGCAGCCAAGGGGTGGAAGTGACCCGAGTGTCCATCTACCGATGCATGAAAAAACACAATGTGGCTGTGCCTAATGCCGAGGGGTACTGCTCAGCCTCCAAAAAGGAAAAAAAAAAAAAAAAAAAAAAAAACTTAGAGCCAGGCTGCAGCATGCGTGAACCCTGAGATACTATGCTGACTGTTGAACGGGTACAGAGTTCCAGTGTGGGAACACAGGAAACTTCTAGAGGTGGACGGTGGTGATGGCTGCACGATATGAATGGACATAATGCCACTGAACTATTTGCTGAAAAGTGGTTAATAGTGCAAATTTTATCTTACGTACGTTTTATCTCAACAAAAATACCCACTCTTTAAAAAACCAGAGCCGACATCAGGAGGTTGCCCGTGTTCCTTAGTGCCTGTCTCGCGAGCAGGTTTCCAGGCCCACAGAGCTGGGTCTGCTCTGAAGCTAACTCTAGTGCTCTATGGAAAGAGAGAGGCTTTCTTTTTGTCACAGTGGCAAAGAAGAGCTAGGGACACCTCATCCCAGAGGCTGCCGGCCTCAAACAGGGGAAGGCTCCCCAAGAAAGCCCCACCCCCACCCTCCTGGTGTCAGTCCCAAGAGGCCCTTGGGTGCTATGCGTGTGCATGTATGGGGGGCAGGGGTTCAAAGTTCCTCTCTCATTGAAATGTTTTCTCCCCACAGAAATGGGGACAACAGAAGGAGAGGAAAAGCTGCCATCTCTCTTGTGCCTCACTGGTACCTACAGGGACACAGAGGCCACGCCTCCTGGCAGCCCCGCCCCACCAGGCACCCGAGGCTTGTGTCTGTCCTCGCCCTCCCCACCCTGCACAGGAGGGCAGTGCAGCACCCTGAGAGGTTTGTACCGGGGAGACAGGGTCTTCATCCGGCTCCGGAAGTCGTGCTGGAAGACCAGGGCCTCAACTCGGTCCAGGTCAGAGGCGCAGTGGGGCTGGATCAGCAGCAGGCAGGCGCTCCCGCCCAAGGGCACGCGGGTCATGGAGAAGTTGTTCTCGGCGTCGCTCCCGTGCGGGAAGGTGCCCGTGCCCGAGAGCATGGGGACGGACACCGAGGTGCTGTTGTCCACCCGGAACTCCCGGGTCCCGGGCAGCAGCGAGAAGCCCTTCATCTTCCCTGCAATTCAGACAAGGAGGGGAGGAGGGAGGGGTCACTGGGGTTGGAGGAGTGCAGGCCCAACCAGCCCGCTGGTCCCCACTCTCAGGCCCCCAGGCCACTTTGCCTTCCCCTAGCCTCAGGGTCTCGCCAGCCACAGAGCCCCGAGTGCTGCTCAAGTCTTCCTCCTGCACAACCCAGCCATGTGAGATCATGGCAGAGGCACAAGCCGCCAACGTCGAAGGCATGGAACGCACTGGGCTCCGAACTTGAGGTTTCACAGCTGTCACTTTCAGGGACTTCCCTTACTCGGACCCCACCAGGCAAGCTCAGACCCAGCTCTGTTTTGGTCCGAAGCCGGAGGTTTACCGCACTCACCGTGTTGTGGCTGTGGTTGTGGCTGTTAGATAGGCATTATCTTCTAGAGCTGTTTTAGGTTCACAACAAAATTGAGATTTCCTATTGCTCTATGCACCTGCCGACTCCCTGCAGCCACTCCTGATTGTCAATGTGATGCTTGACAGTGGACATTTCTTACTGCTTTAAAATTACTTTTTTATCTTTACTTGAAAGGCAGAAACAGACAGACAGATGCATATTCCCCATTCTCTGGTGTGTATCCCCCCAAGCCCACAACAGCTGAGGCTGGGCGTGACCCAAGCCAAGAGCTGGGAACTGCATCCAGGACTATCATGTGGGTAGCGGGGACCCAGGCACTTGAGCCATCCCCTGCTGCCTCCCAGGGTTCGCGGCAGCAGGAAGCTGGAAAACTGATGGACCTACACGGCCACGTCTCGGTCACCCTGGTCACCCCGAGTGCACGGTTCACAGTACGGCTCAGTCTTGGTGCCGAGCACTCACTCTCTGGGGTGGGGCGAATGGGAAATGACATGGACCCATCGCTGGAGCGCCACCCAGCGTTGTTTCAACGCTCGCTTTCTCATCTGCATTCGGTGTCGGCAGTCCCCACACTCCCTTCTCAGGGGCCCGGGACACAGAGCTGGTGCACAGGCTCGGGGGACGAAGGCTCCACCTTGTCAGCACCCCTTGGCACGAGACACAGACACACAACCTCACTGCGACCCGTGGACTTGAGCACTGGGCCTCGGGGACAGGGGCCAGCTCGCTCTCTCCCCTCCCACTTGCTGGGCTGTGGACAAGACCTTGAGCTCAGGAGGCAGGACAAAGGGCAGCTGGAGTGGAGAGCTAAGCTGCCCCTTGGGACCCCACATGGGCGCGGACACATGGTCATGTCCAAGGCATTGTTACACACTCGCACACCCCCACGCACCCTGCAGTCCTCTCACCCATCTTGAACCATCGCTTTTGTGGACATTTTGGGACAGAAGAGAGTGAAACACTCAATATGAGGCTGCCTAAGAGGAGGCCCCTGGATCTGGGTCTTGTGAGAACAGAGTGGCTTTGTCCCTCGTCCCGGCAACATGCCAGCCGGAAACCAGAGCATGTGCAAACCCAGCAACGCGGCCTCACTCTTCAAATATTCCTCATGCTGGCCCACCAGGCTGGCAGGGGGCCTCTGTGTTCCAAGGGACACGAGGACTACATTCTGCCCCCCTCCAACAACCCGAGACAGGAAAGAGACGCCATCTCCAAAGCGACCCTGGGATCTGGTGTGAGAGTGGCCGCCCTCCCACCACCCGTCTGCCTTGCATGGCTCACCACCCTCCACCAGAGGTTAGATAAATCTCTCCAGGTTAAGTCAACTGAGTCACAGAACCTTCCAGGACCAGCGTCACCAGCCCTGGGGGACAGCCAGTGCCGGGCACAGCGCACCCTGGCACTCACTGGCTGCATGGCCCTGGGCCTTTGCTGGTTGGACACAGCCCTTGGTCACTGAGGTCACTTGACTGGAGCACCATTGCACTGTGAGGGGAGCCTGGAGCTCTCGCGACAGCTGCCAGTCTCACTGATGAACAGACGATGGTGGGCAGCAGGAAGGAAGGGTCTCCCTTCAAGGGGAGCTGGGGCCAGGGAAGATCGGGAAGCCGGACCAGAGAAGCACAGGGTGTGGAGGACACGGCGAGCATCAGGGCTTCCGGGTCCTTCCGGATCCTTCCGGGTCCTGCTGTGTTTTGCTTTCTTCTTCCTCTTGCCAGCCCTGTCTGCCTCTGTAGTCAGAATTACAGGGCCTGTCTCCAAGGAAGGCCCTATTTCAGATGCCTTTGCTTTGGGGGGGGTGCTCCTTTCTCAATGGGCTCCCCTTAGGGACAGTGGGCTGAGCCTGCCGGTCCCCACTCTGCCTTGCATGGAGTGTGACCACCTCAACTGGAAGACCCGCCCTGGGCTGGCCTCTGCCTCCACGGCTGGCTGCCATCCCCCAGGCTGCCACTTCCCCCTGTACCCAAAAACAAGCCAAGGCCTCTTTCCCTTTGTGATTGAAGTGCAAGAGCGTGCTGAGAAAACCAGCACGCAGGACGGGTCCTCCCGCTGGGTCCAGGGTCCATCTCTCAGCTGCCCGTTTAGCTCTCGTCCCCTACAAGGTGGGCGTCCCCCTGAGGGAGCCTCGTCAACGTCTATGAGACACACCCACCCCAACTCAGAGCCACTGCGTTGGGTGCACGTTCCCTGTAACATGACGCTCAGACGGCCCTCCCAGCCTCTGTCCACACACTGCAGGCCACCATGACACCCTCTCCCTCGTTCCAGCACCCGCCTCCATGGGCCCCCACGTCTCTGCCTTCCCCGGCTTGTTCTCCCCTGCGACCCCCTCTCTCCGAGGGCTCCCGGCTCTCTGCTTCTGCCTGCACCTTGCCCACTGGGTCTCCCTCCCATGCTGGCCTTGACCCAGTGGTATGGAATCACCCTGTACACCCTTCTTCAGGCTCCCTCTGAGACTTCCAGCTCAGGTCTTACAAGTGCATAACAAATCCTCAAAGAGCATCGTCGAATGAATAAATGATCATTGTAACAGGAATTTTTTTGGTAATACCTTTCCTCAACACGAAAGAGATTTCTGCAAACAAATTGGTCATTTCTGCAGGGGCCAGAGTCTCTGTCTCAAGGGATACAAACCTGTCCCTTCTGAGCACAGAGCTGGCCTATGGGGCCAGGAGATGGGAGTTTGCATCCCGGGATCGCCACTGGTGGCTGTGCCATCTCCAGCAAGCTGTGCTGCTTCTCTGACCCTCTCCATCACCAGTTGCCTGCAATAAGCAAAGGCACCGATGCCTCTTCAGCCGCCTCAGAAGGGCATTCAATGGCGAGAGGAGAGGTTGTAGCGTGAAGGTTGTCAGGACCAAAATGGAGTCACTTATGTCAACTCTAACACAAAAAAACAGCTGGGAGGTTGTGAAGGAAGGGTTCTCGTGCATGATGGCTTGACGCTGACTATCACAAAAGGCTGGCTGAACCCCAACCTTGCACAGAGGCCACCGCAACCTTATGCAAAAAATACTTCTACAAGGATGCCTGCCCAGCAACTGTGTTCAACATCGAGCTGGTGGTGCTCTCGGTATCAGTCCTCATGGCCAGAGATGATTGTTTCAAATTATCTCATGGAATCCTTCACATTTCTGCCTTTCAAACCTCCCCCAGCCAAAGCTTCTGGGAATACGCCCATAGTTCACCATAGCACGTGTGTTCTCATGGCAGTGGTCCCAAAGACCATTCTTTGGACAGCCTCTCCCTGATTGTTGGTTAGTAGCTGCACATAGTAGGGCAGCAGGTGAGTGGGAGGCTGCTCATCCAGTCACCCGGTGGAGCAACCACTTCCCCCCTTCAGGGTGGTCTCCCAGTCCTTCCTCACACTGCCCCAGTCCACTTCCAAGGCCTGGTCCACCAAACTCAGCTATGTAATGGACACGCCATGCAGAGAACTGCCACCCCGAGGCACAGGCCCAGGGCCAGAACTGACCAAAGGATTTGCCTTACCTTGGAAATGGACGTAGGCATTGAAGAGCAGGGTGCTGTCTGCACTGACTCCCGTCAGGGGTCTATGCATTTTCCAGCCAGTCACGGCCTGCATGAACCTGTTGATCTTCTCAGCAGCAAGATCCGGGTCCGCGGCCAGGTCCAGAGAGCGCGCGAGGATGATAGGAGTAAAGGGAGCCAGGCTCTGCATAAATGGCTGCCTCAGGCGCAGGCCGGGGGCCGTGAACAGGCCCAGCACCGTGGACAGCAGCAGTGGGGCCTGGCTGCCCGGCCCGCCCTGGGCTACGAGCAGGCTCTGGATGGTCTGCAGGGCCGACAGGACCTTGTGCCCATCCAGCCGGGAGGTGCAGCCCTGGTCCTCCCCAGGGACGCCCAGGAATGCCTGCAGCTGGGTGGCCGTGGAGTCTGAGGCTCCCAGGTAGAAAGAGGCCAGAGTGCCGAAGAGAGCCACCGGGGAGAGGACAGCCCCGCTGGGGTCACTCCACGTCTCGCTCAGGGTCCTGTACATGCGCAGGCCCAGGACGTCCACCAGCATCCCGACCTTCGCAGCTCGCAGCCTGTCTTCATCCCCCAGCTTCTCGGCGGCCAGCACCAGCTGGTCGTGCAGGGCTGCCTCATCCACGGGGGACGTCTTGGCCTGAATGGGGACGGGTGTGAAGGTCGGCTCTTTGGGCGTCTCCACGTCGGCTTTCTCCAGCTGCTCACAGCTGGTCTTGCTGTAGAAGAGGAGGTGGAAGGGGTGGATGTACACCCGGTCACCCGCGGCCAGGCCAGCCCAGGCCAAGAGGCAAACGATGGTGGCTCCCAGGCCCATGCCGGCAGGAGTCATCTCCGATCAAGGTGCCCGCTTCTGTGTAGCCTGAAATATCATTTGGTGAAGGGTGAAAGGTGATTATTAAGCCGTCATTAAGTGTCCTCTAGCCAGACTTTGAGTTGTCGCACTGTTTCCTGCAACTATTTAGCCTGGGAGAAACCCACCTGTGTCTGCAATGAAAGGAGAGAAGAAGCAAGAGCAGAGCTCCTTGGAAAACATTCACGTACTCCAAGTGCAGCCCCTCCTCCTCGGCCGCTCCTGCACACAGACCCTGGTGTGGGTCCCCCGGGAACAATGCTATGGGTCTCAAGGCAGAGGTGGTTGTTTGCTGCCTCGTGTGATCTGTGAGCTGGGCGGGGGCAGCAGGGAGCCTGAGTTGTGTCCCCCATAGTCTCTGTTGAAGGCCTAACCCACAGCCCTGCAGCCTGGGACTATGTTTGGAGACAGGGTCTAACAGAGGTGATGAAGGGAAAATGAGGCACAGGCTGGGCCCTGACCCGGGCTCACCGGTGATCCTGTGGGAAGAGGTGGCAAACCAGTACAGAGGCACACAGAGGGAAGAATGCGGAGGCAGGGAGAAGACGGCCGTCAGCTAGCCAAGGAGACAGATCTCAGGGCACAGCTGTGCTCTTGAGGCTTCCAGCCTCCGGAACTGTGAACAAAGAACTGTGTCTCGTCGAAGCTGCCCAGGCAGCTCAGTTGAAACACACGCTTGCCTGTGGCCAGAAGTCTGCTCTAAAGAATCAAGTGTGTAAAAAAAAAATTTCCCCGCACCTGCCAAGGGTACCCTTTCACGCCCTGTGTCTTCACCCCAATAAAACCATCACAAAATGCTAAAAAAAAAAAAAAAAAAAAAGAATCAAGTATGTGCCAGCCAGGCAGTCTCTGTGGAGCCTCCTGGCTCCAAATGGCCTTGTGGTGTGGCCTGGGAAGGAGGGTTTAGTTTCCCTGTGGTCCTAACATGAAAAAGAATTAAGCAGCCCAAGTTCAGCTGAAGCCAGGCATTGCCCACCTGTCTCAGCCCCGAAACAAGCTCTCAGCTGTGCCTGCGTCACGTTACCCCCCACAGCGCTCCAGCCCCATTCACCAGGAGTCTGCCTCGTGGGTCTGAGCTGGGGCTGGGTACAGGATTTTTCCTAACTGCTCATTGACTGATGCGTAGCCAGGGTTTGAACCCCACAGGTGCTCCGTCCCCCTTCTCTCACCAAATGCCCACCAGAGCACAAAGGAGCTAGCCTGAGATCCTGGACAAGGAGGTCTGGGGCTGGCCTGCTAATTTATTTGGCCTGACTGTTCTCTATCAAAGGCAAGCAAGTTCTATTGGTTCATCCAGTTCCCACGGTTTCTACTGCATCTCGCCCATTTCTGGCAGTAGGGGTATCCCGTACAGCCATGTCACTGCTTGGGCCTCACTCGCCCCGCCCCCTCGGCGCCTGCAGGGCTGTGGGCAGTCACATCCTGGACAATTTCCCTGCCTCACCTGTGCGTTCTGGGCCGCCGTCTTACCTTGCTCCTCTGCTGGGATGCGCTGCCCTCAGCACAGCACGTTCAACTAAGGTGTGTGCTGTCTTTGGTTCTGCTCTAGTCATCCGATCACCACGGGAACTTTGACCCCTGACCTCAGCCACCACCTCCCCCTCCTCCTCTGCATTTGACTTTGTTGACAGTTCCCGCAAAAAGCCACACAGCGAGGACAAATGGGACCCAAGACTCTGCCCCCTTCTTGCAGGCCTTCCTGTGAGCCCACATTGCCAGTTCCTTCCCAATCCAGACACGAAACTGAATCCAACGGACAGGAGAACCCCTGGGGACCCACCCTGCCTTGCACTTACAAGGGTAAGTGCAGCCCCTCCTCTTCTGCTGCTCCTGAACCCAAGCAGAAACGATAGAAAATTCTACGGCTCTCAAGGCAGAGGTGGTTGTTTGCTGCCTCCTGTGATCTGCGAGCTGGGCTAAGTGAGGACAGAGGGGCGCTCGGACGTGGCGGGCTGACGCCCCCTCCCTGGGCTCCTTCACCCCCAACCTCACCCCTCCTGGCCCTGCCTCTTCACCAGCCTGGAGACCTCTTCTGCAGCCCGTGGCCAAGTGCTCACAAGGACACCGCTCACCTGCGCTTCTCTGAATTCCTCTCCCTCCTGCACTGCTGTCCCCCAGGCAGGCTCCCCAGCTCCCTTGTGTTTACCCCATTCTGTGCTTTGATCTGTTTTCTTATTTCTATTGTGCTCCTATGTACATCACGTTCTGTTTTGTGCACCCGCGGGTGCACACTCGAGGGCAGCCTTGCTCTTCACCCGCGTGGGGAGAGAACCTGGTAGACTCTTGGCCACAGTGACTCTGGGGCTGTGTCTGTGCCCTCCACCCCCGAGGACCCCAGCAATGCTCAGAGGAAGCAGGAGGACCCGGCCACCCTGCCCTTTCCATCCTCTGGTGACACCCAGCATGGCAGCTGAGGGACAGGTGGCCCATGTCTGGGTGTCTGTCTTATGATGAGGCACCATCACCTGTGTCCCTTCCTGGGTCCCGAAGGCCATTTTAGCTACCCTGGCTGAGAGGGCCCTGGCTTACCTGCTGCGTCCGTCCCCAGAGCCAGCCCAGCCTCTTCTCCCGGCTGGCCTCCCAGGAGGCCCTCTTTATACCCGAGGGGCGGACATGGAGCAGTTCCCAGGCTGCTCCGTGTGCAGGCTGGAGAGGGGATTGCACCACTTGGCCAGCCTGCTGGGGTGGGGGTGGGGGTGGGAGCCACAGGCAGCCAAGCCTGGCCATGACTCTCACACTGGGCGGTTTCCAGGAAGTTCTAGTGATCGATGCTGTTGCCCTGCTGCACAGAATGAGCTGGGACAGCGCTGAGTTACCCATTTACTGGACTTCACAGGAGCTGTCTCTTACCAGGTGCAGGAGCCTCCCCTGGGATGTGCTTCTGTGAGACCACAGGACCTGCAGCGGTGGGGGTGGGGACTAGGCAGGGAGAAGAGCTGTACTCAGGGGACCCAACAGCTGCTTCTTTCTGTTAAAAAAAAATCAGTTTACTTTCATTGTATATGAAAGGCAGAGATACAGAGAAAGGGAGACATACAGAAACAGATGGGGAGATATCTCACATCTGTTGGTATACTCCACTAGTGTGTGTAACAGCCAGGGCTGGTCAGACCAAAGCCAGGAGCCGAGAACTTATTTGTTTTTTTTGTTTGTGTATTTGTTTTAACAAGCAGAGTTAGACAGTGAGAGAGAGATACAGAGAGAAAGGTCTTGCTTCCGTTGGTTCACCCCTCAAATGGCCACCATGGCTGGTGCACCGCACCGATCCGAAGCCAGGAGCCAGGTGCTTCTCCTGGTCTCCCATGCAGGTGCAGGGCTCAAGCACGTGGGCCATCCTCTACTGCCTTCCCGGGCCACAGCAGAGAGCTGGACTGGAAGAGGAGCAACCAGGACAGAATCTGGCGCCCCAACCGGGACTAGAACCCGGGGTACCGGCACCGCAAGCAGAGGATTAGCCTAGTGAACTGCGGTGCCGGCCCGAGGAGCCAAGAACTTAGTGTGTGTTTCCTACATGGGTGGCAGCAACCCAGCCGCTGCCTCCCAGGGTGCACATTAGCAGGAAGCTGGAATGGAGAGCGGAGCCAGGACCTGAACCCAGGCACTCCGCCATGGGATGCGAGTGTTACTAGCGGCAGCTTAACCACTGTGCCAAATGCCTATCCCTGGGGCTGCTCCTGCGCCTGCTGCCTGCTCGTGGGCTGTGTGGCCTTGAGCAGCCCCAAAAGGCCACTCAGGCACCTATGTAGTGCAGGGGCCTCTTATAGGCTCTGGGAGATGCACCCAAGTGAGTGAAAAGCACCTTCCGAGAGCTCCTCCCTTAGCCGGGGAAAGTGTAAAATACCAAGAGTGGTGCGAGCAGACTGAAGGGCACAGACAAAATGCCTTTGGCACGTGGCGTAGTGCAGGCTGTTAAAGCTGTGGGAGGTTCCCGGGCGTGTGGCGCTGGGGTCAGGCCTGCCACGGTGGGTTGAAGAAGGCTTTCTGAAAGAAGAGCTGGCTGTGACATGAACAGAGGTGGAAAAGCGCGCAGATGGTTGGGGAACACAGTCAGGCTCAGGTGCTGGAAGGCAGAACCGTGGTCACCGCAGCCTGGCCAATTGCTGCTGCTGCCCGCACCTGCCAGCCACAGACCACGATAAAGCTTATGTGGTCACCGCAGTCTTTCCTGCCCGGGACCCAGAGCTGCAGGCCAGCCTCCAGGGATCTGGAGTGGACACACAAGAGGAAAGCTGCCAACCATCCAGATCCAAGGGGTGAGAAGTGAGCAGACTAGGAAGGGAGGCCAGCTGGCACTGGGTAACAGAAGCTCTTGGACTTCATGCTCAGGAGGAGGAATCCATGTCACCAGGGAGGGACTGAGGAGTCTGGGCAGTGGCCTGAGGGAGTGACGTGCTGCTGGATCTCTCCTTTATTTATTATTTATTTATTTATTTGAAAGACAGAGTTGCAGAGAGGCAGAGAGAGAGAGAGAGAGAGGTCTTCCATCTGCTGGTTCACTCCCCAGACGGTTGCAACGGCTGGAGCTGCGCAGATCCGAAGCCAGGAGCCAGGAGCTTCTTCCAGGTCTCCCATGCGGGTGCAGGGGCCCAAGGGCTTGGGCCATCTTCTACTGCTATCCCAGGCCATAGCAGAGAGCTGGACCAGAAGAGGAACAGCCAGGATTCAAACCGGTGCCCATATGGGATGCCGGCGCTTCAGGCCAGGGCTTTAACCCACTGCACCACAGCGCCGGTCCCTGGATCTCTCCTTTAAAAACTGTTCTCAGAAGGATCCGGTGAGAGGCAGGCTGTGCTGAAGTCATCAAGGCTCCAGCCTCGGGGCACATGGAGAACAGCGAAGTCAATAGCCAAGCAGGCATGGGAAGCATGAGAGCTGTGGGAACAGAGGCGAAGGTTTGATTTTTGGCTGAGTTTCTTCTGAGGAGCTGCTGGAGCCGGTGGGTGAGTACCTGGGTACACAGTCCAGAGGCTCAGGAGCCAGGTTTGGGTGGAGACACAGGACTGCGATGTGACCTGATAAGAAATGAACGTTTGGTCTCTATGCCCAGATTCCTGGCACAGAGCTTCCAAAACTCTTGTAACTTTTTGAGCATTAAGGATGAGATAGGAGCTTGCATTCTAACGCGTGGCTTCAGACCCCCGTGCCTGTCACAAGAGCTTTTGTAAGATCCTTGTACTCTCCGGAGTGCCAAGAGTGTCTTGGTCTGCTCATGAGAAGACTGGTGGCTCCAAGTCCCCGGAGAGCTTCAGGATTGAGTCCAGCCGTCAGGGGACCCAACCGCATGATTAGAGGGCCGGCTCTTCCGGCCACTCTGCGACCTCCAGGAGGACACAGGTGCTGAGATGGAGTTCAATCACAATGGCCAGTGATTTGCTCAACCGTGCCTGTGTAACGGAGTCCCAGTAAAAATCTTACACAGAGGAGTTCAGAGAGCTTCCACGCATGTGAGCAAATGCACGCGGAGGAACTACTCGGACGCAGACGTGCCTGGCTCATGACTGGAATCACAATGATGATAGCATGTGCAAGGGGAGGGGGGAGTTCACGGGTGTGAGACAGGAAGCCAGAGAGAGACCGGGAGGGGCCGGCCTTGCTCTTGTGTGACAACCTACTCTCAGGCAAGCAGCTGGGGTCTCCTGAGAATGACCTCAATTTCCTCCAAGGGCTATGCCCTTGACCTCATCATTTTGCACCAGGACCCACCTCGTACAGGGCCCATCACCTCCTCTGTCACCACACTGAGGACCAAGCCTCCAACGCCTGAACATAAACCACAGCCAGACCCTAGCACAGTGTCTCCCAGGTGTCTGTGAGCCACCCACCAGACTGAGGAGGGGGCTGGGAGAACCCCTAATTTATAGCCAAGTTTCTCAGAATGGTTGTTAACCTGAGGACCCACTCCTCACGCTTTGTGTCTGAAGCAGGGGGACAATCCTCTGGGACCAAGTCCTTCCCCTATGGGACCTGCATTCATTCTGGGAAGTTAGTATTGCAAGTGATGTGTAGGATACCCCGCCGGTGTGTGGAGAGTTGGTTAGTGTGGGACAAAAGCCCTCTCACTGGGTGTCAGAGTGTTGTGAGTGGAGAGACAGGCTCTTCTACGGGAAGGCAAATGCGTCACTGGGTAAGTCCGTGAGTGGAGACGTTTTACCAGGGAGAGGAGGACGGAGGATGGAAATCCAGGAGCAGCAGAGGGGCCGTGCAGGACCCAGGACCCGTGCAGGACTCCAGAAGCAAGGGGCAGAGTTTTGGGAAGTGAGGAGTCTGGAGCTGATTGAGATCGCTGGGGCTAGGTCTGGGGACCGGAAACTCAGGCCCAAAGAAGTGCAGCTACTTGCTGAGTGGCACCCAGGAAGAAAACGAAGGCTACAGTTCCACAGGGAGTAGGAATTCATCAATGACTGCCACAGCGACTTCATTACGGTTGGAATAAATATGAGGAAGGGAGGGAGCAGTGAGCACCCTCGGTCTAAGACAGGAAGCTGACCCAGCCTGAGTGGTGGAGAAAGACTGGCCTAGGGAAAGAAGTCAGACCTCAAACATGAGCAGGAGCAGCTCCAGGACACTATTGTTGGGGCCAGGGCGGTCTCCATGGCAGTTCCAAGGTCCAAAGGCCCATGGTTTTCCAAGAAACACACCCAGACACAGGGATGGTGCAGTCTCCCACACTGGTCTTGTCCCTCAACCTGCCCCCATTAGACAAAGCCCCAGTTGCCCTGAGTGACCATGAACATCAGCAAACTTGACCAATCCTTTGAATTGTCCTCTAAGAGTGACAGAAGCCCAGCTCAGGGGAAGGTCAAGCCTGGGGAAGGTGTTCTTCTTCAGGTTGTTTGGGGGATCTGCTTCCCTTCTGGTAGGTAGTTCAGAAGTGAAATCGGGCCGGCGCCTCGGCTCACTAGGCTAATCCTCTGCCTTGCGGCGCCGGCACATCGGGTTCTAGTCCCGGTCGGGGCGCCGGATTCTGTCCCGGTTGCCCCTCTTCCAGGCCAGCTCTCTGCTGTGGCCCAGGAGTGCAGTGGAGGATGGCCCAGGTGCTTGGGCCCTGCACCCCATGGGAGACCAGGAGAAGCACCTGGCTCCTGCCATCAGATCAGCGCGGTGCGCCAACCGCAGCGCGCAGGCCACAGCGGCCATTGGAGGGTGAACCAGCGGCAAAGGAAGACCTTTCTCTCTGTCTCTCTCTCTCTCTCTGTCCACTCTGCCTGTCAAAAAATAAAAAAAAAAGAAGTGAAATCTACATTTTACTAAAATCTAAACTTGTTGATGTGGAATTGAAGCTCAATTTCTTCTTCTTCTTCTTCTTCTTCTTCTTCTTCTTCTTCTTCTTCTTCTTCTTCTTCTTTTTTTAATTTGACAGGTAGAGTTACAGACAGAGAGAGAGAGAGACAGAGAGAAAGGTCCGTTGGTTCACTCTCCAAATGGCCGCCATGGCCGGCGCTGCGCTGATCTGAAGGCAGGAGCCAGGAGCCAGGTGCTTTTCCTGGTCTCCCATGGGGTGCAGGGCCCAAGCACTTGGGCCATCCTCCACTGCCTTCCTGGGCCACAGCAGAGAGCTGGACTGGAAGAGGAGCAACCGGGACTAGAACCAGCGCCCATACGGGATGCCGGTGCCACAGGCAGAGGATTAACCTAGTGAGCCATGGCGCCGGCCTTGAAGCTCAATTTCGGATAAGGAGTCTTATCAGACTCTCCAAAAGACCTCAAATTCTTTAAAAAATGACCAATTTGAGGAATGGGAAGACACTCACTCTCTAGACCATGCTGTATACTTTTTAACTGAACTTTTGAAGTTCAGGGAAGGGGCCCTTAATCTGAAGTATATGTATAACCAGATTTCTCTATATCATGTACAAACGGTCCAGCGAAGGGGGTAAGTTAAGGCATGGGACAGACTGTGGAGCTGCCAGAAGCCTTACACCCCCAAACTGTGCCTGAGGGCAGTTTCCTCTACATTTTACAAGTGCCCCTCTGGTGCCTGGGAGCCATGTGGTCCTTGGTTCTTGTTTCTCCCTGTTAGTCCCCCTCCCCTGTCCTCTACGCATCCCTAAGCTTCACCAGGGTTGACCAGATGTGCAATCACTCTGGTACTTTTGCCTATGGGACATTCCAGTGTTCCAGGAGAGCAGTCTGCTAATCAGATCGTGTTCACTGGCTGGTATAGGTTTTCTCTCACTGGTAGCAAGCAGCAAGAGCACATAAAACTGGCCTTCCAGAACGGTGGTGATGTGTTCCTTCCAGGTGACACTTGCGTTGCAGGCAGGACTTTGGAGCTCTGAGCTGCCAATAGCCCCCTGCCAGCCCTTGTGCTCGTGTATGGGCTCAGGGGTCTGCTCTCATCCACCTGTGTTCCATGGGGGCCCCTCTGCCCTGCAGCACCCCAGGATGTGGATGGCAGCCAGCATTCTTCTCCCTGTGTTTCCCCTGCCTCTGACCCTTGGAATGGTCACCGCATGTCCCCAAGGAGATCTGAGTCCCAGTCTCAGGCCATCCTCCAAGGGCAACTGTGGTGGAATGAGAAGGCCTTGCCAAGATGGCCGCAGGCAAGCGAGTCTCAGTTACTCAGGAAAGGCTTTGAAACCCACCTGGCAACGGAGCCTGCCTGGCAACAGGCTGTGATTGGTTAGGGCATAAACCACCCCTTGACTGGATTGGCTGCCTTGGCTATTTAAGCTGCTGTACCAACTGAAATAAACGAGTCTGTGGGTTGCTCGCCTCTGGCCCACTTTCACCCGACTCCCGGGGTCTGTGTGGTGACTCCGTACCTCTTGCCCCCACGGCACTCCTCTCAGAACGAATCCAGAGCAACAGGCAACTGTCCTATCTCTTCCAAGGAGTTGCAAAAGCATTGCTGTGTGAACTAAGGGGTCCTCATGGCTGATGCCCCTTCTTGCCTCAAGTCAATGCAGCAACATTCCGTTCTATGGGGTCAAACTTCAGTCACACCAGATAAGCGAGGCGCATTCCTGGGACAATGAGGCCACTCATTTCCCTCAGCCCATGCCCTTGCTGTCCTCTCCACCAGTGTCCAGGTGTAGAAGGCAGGGATTGGCTGACACTGAAAAAGATAACACACTCAGAGTGTGCCCTGCTGGACAGCCCACAGAGTTTGAGAGAAGATGCAGCTGGGAGGTGTGTGGAGCTAAGCCTATGCTGTAAAAATTCCAAACAGAAAATTTAACATAACCAGGACAGGAATCGTAATGCACATCTTCCCACAGTAAGGGTTGCCCTCATAGTCATCAAGACGTGGGGATGGGGGACAGCATCAGGAGTGAGCACTGCAAATCGTACACAAAGGGAGAGGCTTCTGGGCAAGCCGGCCTCCTCCTAATGACAGGTTACTGGAGAAGGTGAGAAAGTGAGGAAATACACACCATTAGACTGGAGGCAATGCCTGCTTTGCAACACTGGCTGAATCCACTCCCAGGACCATCAGCGGGGTGGGTCTTCTATGTAAGGCTTTTACGATCATTAAAATAAATCAGAAAATCACTAGAACATTTTCTCAGGAAAGCAAATTATTCCCAGAGGGAACAGCCGTTCAGCAGACCATGGACTTGTAACCCTTGGCAATTGTCTTCCCAACAGGAGTTATTTCTTGTTCCTTCCATCAGGGGAAGTTAGGAGCGGTGTTTATCTGTGGCTAAACAAAGAGGGTTGAATGAAAAGTCAGCGGCAAGTATAGAAACCGACTGAGCTGTGGCTCAGAATGGTATCCATGAAGCCTGCCAGGTATGGCGTTGGCGGAGTTGACCTCTGTGATGCATGGGTCAGGCATTTTTTTAACATGTCCTTTTAAAAAATATTTATTCATTTTTATTTATTTATTTGAGGCAGGCAGACAGAGAAAGAGAAAATTTCATCTACTAGTTAACTCTCCAGATACCCACAACAGGATGAAGCCAGGATGAAGCCAGGAGCCTGGAACCTAATACCAGTCTCCCACGTGGCTGGCAGGGACCCAAGTACTTAAGCCATCACCTGCTGTGTCCCATGGTGCCCCTTAGCAGGAAACTGGCCTCGGAAGCAGAATGGGGACTCAAACCTAGGCACTCCAGTATGAGATGTGTGTTCCAGACAGTGTCTGAACTGCTGCACCAGACTTCCACCCCCTCGTCGCTTTTGGATCGGTTCCACTCTGTTTACTGAGAAGAAACTTGGACTAAACTGGAACTCCTACTCTCCAATCACCTGACCGTCCAGCTAGGAACAGGACAAACACACACAAACTCCTACTCTATAGTAAAACCCAACCCAACAGGACAGCAGGAGAGTCTGCATTTCCATATGTGATGCAATCAGACTCATAATCAGTCATATGAGGCAAAGATCGAAGAAAGCGTAAACTAATTGATGCACATGGGACTTGTTTTTGCCTGGATCAGAACTGTCCTCCCAGGAGCTTACCTAGTGGAAGGCTTGTGGCCACTGGATACACCATTTCCTGGAAACCAGGGTCGGGAAGGAGTCCACTGGGACACCATATGGGCACCAGTTCAAGTCCTGGCTGCTCCACTTTTGATCTGGCTCCCTGCTAAAGCACCTGAGAAGGGAATGGAAGATGGCCCAAGTCCTTGGGCCTCTGCACCTGTGTGGGAGACCAGAAGAAGCTCCTGGCTCCTGGCTCAGGATCAGCACAGCTCTGGCTGTTGCTCCATCTGGGGAGTGAACCAGAGGATGGAGGACCTCTCTCTCTGTCTCTACCTCTGCCCTTTCTTAACTCTGCCTTCCAAGTAAAATAAATCTTTAAAAGAAAAAGAAAGAGAGAGAGAGAGAGAAAACTAGTGTTATCAAAAATCTCTTTACATATTATAAACCTGTATTGTTAAGACTGTCGCTCCCCCATTCACGGAGGAACAACACTAAACCCTGCGCTGTTTCATCTGCTCGGCCCTTCCCAGGTTAGCTGCCGTTCCCTCACTCGCGGAGGAACGACGCCGTCCCGGGTTAGCTGCCAGCCCCTCCACCTCCGTGGAGGGGCGGCACCCCCCGCCGCTTTCCCCGCTTCCGCGGAGGAGCGGCACACCGCCGGCCGGCTCTCTCGGGGGGCTGCTCAGATGTTCCTCAGGTGTTCCTTCAGATGTTCCTGGTGCATGTTGTCTCTCTCCTCCTTTATAGTCCTCTTCCACCAATCCCAACTCTGCTGCCCACACGCCGAGCACACTGCTCTCCTCCAATCAGGAGCAGGATCAGCTCCTGCAGCTTATCAAACTGATGAGGCAGCTGCGTAGAGGTTGTTTGGTCTCTCTCTCTCTCTCAGTGCCATATTGTGGGAGAGCAGATGCATAGAATAAGTCTTAATTCCAGTAACTTAGTCTAGTCTCAGTTGCTCCCCACAAAGACCTTTATTCTGTGCTTTGAGATATATTGTTATCTCAAGACATTTCTGACTTTATAGCGAGGGTACAGAACTTTTCAACTAGGACTCCACAGAGATTTAGCTGAACTTTAGTCAACTCCTGAAGGAATTCAGTTGTCAGAACTCTATTGTCTAAGCTCTAGTCCTGGAAAGATCAGCCTGCCCTATCACTACTTTCCTTAATGTGGCATATTATGATTTTTGTACTGGGATTAGGCTTGGTTTTTTGTTCACAACGATGTAAGTCAAATGAAGAATTAAATTTAAAATTTAAGGTAAAATCAATAGGTCACAAAAAGGTGAAGCTGTTACCTATAATGGGGAATTTGATTACCTAGCACGTAAGGAGCTCCAGTGTAAGGCGATTCCAGTCGCCCACTTTTCATGAATAGAAGGCAATATATTGCAGTCATTTGTCTCCTCAGCTGCCCAACTCAGTGACTCAGCACCCACAAGTGAACTCACTGCTGCCAAGAGCACGTTATCCTTAATGTAAAAAAAAAAAAACCAGATCTCACTGGTGACTATCAGAATATGTTATTCAAAGACTTTATTGGACAGCAATTGAAAGTATGTATTTTTCTATATATATATATATGAAGTTATTAACAAATAAAGCATGAATTTTCATCTTCATTTCTGTTCTTGTTTCCTTGACCAGTTCATTTTTCCTCCCAAACAGTTGCATACCACACTTGAGGCAACGAAGTATTTTTTACCACCACAGCCTAAGGAGCTGAGTGCTCTCCTGCAGCTGCCGACATGCTTGCCATGAACTCCTGGCACTTCAGTACATTCAGGTGGGTCCTACGAGTTAATTCGCAGCCATCTTCTGTGACAGGTGTGCGAAACGCTTGTTACAACCTTCTTATATCCTCAAAACACACCGGCTTTGCAGCACCTCAAACAGATGTGCCACGGGCCCTTAAACTCTGCCGCCCAACACTGCCTGTTTCCCTCAGTGCCAGGGCAGAAAAGCCTGCTGAATTTTTTTTAAAAGATTGTATTTATGTACTTGAGAGGTAGAGTTACAGAGAGAAGAGACAGAGAGCAAGGTCTTCCATCTACAGCTTCACTCCCCAAATGGCCTCATCTGCCAGAGCTGGGCTGATCTGAAGCCAGGAGCCAGGAGTTTTTCTAGGTCTCCCATGTGGGTGCAGGGGCCCAAGAACTTGGGCCATCTTCCTCTGCTTTCACAGGCACATTAGCCAGGAGCCGGATCAGAAGAGGAGCAGCCAGGACATGAACCGGCACCTATATGGGATGCCGACTCCGCAGGTGAAGGCTTAGCCCACTATACCACAATGCTGGCACTTTCCTGCTGAATTTTGGCCTCTTTGTAATGGGCCAAACTTAAATTTGAGTTTTATACTTGTTTTATTAGCTTTGGATTTAGGTAGTATAGAATGTAAAAATTTCCCAGTTAAGTCCAAAATTTGTCAGCCATGCCTGGATGTGGTTAGTGAGTCTAACCATAACTAAATAATAACAAGGTTAGTGCCTTGCTTTGCTTTGGGATTCGTTTTTGCTTTATGTATGACATGGCCCATCGATAGTTACCCCGTCCTGTCTGTCTCTGGGGTCTTTTTGCTTCCATTTCCAGTGATGTGGGAAAACAGTTACCTTCGCATTATCCATTCCCCAAAGTTTCCTGGTTCTAATTTAAGTCTTCAGAGTGTTAAGCTCTTCTAAGAAAACTGTGGATGACCCCAGTGAGCTGTACATTCTTGGTACACAGAGCTGCTTCTGACAGCTGTGATCCTGGAGAACTGGGCAGGAACAGAACATTTCTAGTGCGCATTCCAGAAGCTCTCTCGTTATGGCAGTCCGTGTCCAATCTTGACATATAAAGGGTACTTTGTAAAACAAGTAGTAGAATGAACATTAATCTATTCTCAGGACTGGCAAACTACAGCCCGTGAGCCAAAACGACACCATCTGCTGTGTAAATAAAGTTTTATTGGAACATAGACATGCTCATTAGTTCACCCACTGTCTACAGATGCTTTCCTGCTATGACAGCAGAACTGAGAGGTTGTAATAGAGAATGTGTGAACTGCCAAGCCCCACAGGTATACTACCTGTTGCTTTACAGAAAAACACAGCTGAATCGCAATCTGTTCTATTGGTTCAGACCATCAGTGACAGAGGTGCTGAGATCTACATTGGATATCATCTTCTCACTTAAAAATTAGCTTTGGAAACAGATCTGCTGTACTTACAGCACCTGCTTAATTTTTATATTTCTTCCCTATAGGAAGGGGTGACCATCAAGGAATTCTAAAACATAATCACAACAAAAAAACTTAGATGACACATTTTATACAACTCATAATGTGTATCACAGGCAGAAACGGTCCACAGGACAGTGACTAGAACTGTGTATTAAAAACTGAGTCACTGGGGCCAATGCTGTAGTGTAGTGGGTAAAGCTGCTGCCTGCAGTGCCGGCATCCCATACGGGCGCCGGTTCGAGACCCAGCTGCTCCGCTTCCAATCCAGCTCTCTGCTATGGCCAGGGAAAACAGTAGAAGATGGCCCAAGTCCTTGGGCCCCTGCACCCATGTGGGAGACCTGGAAGAAGCTCCTGGCTCCTGGCTTCGGATCGGCACAGCTCTGGCCATCCAGCCAATTGGGGAAGTGAACCAGTGGATAGAAGACCTCTCTCTCCCTCCCTCCCTCTCTCTCTCTCTGCCTCTCCTTCTCTCTCTGTATAATTCTGACTTTCAAGCAAAATAAATAAATCTTAAAAAAAAACTGGGTCACTGATGAAAGCATAATTTAAAATAATATCATTGGCAAAGTTCACATCTGAAAAATCTGAGCCTTGGACTTGGACTGCACCGCAGGAAGTGGAGGGCAGTAAGGGTGGGAGGGGAAAACGGAAAGGAAACTTGGGATCTGCCCATAAAAGCAAACTCTCAGCAGCAGAAGCCATCACCAGGAAAACTTGGGGAGGACAAAAGCTAACTGGTCAATCAGCTCTTCCTGGTAAACTTCACATGGAAAAGAATTTATTCTGATGAGAATTACTTTTGAGTAATAAAAATAGAAAATGCTTCATCAATTAACATTCAGAAAAATAAAAATGATTTAACTAGATCATATTTAAAAATTGACTAAGGAATTAAATTGGCTTTTCAATAAAAAGTCATCACTAGTCCCATAAATCTGAATAAAAGAATTCTGATTTGAAACAGCAAATTCTCAGGTACCCTCTGTGTTGTTGCTGGGGATGGTGGTGGCCAGGCCTGGGGTGCTTTTTATGTGTCAGTAGAGTAAGGTCCAAGGAGCACAGAGACAGAAAGTGCTGTTTCCAAATCTATTCTGTCCATGCAGACTTATTTGCACGAATACTACTGCAGCCAACGTGTCACCACTCTGAACTCTGCGTGTTTGCTTTGGTGCCTGCCACTGGGGAAAGTGTACACCAAACAGTTCTGCTCATCATTTAATAAGTTTAGATAAGGAATGGCTGTCCAAATGGAAAATGTTGTCATCCTTTTCCCACCAAAGCTTCACAGCTGTGATGATACAATGCTGTCCTTGTGGGCCTGAGTTGTAAATACTGAGTTCCAGAAGTGATATTTATTTAATGCTCAAGCCTCCTCTATGGAGAGCATTGCCAAGAAATTTGGAAAGAGAGATACTAGGTAATGCCTTCCTACTGTGAGTGAGGAGCGGAGACTTCGGGGTGGAATGGGGAGGCCGCTCGCAGCAGGGTGACTAGGAATGGCTGCTAAGCAGAGCCAATGGTACACACATCACTGGGATTCCCCAATCACCGCCAAGGCTTCCGGCCAGCCGCTGCGTAGAGAGCTACGGGACTCATGCTGGCTGCACACTGCCGAGAGGAGGAATAGCCACAACAGCTGCTTTACTCATCTTAATGAAAGACCAACTGCCCTATAGATGGTCCCATGGTGACTCGTTAAGCTAACTGGACACAAAGACTTGGTGTCACTCCTGGCTAAAGTGGGAGAGGGGTCTACTTGGTTTGTGGCTAAAATGCTTAAAATGAAACAAAAGCCTCACTTGATGGACCACTTACATTACTGCACTACATCTTTAATCAACAGTGAGGAGTCTACACGTGAGTGCATCTCTGCTATCATCCTTTGCAAACACCCCCCACCCTATACGTGAGCAAAGGGTCTTCTGTGTACATCACTCAAACTTAGCCCACTGGGGTGGTTCTGACGACCCCCGGCATCATGCTTGCCCCCTTCAACAGGGCCCCCCTGAGGGAAGCTGGCCACCATATCTCCCTAACCCTTTCCTTCCCACCCCACACCATTGCATCCTGTCTCTCAGGGCTTAGCAACACCACGCCAGGGCTGAGTGAGGAATGAGGAATCTGGGTGAGGAAGGAAAGTGCCCCCTTCACCCTCTCCCGTGAAGGGTGGTCTTCTGGAGTCAAGATTGCCATGTCTGTTTTCTACACGGGGTAGCATTTTGGCAAGATGGCGGGAAATGAGCAACCCAGTGAACTGTGGAGGGCCCTCACATCACACCGGTGTTGCTCAGAGGCGACCCCGAGGCCCAGAGAGGACCCTCTCGCCTCCAGAAGATTCTAGGCAAGAGAAAAGCACAACCCCCTTCCCTCCCACTCAGACACTGAAGATCTCTTCCCCAGGAATTTCTGCTCATGCCTGAACTCATTCTGGCAATGCCCCAGGCCAGCTCATGATACCAAGCATCCTAACTGTGAACCCCAGATGTCCTCCCCAGGAGGCAAGTATCCAGTCCCCCCATTTGGTTGATCCGTGGTTGTCACCGGAAGCCATCAATCAGACTGTCAACAAATTATGACTCAGCACATGTAAACACACTGCAGTTACAGAGGAGGTTAGAAAACGGAAAGCATACCATATGCATCTTCATGCCAGCAAATGGGAAAACCTAAGCAACATGCATAACTTTCTAACGAAACTGAAAGCCCAAGGAGAGATAGAAACCATAAATAACTAAGGAGACTACATAAAGGTCAATCAGAGTTCTACCCCCAAAGTCACTGTGGCTGGGTGGAAAAATGACAAGTCCTATCCACTGTTAAGGAATCAACAGTTCTCATCTTTCAGGAAATATTGAATGCCCAGAGAGACATGTAGGGCGTTTTCTTACCTTCAAGGGTCTGATGTCATGTTGGAGAGGTAATATTTATATACACTAAGATGTAAACAGCAGGGCTGGCACAGTGGCATATCAGATAAAGCCGCCACCTGTGGTGCCAGATTCCATATGGGCAGTGGTTCAATTTCCGGCTGTTCCACTTCTGATCCAGCTCCTGGCTAATGTGCCTGGGAAAGCAGTGGCGGATGGCCCAAGTCCTTGGGCCCCTGCACCTACATGGGAGACCTGGAAGAAACTCCTGGCTCCTGGCTTCAACCTGGCCCAGCTCCGCTCATTGCAACTATTTGGGGAATGAACCAGCAGATGGAAGATTTTTCTGTCTGTTCCTCCCTCTCTCTCTGTAACTCTGCCTTTCAAATAAATAAACAAATCTTTAAAAAAGAAAAAGCACAAAGCAAAACTCAGGGGCTCAATAAAGTACTTAAAAAAGAGAGAGAGAGAGACGTAGCCAGAACGTAATAGCAGCGACAATCAAATGATGTCACTTGCTAAGACTTTGGCTCTGCAGGTCACCCAAGCATTTCTCACCTATGCCTCACTTTCATTCTTGTAACAGGGAACGTAGCCGAGAAATGGATGCTAGAGCAGTGTATACTATTTGCACGACAGTCCTTCAGCACACACATTAGTTTTGCTCTGGCGTTCTATTCTTTTTCACTGAGGTCAGAGACCATCTCTGACATGTTTACATAGCTTCTACAGGCCCTGGTGGAGAAGTTCCTGCTTTGTGGGTTGTTGTGAATATTTAATTAGTTAACACAGCACAGGATTTGCCATCCCGTGCCTGGCTTTTCACTAAATGTGATGTCCTTCAGGCGTATCCACGTTGCTGCAAATTCTTTTATATGCAACACCAGCATCCAATTTGGGCACAGGTTGGAGTCGTGGAATCCAGCTCCCTACAAATGGCCTAAGAAAAGCAGCGAAAGATCACCCAAGTACTCGGGCCACTGCTCTCACGAGGGAGACCCAGATGAAGCTCCTGGCTCCTGGCTTCTGCCTGGCCCAGCCCTGGCCATTGAGGTCACCTGGGGAGTGAACCAGTGGATGGAAGACCTCTCTCTCTCTCTCTCTCTCTGTCCCTGTAACTCTAACTTTCAAAATAAAGAAATAAATTTTTTAAAGTATAGTGCACTATATATTTGTGCAATGGGATAGTATTCAGCCCTTGAAAAAGAAGGATGCTAAAATCATAACACAAACTCTATCATAGATTAGTACATTATATTAAGTTGAATAAGCCAGTCACAAAAGGACAAATATTGTGTGATCCTGCTTATATAAGGTATCCGACCGGTGACATTCGTACAGACAGAAAGGAGGATAGAGGTCAGCAGGAGCTAGCAGGGAGAGGAAAATGGGAGTTACTGTTCAATCGGTACAGAGTTTCTGTTTGGGATGATGAAAAGATTCTGGAAAAAGATAATGGTCATGATTACACAACATCGTGGATGTGCGTAATGCCACTGAACTGTACACTTAACAATGGTTAAAATGGCATTTCTTGTTATGTATATTTTAGAGCAAAAAAAAAAGAATCCTTAAGAAAGCAAAAACAAAAAAAAAAGAAAAAAGGAGGGAGGGAGGGAGCAGTGAGCCTCTTGTGAACGTTTGCTGCCGTCACCGCGGAGAGTTCTGCCCAGAGTCTGCAGACTGGGGAAGCAGTGGACCGGGGAAGCAGACTGCGGAGACTCAAAGCAGAGGCAGCCTGACTCTTGAAGGAGGGAAGGCCTCGCCGCCGCGTGGGTTACGCCGTGGTGCTCCGTTGGTTATCTCGAGCCAAACTCCTTGGAGGAGCTGTGCTTTCAGTGTTTGTCCCCGTGCGGCCAGTCCTAACGACTATTACGGAGGAGGTTCTTTCACATCCCGGAGACTCCGAAGGGCGGCTGCAGTGGACCTAATGATCCCAGTCCTCCCTCCTCCATCTTCTACCCCTGCCCCGAGGAGCTCCTAGCGACATGCCCAGAGCTCACTGCCCTGGCCCAGAGAACCGTTTGTCCTGTCACTCCTTCACAGAGTCCCTGCTTTGTTTTTTCTGAAAAGAATGTTGGCCGTGTCTTCAGACTTGACTTGCCTGTGAAGATCCTCGTGTGTGTGTCATTGAATAAAACCTGTATGCTTTCTCTGTGAACCAGCGGTCGTGTTGATGGAGTTCTCAGCTCCAGCCAAGGAGCCCACGTTAGCACGAGGAAGGGTAGAGAGGAGCTCTCTGAGGTCCCCAGGGGCCCAGCTCCTGCCTCTGCAGGTTCTCCGCCACCTGCTGGGCTCCACTTTGCTCCGCCCCGGGGCACCCTCACGCCCTTTGGCCTCCACTTTCCACTTCCTCTTGGACTTTCATCCACAGACCCAGGGAGCCCAATGGCGCCAGACAGCCACTGCCCCCAACTGCCAGGCAGTTTCCAACACCCCAGGAGCGTGAAAGGACAAATACAACTTAAAACCAAGAGGCTTCGCCTCATTGAAAATGGGGGTGCAGATTCCCCTCTGCTCCTTTTCCCCCAGACCCTTAACCCAGGACAACTCGGCATCTCAAGAGCTTTCTCCTGTCTTTGAAATGTAGACACACTAGTTTGGAGGACTGGATAGGATTTCTGTCAGTTTCACAACCCAGGGCTGCATTTGTCAAGGACTTAGGCACTGCCTGCTTGAAACACCAACATCAGGGGTGAGTGTGCCCCGGTTGCTGTGGTTGGTGGAAGCCTGACCTCGGGGGGCACTTGGCTCCAAGTTTCAAACTTGCCTCCCATCGTAAAGACGTGGAAAGTTTGGGTTTTCCTCTGGATAAGGCCGGTTAGACGACACAGCTGGTCATCCCAACGCCCAGGCGAAGGTAGGGTGAACGAGGTATGACGAACGGCGCTCGGGTGAGAGTCCTGTCTGCCTTGGCCACCTCTGAGAGGATTGCCTGGGTAACGCCGCATTCTGCTTTTGTGCCCATTCAATAACAAGGGTGCCTGCTTTCTCTCCGATTCTTGAGAGATTTTCTGGGCTGAGATTTTGTTTCTGTTTCTCCAACAGCGCCCCCTACCTGTGGGCCTGATGCATGCTTGGCTCCCTGGATAGGCCCCAGGCCTCCCCATCAGACTCTACGCTTTCCCTCTGCCCCTTCCACCTGCTGTCCACGTGATATGCGTCTTGCTCCCTCGCAGAGCTCAGTTCCCCAAAGGCTGTCCTTTGCAATCAGAGGGAAGTCCCAGGTCCTTGCTCTGTGCAGCTAACATTCAGGTGACCGGAGCTGCCCTCCTCTCCACAGCCTCAGACCACACCCCTCCGTGACCTCTGGGCTCCAAGCACACCAACCTCGTTCCTGTCCCCTGAACAGGAACCACTTATTGCACATCGGTTCCTCATCCGTCCTGTCTCGGCTCAAACCTGACCGCAAGGGCCCTTCTGTGGATACCCCAAAGAAATGTCTCAGTCTACACTTAGCCCACTGCACTACTTCATCTTCTTTACAATTGTGTTTATGCTATGTGTGTCCTGGTTTGTGTACACTGAATTTCTGAGGGTAAGTCTTGCTCATTGCTGCATTTCCACAGCTGGAACTGTGTCTGGCCAGAGGCAGGGCTCTGCAGGAATCCGGCTTGACATAACGCTGCCATCCTGGACATAACCACCATCTTGCCCTCAAACGCTATAGAATGTCTCGTACCTGGAATGCTACTATTTCTGGAGAAAGTCCTGGTGCACTCTGGTTAGCCAAGAGTCACCTTTGTCTATACAGCATCCTGTCTTGGGGCCCTTGGATCCACTACTCCTGCAGTTACCCAATTCTATGTTTCTGCCTATAAGTCCCTAATAAATTATATTCCCCATAATCTTGGATTTGTACACCTCTTTCTTTGAAGTAGCACCTTGACAGTAGGGACTCCATTTTGGAGCACTTGAGACTGCATTCTGGGAAAGTAACCCCCCCCCCCCGACCGTGAGACTCTGGTCTGAAACTATGATCTCAAATAGTCAGACAATAGCAGTGCACTACATCACCCTTGGCAGAGCACAGAAACCCCCTAGCATGATTGCTCAAGCTTGAAAGTAGAAAGGTTGCACCTGGGTTAATGATAAAGATGTGATTTGTCTATGTCTTACATATAATTCGGATTAATGTCAAGATCATAAATTATAATTGTACGATTGTAACTGGTATTGTCAAGATTATGATGGATATTAGTTTCACCTAGGTCTTAGGTTATGTTGACCCCAGTAACTAGTAACTATGTACTCTCTTTTTGATCTTAGCAACCGTGTATAGCAACCGTGCATTCTCCCCCTCCCAATTTTGCGATTTTTGCCTTTATAAACCCTATGCTGTAGTTCCTCAGGGCTGCTCTGTTCTGATCTGATCAGAGAGCCCCAGCATGCTGGAAAAATTAAAAAAAAAAACCTTTGCAATTTGCATGAGAGAGTCTCTTGGAGATGTTCCTCGGGCGGTGGGTGTTTTTGGACTCTAACATCTTCAGTCTTATGACTACTCCCACTTTTGGCAGATAGCTCTTGTATATTGGGTTTCCCCAAGACAGTCTCAAAAACCTATGTGCCCACCAAGAGCAGAGTGGGGCGAATGTGGTGGAGTGTGCTGGCTCAGCATAGCACAGAGAAGCAGCTCCAACTGCCCTGGGCACAGAGCTTGGGCTCAAGCAATCATCAATCTATTCAAAGTCAGCCTCTGTTGGCAAAAAAAAAAAAAAAAAAAAAATTGCTTTTGATTGAAATGATACATTACTCTCAACTCTAAAATCCAACACTTTACTGTTTCCAAATATACTTTTATATGTTCACCTGACAAGAAAGAAAGAAAGAAAGAAAGAAAGAAAGAAAGAAAGAAAGAAAGAAAGAAAGAAAGAAAGAGAAAAAAAGAGAGAGAGAAAGAGGGAGGGCAGGCGGGCCGCGGCTCGCTCACTAGGCTAATCCTCCGCCTAGTGGCGCTGGCACACCGGGTTCTAGTCCTGGTCGGGGCGCCGGATTCTGTCCCGGTTGCCCCTCTTCCAGGCCAGCTCTCTGCTGTGGCCCGGGAGTACAGTGGAGGATGGCCCAAGTGCTTGGGCCCTGCACCCCATGGGAGACCAGGAGAAGCACCTGGCTCCTGCCATCGTATCAGCGTGATGCGCCAGCCGCAGCGCGCTGGCTGCAGTGGCCATTGGAGCGTGAACCAACGGCAAAGGAAGTCCTTTCTCTCTGTCTCTCTCTCTCACTGTCCACTCTGCCTGTCAAAAAATAAAAATAAAAAAATCTGATCAAAAGTAAGAGACTGTTATACTAATTTATTATTTCACTGCTATGACAGTCAGTGACTTCATAAATTATCTTTTCCTGGGAACCCAAGCTAATAACTTCCTTTTTGAAAATGGACCATAAATATTCCTATTAGAATTTCACGAAGAAAAAGAATTTCTTCCTGAGCCTTTCCCAGTTTGCTCCCCGGCCTTTCCAAAGCAGGCGGATATATTGCAAATAAGAACCTTGGAACGTCACTCCTAGGAGGGGCAGGCCCTTTCATGAGTTAACCCAATTTATGGTTTTCACCAATCCTGGGCGCTGGGAGCTCAGATCAGATTTAATCTGATTTAGAAAGTAACATGTAGCAGGGGTTGTTTTTAGACACTAGATCTAAAACCAGTGCATTCTCACACAGGTTGATGCTTAGCTCCTGGCTGGCTCCTGTTGATTCCATGCGGAAATGAATCCAATCCTTTGTTATATAACAAACCACCTTGAACTTTAGGGCTTTACGTGACCATGTGCTGCTTCTCTGTGGTTTCTCTTTGTGGTTGGTTGGGATTTTATGTGAGGCTTGGCTTGGCTATCTTGTTCTGGGCTGTGATCTGTGATTTCCCACAAACTTGTGCAGCTAGCCAGGGCCTGGGCTAGGCTGGCTCAGGATGGCTGAGATGGCCAGAGCCTTTCTCCCTGCGGTCTCCCATCCAGCAGAATCCTAGCCAAGGCTTGTAGCTGCAGTGCCAGAAGGACGCTCAGGACAAGAGCGGAAGTTCCAACACGTGTAGACACCCTTGCTGGAGACTCATTCCCGTCCCTTTGCAGCGTCATCTTGATCCAAGCAAGTCCAGGGAGGGGCAACACACACCCCTGTTATTGAGGGACTGCCGAGAATGTGTGGCCACGTCTGCAATCCACTTGAAAAAGGACAGAAGCCAGCAATGGTCCACTATGGGTTTCAGAGAAGTGGATATAAATCCATAGCGAGATAATGAAGTGACACCTTGACAGGAGGGACTCCATTTTGGAGCACCTGAGACTCCATTCTGGGAAGGTACCCTCCCACACAGTGAGACTCTGGTCTGAAACTATGATCTAGAACAGTTGAACAATAACAGTCCACTACATCATACTTGGCAGAGCATAGAAACCCCCTAGCATGATCGCTCAAGCTTAGAGGTGGATAGGCTACACCTGGGTTAATGATAAAAATGTAATTTGTCTATGTCCTACATATGGTTAAAACCAATACCTGGATTAATGTCGAGATTATAATTGGAATTGTTAAGATTGTAGCAGGTATTCATAGAATGGCAGATGTCCTAAACAGCACTCTGGCCTCAGAATCAGCCCTTAAGGCATGCAGATCCGGCTGAAAAGCCCATGAGAGTATTTCAGGCATGGAAAGCCAAGACACTCTGGAAAAAAAAAAAAAAAAACTAAATGAAAGATCTCCACGAGTGAGATCCCAGTGGAAAGAACGGGTCATCAAAGAAGGAGGTACCTTTCTCTGAAGGGAGGAGAGAACTTCCACTTTGACCATGGCTTTGTCTAAATATGATCAGAGTCAGTGAACTCAGGGGGCTTCCATAGCCTTGGCAGCTCATGACAAGAGCCTAGGGTGATTACTGATGCCATAAACAAGAGTGTCAATTTGTTAAGTCAACAACAGGAGTCACTGTGCACTTACTTCTCATGTAGGATCTCTGTCCTTAGTGTGCGGTACATTGAGATTTAATGCTATAACTAGTACTCAAACAGTATTTTTCACTTTATGTTTCTGTGTGGGAGCAAACTGTTGAAGTCTTTGCTTAATGTATGCTAAACTGATCTTCTGTATATAAAGAGAATCGAAAATGAATCTTGATGTGAATGGAAGGGGAGAGGGAGTGGGAAAGGGGAGGGTTGCGAGTGGGAGGGATGTTATGGGGGGGGAAGCCATTGTAATCCATAAGCTGTACTTTGGAAATTTATATTCATTAAATAAAAGTTAAAAAAAAAAAGATTGTAGCGGGCATTGTCAAGATTATAATTAATACTAGTTTCGCATAGGTTTTAGGTCAGCTTGACCCCAGTAACCATGTATTCCCCTCCTGATTTTGTGATTTTTGCTTTTATAAACCCTGTTGCTTTGGGCTTCGGGGTCGAGAGTTCTTTAGGGCATGAGCCCACTCTCCACCGCCAGCAAATAAGGACATTGAATTTGATCAATGTGCGGTACTCCTTTGTTTACACTCACTCAGGTACAACAATAACGCTCTGAAGGTGAGCATGTTTAATTTTCTCAGGTAGAGACTGAAAGACAAAGAATTTCTCTAAATTCCCATTCATCTAAAGAACACAGAGAGACTCGCCAAAGATAATGGGTTTATTTGAGAGTGAGCAGAAGGATTATAACCTGGACTTCGTATCCCTTGGTGGACCCCGGACATATCCGGGAGAGAGAACCAAGGAGGAACTTTAACAAGCAAAGAGGAAAGTACAGGTCATTTGTTTGGAAACAAAGAGAACACTGGTTACGGGGCTTTGGCAGGGGTTGAGGGCAGTGCGTTAGTGGAGACAGCATGTCAGGCTGTGCACCAGCTACCTGCCCTGTGGCTCACATAGCAAGCTGCAGTCAGGGAGGTCCTTGGCCAACGCTCTCAGCACAGGTATGTGTGCCTAGGAGCCCCCCCAGAGAGGGTTTTGTAATAGTTCTGATCATGGGCATGCATGCAAGAAGGCCCTCTTACATAACTTCCAGGCGTCATCATCACCATCATCATCACCATTGGCCAGGGTTTCAACATGGTGACTCGACTCTATTCTGACAACTTGCACACTCCCAAACTGGAATTAACTTACCTGAAGCCCAGCCTGCCCAGAGAGGGTCATGTGGTGCCCTCTGTAAGCCAAACAGTTGACATAGTGTAAGAAGAGTACATGATCTAAGAAGAGTTCACCAGACATGAAGAATAGGAAGTGCTTCTGGTGATGGCAGAGGACTAGGTGAAAGTTGTGATGAGGGTGGGCTCCCATGTCCAAGGTCACCATCCTCTCCCCCCTCCACTCACTACACACCCACTGCTTTGGTTAAACCCATGGAGGGAGAGCAATAGAAGGTCCCACGTGTTTGCAAGGACCACTGGGTTCTTGTGCGCCATGTTCTGTCTCCATCTGTGGAAGGAAAGGCAAGGGCCACACGACCTCATTTATAGGTGGACCTGAAAAGTCACATTCACGGCGACAGAGAGTAGAATGGTGGTGAGAGGTTTTCAGACACAAAACTTCAGTCGGAAAAGAGGAATACATTTTACAGTTCTGTTACACAGTAAGTTCCCCATAATAAACAACAAGGGGGGCTGGTGTTGTGGTGTAGTAGATGAAGCCGCCGCCACCTGCAGTGCTGGCATCTGATAAGGGTGCCGGTTGGAGTCCTGGCTGCTCCACTTCCCATCCAGCTCTCTGCTATGGGCTGGGAAAGCAGTAGAAGATGGCCCAAGTCCTTGGGCTCCTGCACCCACATGAGAAACCCAGATGAAGCTCCTGGGTCAGATTGGCGCAGCTCTGGCTGTTGCAGCCATCTGGGGAGTGAAACCACAGAAGGAAGACCTCTCTCTCTTTCTCTCTCTGCCTCTCTCTGTGTAACTGACTTTCAAATAAATAAATCTTTTTTTAAAAAAAATGTACTTCAAATCTCAAAATTATCGAAAGAGTAGCTTTTAAATGTTCTGATTACAAAAACTAATTAGGTACATGAGGTGATGGGTAGGTTTGTTAGCAGGATTTAATCATCCACAAGGCAAACAGGTATTAAAACATTGCATTATTAGACCATTTACCTATGCAACAATTTGTCAATTAACAAATAAAAGTAGAACAAAAAGAAATGGCGCCAGAGCAGTTGTAGTGGTGGAGCCCCAGGCCCGTCCCAGTTTCCCTGTTTATTAAAGGCTGGTAGGGCGCTGACAGTTTCCAAGGGAGGCTGCAGGGTCGGGATCAGAAGGAGCAAAGGCAAAAATGATGCTCGAGTCCATCGCGAGGCTACTTCAGAGAAACACCAGGGCCGCTGTGACTGGCCTCAGCCCTGTGGCCGCCTTCCTGTACCGCCAATGCTGGGCCGTCACACGGGACGTGGAGGAGTGGACACCCGGAGCACACCTCCTCCCCCACCACCTCTCCACACCCCACACACCTGGTTCCCTCTTTCCTGCTTCTCCAGGCCACGCGTTCTGAATCTGTCTCACAAGGAGCATCTGACAAGCAGAACCCCAGTCTCGTGCCTGTTCCTGGGCAGCCAGGAAGACTAGAGAGGAAGTTCCACTTCCAGTCCTGGGAGACGAAGAACTGTAGAGTAGAAGGGTGTTGGGGGTCCAGTGTTGTGGCACAGCCGGTTAAGCCGCTGCCTGTGACGCAGGCATCCAATATGAATGCTGGTTCAACACCCAGCTGCTCCACTTCTGATCCAGCTCTCTGCTATTGCGCCTGGGAAGGCAGCGGAAGATGGCTCAATTACTCGGGCCCCTGCCACCCATGAGGGAAACCCAGACGAAGTTTCAGGCTCCTGGCCCAGCCCCGGCTGTTGTGGCCATTTGGGTGGGGAGTGAATCAGCAGAGGGAAGATGTCTCTCTGTAACTCTGCCTTTGAAATAAATAAATCTTTAAAATAAATAAAAAAAGGAGGAGGAGGAGGAGGGTGTTCTCATGATGCCTGTTGCCTGGACATGACCGTTCCCACACGGGGTGAGAGGACATAGCAGAGAATGAGGAGGCTACATTGCCTGAGCAGGGCCAGAGACAGCGTGGCCCGGACCAGCTGGGGAAGGCACCTACATTTCCGAGAGACCCTGGTGGAGGGGCTCATCACCGCGGGGAGTACTGGGGCCATGATCAGCCTCCTGGGGGACTTACAGCAGGAGCATTGTCTGTGATGGGAAAGTGGGGCTCAAGTTATACCATCTGGGATCCTCAGTGGCAAGCACGGTGCAGAAAGAGGTGAAGTCCCAGAGGGGCCTCAACCCAGAGACCCCAGAGGCCCCTGTTCCAGGCAGGGTGGTGGAAGGTGGAACTCACTGATAGGGGAGGGGAAGGAGGGTCACGTGCGAGGGGGTGGATTTTACAAGGCAGCCGAACTCTGAAGTCACTGCTAGTCCACAGAGCCAGACAGTCGGACAGACAGAGCCAGGTCCTCCTAAAATGACAGTGCCACAGAACAACATGGATGAAGAATTTTTAAATGCTGGGTAAAAATGGGATCTCCAGAGCAAAAAGAGGCAAAATGCATACATGTTTTGTAAAAATTAAATTCGGATTGTTGTACCCTCCACCACAGAGAATAAATTCCTATTGTGCTGTGCCCAGGGTTCAAATCACCCTACAACCTGTGCCCAGCAGCGACCTCCAGCCCCGAGACGAGAAGGAGGAAGGGCGTCATCTTGGGATGAGGGTAGACACATGGGGAGAAGTTCCCACCAGAACAGGGTGTTTGTCCCTCTTGGCACTGAACAGTTTTTTTTTTTTTTAAGATTTATTTTATTGATTTGAAAGGCAGAGTTACACAGAGAGAGCAATAAACTTCTCCCCATAAAAGGTGACATCCAGCTGCGTTCACCCCTGGCAAGGAGATGGGCACTTCGCTCTCGACAGATCGTCTTAAACTTTGCTTCCAAGCCTACTCCCCTGCCAACCTCGTTGTTCACTTGCCTGAGTCTAGAAAGCTGCCCGGACACCTCTGACGCCCGTAGGATGCCCTCAAAGTTGTCCTCCCCTTGCTGCCGTCTCTCTCGAGACGCCATGCGTGAGCCGAGGCCCCTCTCCCCTGGACTTCTGCTCATACCCTCCACTCTGGTACCTTCCTCCACCTGCCCGCCCCTTCCTCCACACCACAGGCCAGGAGTCACCACAGGATGATGGGAAATAGGAATAGGAAACGGGAAACAGGACCAGCCCCATTGCAGGATCGGTCTGCTCTGCTCACCTTTCAGAACCTGGGTGCAAGAGACTCCTGCACTCAAGTGATGCCTCCCAATATTTGTTCTTGAGTTTTCCATGGCATCCAGGGCCAGGCCAGTGCCCAGCTAGACGACCACAAGGAAGAGAAGCCAAGCACATTTGCTTCCGCCCTAGGCTGTGGAGCGGAGAGAAGGGAAGGGCAGTGCAGAAACAAGAGACCCAGAAGGCCCCAGAGACCAGGCTAAGGAGCACGAATTTTCGAAGTCACTTAGCAGGTGCTTCTGCTCAGGAGAGGAAGAGGCAGCTGACATGATGAATGACTCTGGGGGAACTGCAGGGCTCAAAGCCACTCACGTCTCTCGGCTGGTGACAAGGGGACAGGGCTTATGATGAGAAGGGCACCCTGTTACCTGACCAAGGCCTGGGCCCTCTTTCTGAGTGAGGGGCTAGATGGTGGTAGTGAGCAGGCCTCAGTGCAGCTAAAGGTTCTGCAACCATTTTTCATGCCAAGAAGAAGCGAGGTTTGGAAATCGGAGCTGAGAGATGACATTTGCTTTCCCTGGGTGTTGGTTCAACCCCCATTCAGCAACTACACAGGACGTGGGGTCAAGTTGGGCGTGGAATTCGATGCTAAGACACGGCTGGCCGTGGAGGAGTCCAGCGCAGCCAGGCCTGCTGACAAGACGAGCGCAGAGCAGCACCATGGGCACGGTGGGCAACTGACAGTCTGCGGCTGATCGCGGACTTCCCAGAGAACATGATCTTGGGGGTCGAGAGGGATGAACAAGCAGCGAACCCCTGAGAACATACCCCAGCCTCAGCATTCACAGGGTCCTGCGAGCCAGCAGCCGGTGAACCCTGGCTATGATGAGAGAGGATTGCTAAGCCCGCTCTCTGTATTCCCACTCCAAGGCATTTTTGCTTGATTCACAAATGACCATGCAGCTCTCCTATTGTCTGATAACCAAAGAAAGGCTTTAAGGAAAAAGGCTGGTTCTTGCAGTGCATAACGAGGCTCTGTGGTGGATGGGACCCCTAAGAACCTAAGTCCCTAGAGCATGAAGTTCCAACATTAAGCAACTCCTTTGCGAACTTGAGAATGCTGAATTTTCTCTCAAGGTCCTTTTCCTGGCTGCTGGGGCGTCTGAAGGGGACATTCTCAGAAATCCGGGCTGGTAATGATTTTCCTGCTGAGGTGTCATCAGAAATGGATGGTCCGCTCCACGCTGCACCTGTCTCCCTGGCTGCCCTCCTTAATCACCAGGAAGCAGAGCTGACAGGGCCTGGGGCTTCTCCATTGCAGAGATCAAGAATCATCTGCATGGACCAGAAGTGTGCTCCAGCCACAGTGGGAGCTCTCCAGGGTCTGTGGTCCACGGACAGAGACACAACAAGGAAGCCTTACAAGGAGGGGGCAAGAGAGGCTTGGAAGGGGGCCGGGAGAGCCCCTATCTGGGGATGGAGAGGGCTGCAATGGGGACAGGAGAAGTGGGGACCCACTGCTCTGACCCCCTGCACCTGCTGGGCTCCACAAGCTGCTTTGTTTCTCACCTTAGCCCTAGGAGGCAGCAACGATCGTCCTGATGGATGCTGCAGAGACAGGAGTGGACTGCAAGGGTCACTCATCCGAGATCACTCTGGGCCTGTCCAGCTGCTCTAATGAAACACTGGGGACGGGGTGGCCTCTGCACAGCAGGAGTCCTGCTGCTCACAGCTCAGGAGGCTGGGAGCCCAAGGTCGAGCCGCCCACAGATTCGGTATCTGGTGATGTTCTACTTCTGGTCCACCCACGGTGCCCCGTGGCTGTGTCCTCCAGTGCTGGAAGGGAGGAGGCTGTCTCTGGGGTCTATTTTATGAGGGCACTAATCCCACCCATGAAGGCTCCACCCTCATGACCCCATCACCCCCCAAAGGCCCCACCTCCCAACAACCAGAAGCAAGGGGGGCAGGATGTCAACACGAATTTGGGGGGACAATTGGACCATTCAGATGACAGCAGTGTTCAACCCAAATGTCTCCTGCCTTCACTGTGAGGCAGCATGCAGAGCCACCTTGCACTAAGGGAGCCCTCCTGGGAATTGTGAGCAGCTTTGAAATTTTTTTTAAGATTTATTTATTTATTTGAAAGTTACACACAGAGAGAGAGACTGAGAGAAAAAGAAAGAGAGAGAGGTCTTCCATCCACTGGCTACTCCCCTATTGGCCACAATGGCTGGTATTGCACTGATCTGAAACCAGGATCCAGGAGCTTCTTCCAGGTCTCCCACGTGGGTGCAGGGGCCCAAGGCCTTGGGCCACCTTCCACTGCTTTCCCAGGCCACAGCAGAGAGCTGGATCAGAAGTAGAGCAGCCGGGATTCAAACCGGTGCCCATATGGGATGCCGGCACTACGGGCAATGGCATTACCAGCCACGCCACAGTTCCAGCCCCTTGAAAATTCTTGTCACAGGCTTTTAACTGCACCCATTAACTCAGGACCCCTAGGCGCCAAACCCCAACTTCGACTGCTAGGGGATCACACAGAAATCACTGCAAAGTACTCAGAACACCTGCCGTTTCCCGTGGTGGCTAATCACGTGTTGAAGTGGCTCTGTCCCTGGACCTCAGATTTTCTCAGCCGCGAGGCTCTGTTTGCAGGGTTCTATATGGCAAGGAACTTTATTAATACGATGTCTGGAGAAGAGAGGCACGTGTGTCCCTGGGAGTTTTCCTGCATCAGGGAACAGATTGGAGGAAATCTGGCCCCCATCTGCTTCTAAAAGTAAAGTTTTATGGGAACACAGCTGTGGGGACGGCTGCCCCGGCACAAAGCCAAGGGGTCACCTGCCCTTTGCAAAAGGTGCGTTGCTGACCACTGCACCAAGTCAAGCTGGGATTGCCCATGTGAGGGCTGCGCAAGCTCCATCCACATAAACGCACTCCTGCGAGCCGTCAGGTCGTCCCCCAACCACAGAATGCTGCCTTCTCTGACCTGGGAGCTGGGACTCCCGACCGCGCAGGGCCTCTCCTCCCAGCCGCCCCCTGGACCAACGTGGCTGCCTGCTCCCTTTCCCGGAAAGCAAGCCTGTCTCGCCCTCTGGGTCTCGCCAGCACACTCAGCAGAGGTGCGGCCTCTGCTGGGAGTTGGCTGAGCCTCCCTCTGAGCCGCCTCTGACTCTGCAGGAGCCCTGAGTGCTCAGACATCTTTCGCTGCCGTTTGCTGTCAGGGTGTACCCATCGCAGGCCAACAGGGAGGCACCCAACAAACAGGTGGAGGCCGGGCCACCCAGCCCCAGGCTCTGCGGGTGGTTCCTGGGCTGCCACAAGCAGCTTGGCTCGGCCCTGACTTTCCCTCTTGTCTCTGCCTCCAGCCGGTCAGCCAGGGAGCAGCATGCCTTACCTCCACCGAGACTCAGGGCCCCAGGCACAGCCGACTCCCAAAGATGCCAGGATCACCCACTCGTCGGGCCAGAGCTTCGAGCAGCTGAGGCAGGGGTGCCTGAGGAAGGGTGCCCTGTTTGAGGACCCAGACTTCCCTGCCAACAACTCCTCTCTATTCTACAGCGAGAGGCCCCCAGTCCCCTTCGAGTGGAAACGGCCTGGGGTGAGTGGGGCGAGCAGGGCTGGGGGTGTGGGGGTGGCCAAGCTGGGAGAGGGCAGCCACGCTCATCTCTACCTGGGCTCCCTGGGGAAGCTGGGCAGTGTGAAGGCAGGAAATGCTGTGCAGGACTGGGATGCCCTGGGTAGGGGGGTGCTCAGAGGTGTGGCAGCCCCCTCCTCCCCTGCTCTGAGCGCTCAGTGTCACCAAGGCCTGGGCCCTGGGGTCAAGGAGGGTCTTGTCAGTAGGCAGTGAGCAAGAGTCAAAGCTTCATCCGGAGGGACAAATGTCAGGTCCTGCCCGCATGCAAGGGCCCAGGGATGCCAGAGCGGGTGGGAGGCAGTTCAGAAACTGTCCCTGCCTGCCCTGCGGGTGACAGCAAGAGCTAATGCTTGCGAGGGCTCTGTGGTTTCTGGCCCCAAGCCAGCTGGCTCAACGAGTTCTCAGCGAACATTCGATGAACGGAACACAGTGAGGCAGAGGTGTTCTCCCCAGAACCTACGTGCCTGTTCTCGGAGGGGAAACAGGGTCAGTGCTGCCCCACCCCCACCCCCAGCCTGGGGGAGATAGGTGCCAAGAGGCACCAGCTGGTGCTTGGAACGCAATGTCAATATTTGTTGCATTAGTCAGGGCCCTGCCTCTGACCTGGAGCTGGCTGGCTGCCATTTCCTCCTGGTGGGTGCTGCCCAGGACGTGGCTTCCTTGGGGCCAGGTTGCTTATGTGTGAGGAAGGGCAGAGCAAAGGGGCTGGACCTCACGTGAGACCCTCAGTGCTGGGCCACTCTGGCCTCGTCACAGCCTGGGCCTCCTCACCTGTATGATGGGAACAGCAGTGACTAATGTAGATGGATGTCCAGCACACACAGTGTTCACCAGATGACAGGTGTTGTCATTGTAACCACTGCTGCTAAGGTCATTGTCAGCTCTCAGTGACATCTTACTCACGAGGAGCAAAGAACTCACCATAACTGCCTCTTCTCTACCTCCCAACATGAAGAGAGTGTTGATATTTAAATGTATAACACATTTACTTGGAAAAGTGCACACGAGAAAGCCTCTGGACTCTTTAGGAGCAGGGCCAAAGTATAGGTGAGCTGTTCTTTGTGAAGTGGTAAGGTCTGTGTTGCTAGTCCCTGTTGTGAGCAGTGTGTGTGTGTGTGTGGGGGGGTGTCTCTGTGCATGCACACGTGCAGGTACATCTATTTGACCAAGTGTGGGCTTGTGTGTGACTGGGAGGGAACGTGTGTGTGAAGTGTGCATGTGTGCACCTGTGTGTATGTGTGTGCACACTTACATGTATAGGCAAACATTCCCCCCACAGGGTGAGGGAAGAAACCTTAAGTCCCAACACAGGGCCTTGCACGTGGGTGAAATTGTCATAGCATCCAGTGGTCCTAGCAGAGCTCAGGAGAAAACTCCTGGCCGCCTCCTCACAACAATGGAAAGCTAAACTCAGTTTTGATCCTGTGCACTAGGCCAAGAGCAGTGTGAGGTCAGTGTGAGGTCAGGATTAACAGACCTTGCTCTGCTCAATAAGAAAAAGGACATTTCGGGGCTGGTGCTGTGGTGCAATGGGTAAAGTCACCACCTGCGCCACCGGCATCCTATATGGGCGCTGGTTCAATTCCCAGCTGTTCCACTTCCAATCCAGGTCTCTGCTAATGTGCCTAGGAAAGCAACAGAGAATGGCCCAAGTCCCTGGGCCTCTGCACCGGCATGGGAGACCTGGAGGCGGCTCCTGGCTCCTAGCTTCAATTTGGCCTGACCCCAGTCATTGCAAACATTTGGGGGGGGTGAACCAGCAGATGGAAGTTCACTCTCTCTCCCTCTCTCTGTAGCTCTGCCTTTCAAATAAATACATACACAAATCTTATTTAAAAAATAAAAGAAAGAAGACATTTCCAAAATCAAAAGCAGATGTTCCAGTGCACACGGTGGTGACCCCCAGGAGACACTGCCCATAGCCCTTAGGTCTTCTTGGGCTTGATTCCAGCCCTCAGCCCACAAACAGGCAGTGCAGGGGTGCTGCAGGCTGGAGGGCACTGCAGGCTGCTGGGTGCTTTCAGAGAAGGGAGAGAAGCCCACAGACAGCTCTGGGAAGCGGATTCCCTCTGTGCCTGTTGGGCTAAAGCCCTTGGCCTGGTCCCCTGCAGCCATGGGCAGCTTTCTCTGTTCACCCCAGGGTACCATACAAATACCAGGGTTCTCTATGGCTGCTTGGTATGAGAAGGCTAGAAGTACCTACCTAGGAAGCCGGGTCGGGGAGCATCATTGAGGAAGATGACCCACTAGGGCAGCCGACCTCAAACTCTTGGCTTCTATTTTGAATGGAGAATCAGTTTGGTCCACACAACTCCTGGATACAGCACAGTGAACTGCGGGCTGATCCCACGAGGCCCGCGTGCTGTCTGCGTTCCTCAACCAGAAGCACCAGAGGCAAGTTTCGGTGAACTTGTCCGCTTTATTAATGACCAAGCACACCTTTTAAAAGGCAGGCAGAGGGGGCGTAACTAATTCAGGGCTGATACTAATTCTATAGGATGAAGCTGATATTGGTGCCACTATGCTTCAATCAGCTTATAGGTCAGGTAGGCTAGTAGCTTTCCAGGTGGGCCTGGGCCACACCCAGGAGCAGTTTACCTTATTGGCAGAGGCAGGGGGGTGGGGTAGGGGACATGCCTGGGGCTCCCGCCACCTGCCAGCAGTCAAGCTAACTACATGAGCTAGGCATGCAATCTCACGGAATCACCCCCAGTGATCCTTTGCGTGAAGGTTCAGGAAAGGACCCTGGGGTGCTCCCGGTCAGTCCCGCCTCTGCTCTCACCCGAGCCTGCGTGCTCGCTCTCCTAGCCGCTCTGCAGAGATCAACTCGCTCTTCCTGGAAATTGCCTGGGACTTTCCCCAACCCCAAAGAGGGCTCCACTCTTGGGAACCTGCCCCTCCCCCTCCCTTCCTTCTCCCAGCTTAGGCAGTTATGAAAGGCCTTCCTATCTAGATCTGTGCCTGGGGTTCAGTAAATGGGGTCACAGCCCCCACTAGAGTGCATCAAGCCTCCATCAAGAGCAGTCAACCGTTTTCACGCCGAGGGCTGTACATCGGATTTCTGTGTTTGTCCTTGAACTTCCCCTCAATCATCTCCCATCCTGTAGGAGGTGGTAGAAGAAAAAAAGAAAAACTTCCAAAAGGAAAATATACCAGAGTCACTTGGATACTAGAATTTTTTTTAAAGATTTATTTATTTATTTATTTGAGAGGCAGAGTTACAGACAGAGTGGTCTTCCATTTGCTGGTTCATTCCCCAAATGGCCACAATGACCGGGGGCTGGGCCAGGCCAAAGGCAGGAGCCAGGAGATTCTTCTGGGTCTCCCATGTGGGTGCAGGGGCCTAAGGACGTGGGCCATCCTCTACTGCTTTCCCAGGCCACTAGTAGACAGCCGGGACTCAAACCGGCACCCACATGGGATGCCAGCGCCACAGGCAGAGGCTTAACCTATTACACCAAGCACTGGTGGAATTTTTTTAAATCTTAATTGTGATTTATTTTTATTTTTAAAAGCAGTTCCATACTTTAAAAAAAAAAAAAACTAATTTGAACCTTTAGAATGACTTAATTATCAAGGTTACAAAATAAGGCCCAAAGAGCTCAGGGAGCTTTCTGGAGTCTTGTGTTGGTTAAGCCCTGAGGCCTCTAGGGGGATGGCTGACGGGAGAGAGATGTTTGCAAGCCCCAGCATTTGGGTCAGGCATTGTTAAGCGCCGTGCTGCCCCGCCTGGCACCTGGGTACGCTGCTGCCAGTTCCCCAGTACTCTCCTAGCCTGCCAAAGCTATTCCCACATGATTCAGCCCACCTGCTGAGAAACACCCATTGCCTCTTCCAGTCTCAACCAGGCCCAGCCAGCCCCTCCTCCACACCCTAGCTCAGCTCAGCATTGAAGCAGAGGAGCCCCTACCTGGTGTGCAGCCTGTGCAACCTCCCCATAGGCGGGTGCTCCACCCACAGCATCCCACACTCATGCTCCATTGCTCTGCCTGGCAAACTTCCACTCATCCTCACTGGTCTGCGCTATGAGGCCTGCTGTTCCCCAAGCACCCTTGGTTGTCTTTCGTTCAAGGTTTAGGCTGTTTTCATACAACCCTCTGAGCAGCTGCCTGGGTTCCTCCTTAGAGCCCAACCCCTCTGTAAGGCCAGGGGCTGCTTTATCCTGTTCCCCACCACATCCTCAGATTCACACACCGGGGATCCTTTCTTTTTTGTAAAGATTGATGATTGATTGATTGTTTGGAATCGTGTGACAGAAAGAGCAGGAGAGACTGGGGGAAAGGGAAAAAGCGATCTTCCATCTAACTGGTTCACTCCCAATTGCTCATGACAGCCGGCACCGGGCCAGGCCAGAGCCAGAAGCTAGGAACTGCAGCCAGGTCTCCTACAAGGGTGACAGGGACTCAGATACTTGAGTCACCATCTGCTGCCTCCCGAGTACATTAGCAGGAAGCTGGATCTGCAGAGGAGTAGCCAGAACTGGAACCCGAAACTGTGAGGTGGGATGCAGGCCTCCCAAGTGGCAGCTTAACCACTGAGCTAGCAGTTACCGAGGCCTGGACAAATGTCGGTTACCAGGATCATCTCAATGCACCCACCCTAGAAGCTAGGGATCGTTAAGATCCCTCGGAGCCTTCGTTGGCAAACCTTTGCACTCGTTGGCAAACCGCCTCCTGATTGGGGAAGAGCACCTCTCGTGGGCCCTGAGAGCAGAGTGGTGGTGAGCAGAGCTGGTAGTGATAAAGCCCTCCGCCTCATTCCTGCAGGTAACAAAGGGGTCCCGCCCACCTAAGAACACCGCTTCTTCCAGTTAGGTGGTCGTCTTCCTGGACTCTGAGGCTTACCAGGGCTGCACTAAGGGCCACACTTGTGGAGGGAAGGGACGCGAACAGGATTGGGTTATGTGGTCCCATGAAGGTCTCAGCCAAGCCCTGGGCACTTTGGAGCTGGGCTGCTGCCTCCGAGTTGTCCCTGCTGTGTTTGGCCCCATTGATCAGGCCTCGGCTGCAGATACCCCTGAGATGTGTGGCCTTGGAGAGGCTCACTTCCCCACTAGCCAACCTGAAAGAGGCTACTGCTCCCAGCAGTGGGAGCAAGCCCTCCTCCCTGAAAGGAGCAGCACCCGACGGTGGCCACCACAGAGCCTCAGATGTCCCTTCCATAAAATGGGGACTGTGATGCGACTTGCCTTATCCAGTCACTGTGAGAATCAGCGGTGTGACTGCATGTCGAGCACGTAGAAGAGCGTTTGGCACATAAATAATAAGCGTTAGTCATGGTCATTTCCATGGTTGTGGTTGCAGCCTCACGCCAGTGGCGCCCACTCTGGGAGGGCCCCAGCCTCGCAGTCTGCATGGACATCATTTGGCTGTCGTGTACCTCTGTCGCTTACAATGTTGAAGTTGGCACTTCAAGGTAAAAGCTTGGCACAGGCCAAGGCCCTGGAGACCAGCCCAGGACTTTCAGAACCTCAGGCTGTCGTGTCTACTGCAACCTTCCTCTCAGCTCTAGCCCAAATGCTGGGGGAGGCCTGGACCCCAGGCTGGGGCCCAGACACTCAGGCCCCTCCACCAGCCCTTCCCGCTCTGCCCAGCCTTCTTTTTTTTTTTTACAGGCAGAGTGGACAGTGAGAGAGAGAGAGAGAGAGAGAAAGGTCTTCCTTTGCCGTTGGTTCACCCTCCAATGGCCGCCGCGGCAGGCGCACCGATCTGATTCAAAGCCAGGAGCCAGGTGCTTCTTCTGGTCTCCCATGGGGTGCAGGGCCCAAGCACTTGGGCCATCCTCCCCTGCACTCCCTGGCACCTGGAAGGGGGGCAACCGGGACTAGAACCTGGTCTGCTGGCACCGCAAGGCGGAGGATTAGCCTATTGAGCCACGGCGCCGGCTCTGCCCAGCCTTCTTATCTCTTCCTCATGGGCTCCACCCGGGGCTGGACAATCAATCCCTTATTTACCTTCACTCAGCTCTGCTGCTCGCTGCCCTTCCTGTGAATTCATCCTCAGAATCCGGCCTGCCCTTCGCTTTGTCTGCATCTCAGATTGTCCCCTGCGTCTGGTCCTCAAGCCCAGAGACAGAGAGGGAGTTGATGGCTTTGCATGGTCTCTTGTAGACTTCTGGAGAATCAGGAGCAAAGGGGCTGGGGCGGGGGCAATTCTTGCAGCGCGGAGGTGCAGGGTCTCTGGCAGGGGGGCAGGTGGCCGCAGGGAAATCCTAAGTACTGCCAGCCTCCTTTCCGGACGCCTCTGTGCTGAGGTGCTGGCTGCGCCCTGCTTGGCATTGGCACGGAGCACAGAGCTCGGCAAGTGCAGAGCTGCCATGGGGCGTGGGGCAGGGCTGCCCTCCCCGGCACCACCTGCTTGTCAAACACAGCTGTGCCTGGTGGAGCACAAAGCCACAGGCCATCAGAGGGTGCTGGGCAACCAGACTTGTTCTCAGGGCAGGGAGCACCCCGAGGAGGTGACCTGGGGATGGGACAGGGATGGGAGGCAGTCAGGCCTGGCCTGGAAGAAGGTGAGCTTCCGCCCGCAGTGGGTGTGGCCTGTACCAGGCCTTTTAGAAGAGAAGGAGACCAGATAAGAGACACACATGCGCTCCCTGTTCTGTTGCCAGGTCTTTACCGGGCTTTCCCGGAGCCCCCTTGGGACTCTGCCAGAAAGAAGACTAACCCTCACCCTTGGGTCTCCAGAGCCAGAAGCCCAAGTAACCCTTTTTCCTTTATGACGGGCCCAGGCCGTGCTCCTGCGTCATTAGCAACAGAAAACAAAGATGGGGGATGGGCAGCTTGCAGTCAAGGAGATTCCCAGGGCAGAGAGCTGAGCTGTGCGGTCCCGGTGCTCGGCCTCATCCAGGATGCACCAGCCTGGCGGTGACAGACCCTGGGCCACGTGGCCCTCCCAGGGCAGGTGCTGGCCATGTTGCTAATGACACAGGGGCACAGCCTGTGCCCACAGCCTATACGTGCCCGCTCTCGGCATGCCTCACAGTGGGCCCCGACACCCACAAGGGTTCTGCAGGGGACAAAGCACATTCAAACCACAACACTCCTTGTGACTCTTTGAGACCAGAGAAGATGTGAAGTCCTGGGAAGCTTGAGGGAGGCAGATCAGTGCACAGGGGTTCAGGGGCTCAGGGGCTCAGGGGAGGTGGAGCAGCACGAGCTCTTCCACCAGACAAACCCAGGAGAGGCTGACGGTGCTCTGCTTCGAGCTGGATGGAGCCTGTGCTGCCTGCCAGGCCTGTCATCTAGTCTCACAGTTCACTGCCTCCTCTCTCTGCACCCTCACACACAGAGAGAGAGGCAATGCACACACTCATGCACATGCACACACACAGATGCACACACATGCACACACAGACATACACATGCACACACACATGCACACATAGAAACATACACATGCACACACAGAGACATACACATGCGCACACACACAGACATACACACTCCTTTGCTGGGGTCTCTGCTAGCTGTTGGCTTCCCTAGAGGCCTCCCCAGCCACTCCAGTGAATGCAGCCCCACCCTACCCTCACTTCCCCTCCCAGGGCTTCCCTTGCTCGTGCTTGGGCTTGGTGTGTCTGCCCCTGGTCTCACGGAAGCTCCACCAGGCAGGTGACTTCCTCTTCTTGGCTCGGTCCATTGCTAGGAATGGAGCCTAAGAACTCGGAATAAATGTGCGAATAAATGTGCACTTTTCATATAATCACTTCCCAACACTGTTTGCCTAATGTTTAATACATATCTCTCCATATTATGTGTATATATAATACAGATCATATGAGGGCACTACAAAAAGCTCTTGGTAAATGGAATCAAAGAACAAATTTATTTTGGTGCAAAAAATTTTGAAATTCATGGTGTAGTTTTTTCATAATATGCATTTTGCATGAGCTTTTTTTGACAACCACCTCATATGCATGGATTTAAAATTTTTTGCACCAAAGCAAGTATATTTTAGTTCTACTTTCCATGAACTATTTTATCATATATATAAAATAATGCACAAATAAAATACATATAATGCACTTCAGTAAAGTTGTATGAGAAATGTGTGCACATCTGTATATATTACATATATGTTTATATATATTATATACTTACCTAAATACATCTCTAAAAAGCTGATTGGGGAGTGAGGATTTGTGTCTAATCCCAGGCACCAGCCTGTAGTGTATGTTCACCTCACCTCACCTCACCTCATTTTAAGATCACAAAGTTCACGGGTCGGGGAGCTGGGATTTGAACACTCAGCCCCTGCCTCCCAGTCCAGCGCCTGGGTAACAATGGGAACTCTCCGAGTGGGACTGATAGTCTGCTCTGCAGCCAGGCATGGTGGGAGGGGCTGATGGTTAGGAGTCAGGACCTTGTTCTCCCCAGGTTGGGACTGTCAAGAGAAGAGTGCAGGTGGCTGGGGCGCCAAGCGTGGAAACAAAACACACCCAGCCCAGGGGCCACTGGAGTTACACTCTTTTTTAAACAAAATTAATTAATTTATTTGAAAGGCAGATTACAGAGAGGCAGAGGCAGAGAGAGAAAGAGAGAGCTCTTCCATCCACTGGTTCACTCCCCAAATGGCCACAACACCTGGAGCTGGGCCAATCTGAAGCCAGGAGCCAGGAGCTTCTTCTGTGTCTCCCACACGGGTATAGGGGCCCAAGCACTTGGGCCATCTTCTACTACTTTCCCAGGCCATAGCTGGATTGGAAACGGAGCAGCCAGAACTTGAACCAGCGCCCATATGGGATGCTGGCACTGCAGGGAGTGGCTCTACCCACTACACCACAGTGCCAGCCCCTAGAGTAACACTCTTTGTTCTTCCAGGAAATCGTGACAAGCCCAGAGTTCATTCTTGGAGGGGCCACCAGGACTGACATCTGCCAGGGGGAGCTTGGTAAGTGTGGGAAGAGGGAGCTGGGATAGAGTGCCGTGGGGCCAGCAGGACAGGGCTGTGAGCTGCCAGTGCAGCGAGCAGCAGGCAGGAGCCCTGGGCTTGGGGGAGCAGCACCGCTACCCCTGCCACTTCCTCCTCCCCGATCTGTGGCCACTCCCCTCTGAATGGAGCCCAGCGGCCCCCAAGCTCCTGACACTCTCATTTCTCTGGGGAGGGGTGTGCCTGTTGCCTGGGGCACACAGCCTGAGCACAGTGGCACCCCACCCTGTGACTATAGCTTACGCCTGCACCGTGACCTCGCTCACCTGCCAGGCACTCTCCTAGGTGCGCGCTGCCTCCTTTCTCTTCCCAACAGCTCTCCCAACAAGGAAGTCAAGGCAGTCAGACTTCAAAGCAGACAGCCTCCCGCTGCAGATACCTCATCCCTGACTACTCTCCACGATGCCCCTCAGCTCACACTTGGGCAAATCCTCCACACCCTGAGCTACCCAGTTTCCCTCCACAATTGACCTGAGTGTGCACCCACACCAGCTAAATTGGGCCTTGCATTTCCAGATTTGGTCCAAAATTGGGCCAGGTCTACCTTTATATATCTATCGGGGGAGGGGTGGCAGAGAGACCTCCTTTAACAAATACTGGTGGAATCAGCCAGAGAGAGAAAGTGACTTGCACTAGAAGGCGTGCAAGCTTGTGCAGAACCTGGCTCCCCTGCAGCTGAGGGTCTCACTGCGGTCTCCTGGCAGCTCATGCTGGGACCTCCATGCTGACCGACTGAATGAGCCCAAACACAGAATCCAAGACTCACGCACCTACACTGATAATGATTAATTACGTAGGCAGATGGAGCCTTAGCCCATTTGTGCTGCTAGGCCAAAACACCTGAGACGGCAATTTATAAGGAACAGAAGCTCACTTCTCACAGTTCTGAAGGCTGGAAGTCTGGCATCAAGGCATGGAGAGGTTCAGCTGGATGAAATCCTGTTCTGATAGAGGGCATAGAAGTCTAAGTGGAAGGCCCAGTGTGGTGAAGGCTGTGTCCCCACGTGACAGAACCGCGCAAAAGCACATTGGGGGCCGGCGCTGCGGCTCAATAGGCTAATCCTCCACCTAGCGGCGCCGGCACACCAGGTTCTAGTCCCGGTCAGGGCACCGGATTCTTTCCCGGTTACCCCTTTTCCAGGCCAGCTCTCTGCTGTGGCCCAGGAAGGCAGTGGAGGATGGCCCAAGTGCTTGGGCCCTGCACCCCATAGGAGACCAGGATAAGCACCTGGCTTCTGGCTTCGGATCAGCGCGGTGCACCAGCCGCAGCACACCAGCCGTGGCAGCCACTGGAGGGTGAACCAACGGCAAAAGGAAGACCTTCCTCTCTGTCTCTCTCACTATCCACTCTGCCTGTCAAAAAAAAAAAAAAAAAAAAGCACATTGGGCCCTCCGTGTGAAGCCTCTTGCAAGAAGACCTCACTCCCGTTCCCAAGGGAGGAGCTTCATGATCTGTTCACCTGCTGAAGGCTTCTTAATACTATCACACTGATCATTTAGTCTCAGTCTGGGGGTGGGGGGACATATATAGAGCATGATTGACTGACTGATACATCCATAGGCATGTAGACAGATAACTGGATACACAGATGATCAATAGGTAGATAAGGAGGTAGGGGGATGGAGGAGAGCTAGATAGATAGACGGATAATAGAGGAAAGGTGATAGATGCATAGATATGCATAGACACATAGATAGGGTAGACAGATGTGTGGGTGAATGACAGATAGATGTGAAAATACATAAGAAGGTAGGCAAGTAGATCGACGATAGATGTTAAATGATGGATAGATAGATGATGCATAAATAAAATTGCATGTTCTAGAAACAACTGGACTTTTCAAAAATTTGCCCTCAGGCAGTCTTCAGCTGCCAGGTTGAGCCTTCTCCTGGAAATCGTTCCTGTCCCTCCCTACCCCTCCCACTCCTCTACCCCTTCTCACCTGCCCCAGGGCCCCACATTGCCATGTGATAGAAAATCATTGTGCCGATCTGTTTTCCAAAATTCTGGCTTGTGACACGGGTGTGAACTTATATATGGAATTACACTTTATACTTCCCCTTAGTAGAACATTAATTCTAAGTATTATTTTGTTATATCCAAATATAGTACAGAGCAGGTGGACAATTTATGCAAAGTAGCAATGAAATGATCCCCTGTGAGCTCTCACCACCCGCAAGAACAACTAGGTGCCACCAGCACCTCTGCTGTGCTCCTCCGGTCAATGCCCTGAAGCCATCACGCAGCTGGCCACTGGACAAACTGACCTGCAGAGACCAGTTCCTCTTGGGCCCAGCACTGGGTGGCCAGCCCTGCTCGCTGCCCAGGCCCTGCAGGGAGAAAAGCTGTCTTGTTCCTTGGCTGGTTGTTCAATTCTTGTGAATTTTGCAAATAACATGAGCTTCTAAGCCTGCTCCTTGGAGGCTCAGAGCAGTTCCAGCCGAACAGACTTGAGATGGGTTCCCAGGCCGGAAACAGACATGTATTTCCCTCAAGTGGGCACAGCTGTGAGCTGGAGGAGAGGTTGGGGTCATCTCAGGACAGGGTGATTCTATCAGACTCGGCCTGGTCCTGACTGCCCTTGACCTGAACGCAGTGTCTTTGCATCCTGGCCTGGCACAGTGTCTGCCACCAACAAACCACTCACTAACGTTTGTTGAAGCAATGCTCCTGCAAGCCCGCAGTCCAAGTCACCCCCCACTGGCAGCTCCCAAAGCTAACTGGAGGCTTCCACGGACCAGAGGATGCATTAGGACCGAATCCATGTGTGCCTCAGTTATGGCTGGGCTGGCACACACCCTGTGGGAGACACCTTGGAGAGAACCAGGACAGAGTGACTCAATGGTAGCTCTCCTGACCCTGGCCCCCGTGAGCCTCCCTTGCTTGTGTACAACCAGAAAATGTTCATATTACAGTGTCCCCACGCTGTGGGACCCAGCACTCTGAGGAAACCGAGTGGGACGTTAGTATTGTTTACTGAACACACAGACATCCGGATAAAGCCCAGAGACCCTGTGGGATAAGCGGACAGACCCAGGATCTGCTCACACACCTTCCAGGGGTAGCATCCAGAACGCTGCAAGGCTCTTCCTGGACGCTTGGTCCATTCCCAGTGCGGGCAGAGGAACGCTCTGGGAGTCCAGTACCATACAGAGGAGACGCTGCTGGATGCTCGACTCCACTTTTTTTTTTATTTTTTTTTATTTTTTGACAGGCAGAGTGGACAGTGAGAGAGAGAGACAGAGAGAAAGGTCTTCCTTTGCCGTTGGTTCACCCTCCAATGGCCGCTGCGGCCAGCGCAGGAGCCAGGTGCTTCTCCTGGTCTCCCATGGGGTACAGGGCCCAGGCACTTGGGCCATCCTCCACTGCACTCCTGGGCCACAGCAGAGAGCTGGCCTGGAAGAGGGGCAACCGGGACAGAATCCGGTGCCCCGACAGGGACTAGAACCCGGTGTGCCGGCGCTGCTAGGAGGAGGACGACTCCACTTTTTAGTCTTCCTCCAGAGGTGTAGCCGTGTAGACACAGCTGGGGAGTTCCATAGGTTAATAATTCTGAAAAAGCCGAGATATTTGGAAGCAAATGGAGCTGCCACCAAGCTGCTGCACTCTGTATAACTGCTCTCTGTAACCACTGAGGCCTACACCTGGGGAGTCTGGAGCGTGGGGGCGGGGCGGGGCGGGGCGGAGGAGCATCCACAGCGGGTGTTTCCAAGTGCCCTCCCCAGCTTCTGCTAAGAGCCAGCTGGGGCTGCAGCCATGAAACGCATGCTCGCTCAGCCCACGCGGACACCAACCCTGCAGCCTCGGTTGCCTGGAGGGGAAGTTGCTGGAATGTCACAGACGTGGTGCGTAACGGAGCCTTGTCTGAAACTCACGCAGGCGAAGTCCCCAACACTGCCAAGGAGGCAGCGCTGTCTCTGCTGGGTTGGGCAGGGGAAGAGCAGGCGAGGGAGGCTGAAAGGAAGGCAGAGGCCCTTGCTGGTGTCCTGTCCACTTTCTAAATGCAGAAAAGATGTGGCCACGCCTAGAACATCCACCCACACACACACACACACACACACACGCATCTCTCTCTGGCACACAGCTTCCCCATTTGCTGTGAATTAGCACTGAAAACCCTGATTTCTGACTTACATTTTGCAGGAGACTGCTGGCTACTGGCTGCCATTGCCTCCCTCACACTTAATGAAAAAGCGCTGGCCAGAGTGGTCCCCCAGGAGCAAAGCTTTGGCCCTGGTTATGCTGGGATATTCCATTTCCAGGTAAGGGGGAGCCCTGGGCCTGTGGATTTGCTTCTCTGGGGCCCAGCAAGATACTATGTGCATCTCTGCACTGCCTGGTGGCCCTGAAAGGAAGGCGACCATGCCTGTGTGAGAGGCAGGTTCCTAAGACACACCAAAACGACACGTTGTCAGAGACTAGCATCTAAATGCATCAGAGCACGGACAGCATTGCACGGGAAACCCTCTAGCAGGCGCACAGTAAAGCTGCAAGTGACACGTGGCGGCTCCAGAGGTCCGTCCGTCATATTTTTATTTGCAATTTCTTGTGTTCAGTGCATAAATTGCCTAAAAGATTTATACCTCTGGGGGAACTGGATTATTTTTCATAAACAGAGAAGTCCTTCTTACTGATGACATTTAAATTTGAAGATCTTGAATGAGCTGAAAAAATAAAAACTAAGAGAAACACAGAGACAATGTCTCCTGGAATCCATGTGACCCACTGCTGAGCCACAAGCAGCCAAGGTTTGCCTTCCGTCTGCTCTCCCCCCACCCCCAGTCCTTATGCAGTACAGCACCCACCAGGTATACATATATATATACACCTACATAATTTTTATTTACTAATATTTGTTTAAAATGAGAGAGTCAGAGAGATCTTCCATCTGCTGTTTCACTCAACTGCCCACAACAGCAGCAGGGCTGCACTCTGTGAGTCCAGGTCTCTTACATGGGTGGTAGTGTCCCAAGTACTTGAGCCATCACCTGCAGTCCCCCAGGGTAGTCCACCAGGGTGTGCATTAGCAGAATGTTGGAATCGGAAGTGGAGCCAGGACTCAACCCCAAGCACTCCAGTCTGGGTTGCAGGCATCCCAAGGGGCATCTTTTTTTTTTTTTTTTTTTTTTTTTTTTTGACAGGCAGAATGGACAATGAGAGGGAGATAGACAGAAAGGTCTTCCTTTACTGTTGGGTCACCCTCCAATGGCCGCCGCAGCCGGCGCGCTGCAGCCAGCGCACCGCGCTGATCCGATGGCAGGAGCCAGGTACTTATCCTGGTCTCCCATGGGGTGCAGGGCCCAAGGACTTAGGCCATCCTCCATTGCACTCCCTGGCCACAGCAGAGACCTGGCCTGGAAGAGGGGCAACCGGGACAGAATGCGGCGCCCCGACCGGGACTAGAACCCGGTGTGCCGGCGCCGCAGGCAGAGGATTAGCCTAGTGAGCCGTGGCATCGGCCCCAAGGGGCATCGTAACCACCACCCCATGCACCTGCCGACTCCCGAGATATTGACGCCTGCCCTTTGTCCTTGCTGAAGTGTCGTCCTCAGGCAGTCAGCTCAGTGAGCCTGGGCCTTCACACACTAGTCTGAAAAAGCAGAGACTGGAAGCCAACTGTGGCCTTTTGCAGAGCTGGACAGGTCACACTAGGAGGCGGTCACCGCGCCAGGCCTGCCCCCAGCCCAGGCCCCTCATACACTGCCCAGCACTTGGGGCCAGCCCTGTCCCTCTGTCTCTGAGCCTGCAGGTGGTAAGCAGAGCACCCTCGATTCCGGTCCTGACAGCACATGCGTGTTTCACTGGCTGAGCCAAAATGGCAGACAGGAAGGGTAGAGCTCAGGGAGGTCACGCCCACGGCCAGCGCTCAGGCCTCCTGTGTCTGCTGGGGGAAGAGCCACTCTGGAGCCCAGCAAAACCATTCCTGCTCTCCCACGGACCTGCACCTGCCTAGCGGGCACCCTGCTCTCCTCTGCCCACAACCCTGGCTTTAGATGCTCCAGCATCTGGCTCAGCACAGAGACTCTAAAACATGCCAGGGAGCCAGGAATGGGGGCATCAGACTCAGAACATCCAGGTCACCGCCACCTGGCCAGGTGTCCCCCTGGGTCCTGCGGAATGTCACGGCTGGGAGGGCCCCTGGCAGTGTCATGGTTTTCACTTTACCGAATCTCAGGGTGGGGAAAGTGGCTGATCCAAGCTCACAAACCAATAAATAGCTAAAGCAAGCCTGGAAGACAGGAGCCTTGGCTAAGCACTGGGCTACGCTGCCTCTGACCAACTGGGGGCTGGCCCTGTGGGTGCCTGTCGTCCCACGATGGCAACACAACGCTCCACATTCTTCCCTCCTAAACTCCCCGGGAGGTAGAGCATTGGAAACAAATCCCTTCCATCGCTTCTGTCTCTCAGCTTCAGGGCAGGTTCGTGGTGACTTGGGGTCAGCAGAGCCATTTCTCTGTCACCCCCAGGCCCACTGAGCCTAGCCCTCCCCAAGCCCTGAGTGCCCTTCCCCCAACCTTCCCCAATCCCCCACCCCACCCCACCCCCCCGCACAGTGCCCAGGCATGGACCTTAGGCACCTGTCCCAACAGTGCCTCTGCTGAACTTGAAGCCACAAATGGCCCCGAGAACCTGAAGGGATGGTGTGTTAGGAGGCAAGGTGCCAGGTGAAGCCCCCTAGTGGGAGTCACCTTGGGCAGATGGCTGGAAGTTTCCTTAAAACAGAGTAGAACCCCAGCCACAGCCTGGCCAGGCCTGATTGAGCTTGATGACAAGAGATGCTCAGGATGCCATGGCAACACTGTTACAATAAATGGCTCCAGAGGCTTGGTGCCAGCCTTCCTGTTTTGCCCTTCTCTTTTTCTCACCTGTTATTATTACCCTGGGCTCTCCTTCAGGCCAACCAAACCAGAAGGAATGGGGAGGAGACAGTCTCTGCAGGTCCAGAGAAGTGCAGAGAAACTCTGCATAGTCCTTGTGCACACCCCCCGCCTCCTGTGGACCCCACACAAGCTCTCAGAGGTGCACACACACGTGTATCCACACGCAAACACACAAAAGTGCTCTGGTACACGTGTGAGCAAATGCAGATACTTGCACGTGTGCAATGCACACATATGTACATGCCTGTGCACCCATGTGTTTGTGTACACGCACACTAATGCACACACACACATATACACCCCTATTCACACCTATCCACACTCCCCTCACATCTCCAACGGGCACCCTCCAGCCCGCAGGAAAGCTGAGTCCACCCTGTTCTCTTTGTGTGAGTGGCCAAAAAAATCAGTCTTAGGGCTCCACCTACAGGCAAGGAGTGGACTCAAGGTAGAATCCAAAACTGGGTGGGATAACTGGGCCTCAGACCCCACACTAGCATCCCCACCCCCTACCAAAAAGGCTTTCCTATGAAGAAGAAAACCCATTCAAAGCACCATAGAGTGTCTACATGTAACTGCTGCCTGCCACCCCTGGCTTCAGTAGGCTGACTTTGAGCCCTGGAGTAGACATAAATGGTGGGTAGAAAGCTCAACACAAGAACCAGTGGGCAGGAGCTGGCACTGTGGCATAGCAGGTAAAGCCACCGCCTGCAGTGCCAGCATCCCATAGGGGCACCGGTTCAAGTTCTGGCTACTCTATTTCCGATCCAGCTATGGCCTGGGAAAGCAGTAGAAGACGGCCCAAGTCCTTGGACCCCTGCATCCATGTGGGAGACCCAGAAGAAGCTCCCGGCTCCTGGCTTTGGATTGGCACAGTTCTGGCTATTTTGGCTATTTGGGGAGTGAACCAGCCGATAGAAGATTTCTCTCTCTCTCTCTCTCTCTCTCTCTCTCTGCCTCTGCCTTTCTGTAATACTGCCTAACAAATAATTAAATCTTAAAAAAAAAAAAGAGGGGGCCGAGTCCAGGCAGCCCCATCGTGGAAACCCTATGTGATTTTCCTCGGGACTGCAAGGAGAGTTTGCTCAGTGGGGAACGAAGGCAGGGCAGGGTAAATGTTTGCGCGTGGGGCCCACACCTCCCAGGTGGCTCACTCTTGTGCCTTCTGTCTCCACCCTGGGCAACAGTTTTGGCAGCACAGCGAGTGGCTGGATGTGGTCATTGATGACCGACTGCCCACCTTCAGGGGCCGCTTGGTTTTCCTGCACTCCGTGGAGCACCGTGAGTTCTGGGGCGCATTGCTGGAAAAGGCCTACGCCAAGTGAGTACCAGCATCCCCTTTGGGAAAGCCTGGCCGCCACACCCCCGTGTCCCAGACAGCTCTCTAGGAGGGGGGACCAAGGCTCTGAGCGAGCAGGTGAGACCCACTGGGGCCTGCCTTCGCGGACCTGGATAGGGTTGCTAATGGGAAGAACAGCTTTCCTCTTATGGCCTAGGTGTGCCCGTGGGTGCAGGGGCCGCACACGTCCCCTTCACCTCCCTGAGTCACGTTTCTTGGCTTTGGGGACCTGGCGGAAGGATAGTTGGGAGTGCATGTGGCAGGCAGTTGTGGCTGTGCCAGCAATGCTTGGTTCTTCCCACTTCCCATGAGACACTGCCACGGCTCAAACATGTGAACTATTACCCATCATCCCTCTTTCGGAATTCTTGGGTAAAAACTCAGGTCCACACAAACACCTTCACATGAATGCCTACAGTGCTGTTACTCATAGCTGCAAAAAACTGGAAGGAAAAGATGAGTGGGTAAACTATAGTACATTTATTCAATGGAATACTCTTCAAAGATAAGCAGAAATGAACCTCACATGCATGTCGCTAAGAAAGAAAGAAGTCAGCCTGGAAAGGCTGCATACCATATGAGCCCAAACATATGACATTCTGGAAAAGGCAAACCTATGAAGACAGCAAACAGATCAATGGTTGCCAAGGTTTGGGGGCGGGGAGGGGAAGTGTCGGGAGGAGGAGCAGGTGGAACACAGCTGTTGCCCGTTTCTTACAGCTGTGAAACTATTCTGTATGATACTGTAGAGGTGGCCACATGTTGATAGGCATTTACCAAATCTGAAGAATTTTATAGCATGGCGAGTGGACGTCAGCTAGGAGGGTGCGGAGTCGTAGGATGAAACGCAGGCTGTGACAGACGACCTAACTGTATTACAAAACATGAAGCAACCTCACCGAGGGGAAGGGAGAGAAAGATGTGGACCTGTGTAGCTCTGGAAAGGAGTGGAGTCTGTAAGGTCACTAGTGAAAGAAATCGTACACAAAATCGTCTCTCAGAGACTGCAAGAGAGCAACCCTGCCACAATTACATGTGCATCCCAAACGGAACAATCGAAGAAATGGTGGCAGATGGTGGGATCCAGGTTTCTCAGAGTTGGAATGGGAGGCTCAAGATAACCAGGAGGTGGTGGCCAGAACGATCCATTTGTTAATGGGTGAGAACTGAGGAGTCCACGATGAACTTGGACTGACCTTGATAGAGACCGTACATACCTGTATACACATGGACTGCTGTACACACTCATTGGATACTCCTCGATTTGTCAACTGAGAAGACCTAGAAGTAACGGTAACCCATAGCAACAGCACACCTACTTCCCAAACCTTAGTTCTCCAGGGAAAGGGACCAGGGCTCCTCGGAGATAAGGCTTGTTCCAGGACTGGGGCAGGAGGTGCACTAAATAAACTCAGAGCATCTTGCAGTGCCTTAAAGTGAGAACACATACACTCACACACACACAACTGCACACACCCGCACACACACATCCCACACAGTCACACACACACAAACACTGCAGGCAACTAAAGGGACTTCCAATAACCAAAGTTAGAGCAGAACAAAATTTTTTTTAAATTACTTCTTTATTTTAAAGGCAGATTTACAGAGAGAGGGAGGGAGAGACACAGAGAGAGAGAGATCTTCGGTCCACTGGTTCACTCCCCAGATGGTCCCCCTGAAGCCTGGAGCCAGAAACTTCCTCCAGGTCTCCACTGTGGGTGCAGGGGCCCAGACACTTGGGCCACCCTCTGCTGCTTTCCCAGGCCATTAGCAGGGAGCTGGATCAGAAATGGAACAGCTGATATTTTAACTGGCATTGCAGGCAGTGGCTTCAGTCAGCTGTGCCACAACGCGGGCCCCAACAGCAGAACAATTTGACTAAGAGAATAAACAAAATGGTATTGGATTATAAAGCAAAAAAACAGCAAGTATCTATGAGTCTATATTGATTTTAATAAGTGATTGAATAAATAAATGGGAGCGAAAAAAATCTCCCATGCAGAATAATTCCAAATAAATTGTGTTTATATTCCACACACTTGATCTTAGCCAAAAGGTCGAGAAGCAATATTTATATTCCAACCACACAAAGTAAAGCGAACTCCACGCTGCTGAGACGTGCGTGGCACATGGTGACTTCCCTCCAATGAGCAGGATGGCAAGCAGGGGGAGGAGCTGCTTTTCACGGGGAACCACGCATCCATAACGCATGCAGGCGACCGGGGCCAGCATCAGCAGTGGTCAGTCATGGTGGCATCGTGTGTCCTTAAGATGACGTCATGAGGACGCCTTACCTCCGTAGCCTTCTTCCCCAAAACCGGTGTGAAAAGCATCAGGTATATTCCAAGAGAGAGGTATGCGACAAAATACCCGACCAGGATTCCCAAACCTATCAGCGTCCTCAAAAACAAGGAAAATCCGAGCCATCGTCACAGCCAAGAGGAGCCCCTGGTGGCCTGGGTGGGATCCCGGAGGGGGAAAAGGACGTGGGGTAAAAACCGAGAGGCTCTGAAGAAACCGTGGCTTCAAGCAGCAACAGCCAACAGAATCAGTCATTGTGGCGGCGCTGGGGGACGCAGGTGGTGGTGGGAACACCACACACTTGTCTATAAGCTCTAAGTTGAGACTTTCATTTCAGTATTCAAGCAGAGGATGTCAGATATCCCATATTCATAAAAGAGATGGCCATGGCTGCATGAGTCCAGAGAAGAGGGGTCAGGTCCTCGACGTTCCGGGCGCACATCCTTCTAACACTGCCGTGGTGGGCCCCACCTCGGAGAGAGGTCAGAGAGAGAGGCACACATTCAAACTGGGGCGGGGGGCTCAACTCTCACCCCGCTGCAGATAAGAGACTTGAGGCATCAAGGAAGCAACAGGCTCTTGCTCCTGGAGCGCCTTAGTGCCTGATTCCTACACCCCAGCCTAACCACGTCCCAGGACACCGTTCTGGCTTAGAAAAACTGGCTGAGGGGTGCCCCCTGGTGGCCTCGCCGCTTCCCTGCTGCAGCCGCCATGCTTCTGTCCTTGCAGGCTGAATGGGAGCTACGAAGCTCTGAAGGGTGGCAGCACCATCGAGGCCATGGAGGACTTCACTGGGGGTGTGGCAGAGAACTTCCTAACTAAAGAGGCCCCGGAGAATTTCTATGAGATTCTGGAGAAGGCCTTGAAGAGGGGCTCCCTGATGGGCTGCTCCATTGATGTAAGTCTAAGTCCTGCTGACTTTCATTCCAGGTTGTACAGGGCTGCAGGAGTCCTGGCCCCTTGAAAGGAGGGGTGTAACCATTGTGGGGAGGGGTCAGTGTTTATTTCTTTTTCATTAAAACATATGTTCTTATTTAATATTTTTCAAATCACACAGGTAGGATACACTTGCTCTATCAGGTGGAATAATCCCAAGACATACAAAGGCACATTGTGCCTCTCTCTCCCCATCATTTCCTGTGTCTCTCTCCCCACCACTTCCTGTGCTCCCTTCTCCAGTCCTACCACCCTACCACAAGACCATGGCCACCTGGCCTGTACCCTTCACACATTCTCTCTCTCTCTCTTTTAATATTTTTATTTATTTATTTGAAAGTCAGAGTTACACAGAGAGAGAAGGAGAGGCAGAGAGAGAGAGAGGTCTTCCATCTGCTGTTCACTCCCCAATTGGCTGCAACAGCTGGAGCTACACTGATCCCAAGCCAGGAGCCAGGAGCTTCTTCCGGGTCTGCCACACAGTGCAGGGGCCCAAGGACTTGGGCCGTCTTCCACTGCTTTTCCAGGCCATAGAAGAGAGCTGGATTGGAAATGGAGCAGCCGGGACTCAAACCGGCGTCCATGTGGGATGCCAGCACTGCAGGCAGCAGCTTTACTCATTATATCATGGCACTGGCCCCCATATCTCTCTCTTGTTCCTCAAACAGGCACACTTGTCTACACACAAACACGGGAGTAGGTTGCTTTGATTTTACTAAAATGGAATTTTACTATATAGTTTTCTCAAACTTGGGGTTTTTTAAATCTCATACACTGTGAAAAAACATCTCGTCACTTGACAGACATCTAACAGCAGTTTTCTTATTACTGCATGCATATATATGTACAAATTTACCTCATTATGTTTTTTTGTTTGTTGTTTGTTTGTTTTGACAGGCAGAGTGGACAGTGAGAGAGAGAGAGACAGAGAGAAAGGTCTTCCTTTGCCGTTGGTTCACCCTCCAATGGCCGCCGCGGCCAGCGCACCGCGCTGATCTGATGGCAGGAGCCAGGTACTTCTCCTGGTCTCCCATGGAGTGCAGGGCCCAAGGACTTGGGCCATCCTCCACTGCACACCCGGGCCACAGCAGAGAGCTGGCCTGGAAGAGAGGCAACCGGGACAGAATCTGGTGCCCCGACCGGGACTAGAACCCGGTGTGCCGGCACCGCAAGGCGGAGGATTAGCCTAGTGAGCCGCGGCGCCGGCCCTCATCTATGTTTTTAAAATTTATTCCTGTTTTTGAGTTTTTAACCAAATTCTTCATTTCCTCTGCATTTTCAAGTTTGTGACACACAGTCACACGTCACATGTTACATACGTCTTAGTATCTCTAATGTGTGTGATTGCGTCCTCTCTCTCCTGCTCTACCACGTGACAGTAATGGTCACGTTGTTTTGTGTGGGGAGTCCCTGCTACCATTGAGGGTTTGCATGCTCTAGAAAGAGACTGGTCTTGCTCTCACTAATAACCATCCAAGAGATGTCCTGTGTGTCCAATGTACATGGCGCGTGCATGTGGCCAACATGGGGGGGGGGGCAGGAGGGGCTGGTGATGTGACGGGCGGGGCATGGCACTGACTCTGGGGAGGCTTGTCTTCGATAGTGGGTCTGACACTGCTCTTCTCCTGTTTTAGACCAGAAATGCTACAGAATCAGAAGCCCGGACACCTTTTGGTCTTATTAAGGGTCACGCCTACACTATAACAGGGATTGATCAGGTAGGTGATGTGAACCCCTACTGTCGGGTACAGGGAAAGACCTGACAGTGCTGGTCCCTCATGCATGAACTAGCGCATAGCGGTCTAAACTGACTTTGATACATTTTGGGAACTGTCACCTTTGAAGGAGGCAGGCTGGATTCAACATAGCAATCCAGGAGAGAGAGGGGAGAGAGGGGAGAGAGGAGAGAGAGAGAGAAAGAGAGAGAGAGAAACCATGTAATATCACCATGGCACCAAACTTCTTTAGCAGGTGTGGAAGCCTGGTGCTCATTTCTTTCTCGTAGTTCTTTTTTTTCCCCAGTTCCGTGTCAGTCTGGGGTTACTCAGGATTCTCCAGAGACAGAAACAGCACTAATAGGTTTGTTGGATGGACTTGCAATTATGGAGGCTGGAAAGTGCCGTGATCTGGCCCCTGTAAGCTAGAGGCCCAGAAAAGCCCATTGCTTAATTCTAGTCTGAGTCGGAAGTGAAGGTCTGAGAACCAGGAAAGTCAGGGATGTGTCTCTCCCTCAGGGCCAGCAAAGACTCAGGTCCCGGCTCCAACAGTCGGGCATACCGTGAATTCTCCCAGCCTCTGCCTTTTGTTCTGTTCACGTCCTCAGTGAGTGACAAGAGGCCCATCCACACTGGAGGACGGTCTACCTTACTCAGGCTGCTGATTGAGATCCAGTCTCATCTAGGAACACCCTCATAGACAGGACCAGAGAAATTGTTAAACAAATGTATAGACACACCAGGGCCTAGTCTGGTTGACACATGAAATGAACCATCACAACTCCCATTCTCCGCAGCTGTCATCTAGGGGAGAACCGATCCCCGGGGCCACCCAGACCCCCACAGCACCACCCTGGTTTCTAGTGAGTGCTGCATTGGGAGGGCAGGAGGGAGAGAGTAGGGGAGAGAATGTGTTGCAAGAGGAAGACAGAACCGGAGTTTTCCCCAGCCCTCCCAGCTGAAGCTCGGCACACCCCAGTCCAGAGGCTGCCGTCGCCCAGCCCGTGGCCCTCCTGGCTGAGTCTTGAACTCTGTGGAGGACTCAGGTGCTTCTGTTCTGTCACAGCTCACGTGTGGGGTAGCACATTCTGTAAGTGTGGGCAGTAAGGGGCCCGACTCGGAGCTGGATTCTCTGAGATGGAAGGAGTTACTTGTGCTGCTTCCTCTTGTCCTACAGCCCTGTGCATACAGGCCTTGCCACACTCCCTTGAGAAGGCATGCGACTTTCAGTTAGATCTCTAAAACGCTACTCCAAGTAGCAACAGAGATCTCCTTTCATCTTGGCTCAATTGCTTTTCTTCCCTTCCACCTCCAAGGAACCGACCTTCCCTGCACATTTCAAATCCATGAGCCTCCTAAATGGTGAACAACAAGCCGTATCTTGGGCTCTGGGGAGCTGACATTATTTGAATTATTTTTAGACATTGGAAATACAACTGACACCAAGGGCAAGAGGACAAAGCTTTATGATAGCGGAAGTTTCTGATCAGTTGGTGGGTAGAAATCTTTCATTTCCCCAAAATCTTTCTCAAATGTATTGACCCTCTTTCCTGCTCCAGGGCAGAGTATAAAGGCATGACTGAATCGTCTCTCTTTCTTGGTTCAGGGGTTATCAATGCCAAGAGCAAGAACCCTTACATGACACCTGAAAAGGTGGAATATTGGGTTTAGAAGAAAAAAAGCCTTCTTTGGTTTTGCTGTTATTTAAATCCTTATTTTATGATTTACTTGAAAGGCAGAGTTATGGAAGGCAGAGAAGGAGGGGCAGAGAGAGTCTTCCATCTGCTGGTTCACTCCCTGAGTGGCCACAAGGGCTAACACTCGCTAGGCCTGGCTGAAGCCAGAAGCCTGGAACTCCATCTGGGTCTCCCAGGTGGGTGGGAGGGGGCCAAGTACCTGAGCCATCTTCTGCTGCTTTCCCAGGCACATTAGCCGGGAGTGGATTGGAAGCGGAGCAGCTGAAACTCAACTGGCGCCCCAATGGGATGAACCCGCACTCCTGTGTAGGGTGATACCTCCCGTGTAGGCTGTCACAAGCCGCAGCTTATTCTGCTACAGCACAGCGCCAGCCCTGAGGGCAACTCTACCACCCACAGTGCTAGAAGCCAGGGACGCTCCAACCAATGAGACTTGGAGATTCTAGTCTAGAGGAAAAGACTCATTGATGTGAAGATGTACATGAACTAATGTCTAAACTCTGGGTCCCACGTGTGGCAAAACCATTCTGAAGTGATGCATGTGGTATCGTTGGCCGTGCTGGGTATTAGGGTGGGTGCTGGGTATATCGGTGGGTATTAGGAAACCCAAGGGTCCGTTAAGAATTGACAAGCTTTTATCTCTTTCCAGAGCTGTGCTAGCTCTGGTGTCCAGCGGTGAAGGTAGCACATCTCCACTGGATTGGTCATTTCCCGTTTCCTCATGCCTTTCCCTTCTAGGTAAACTTCCGAGGCCAGAAAGTGGAGCTCATCAGAGTCCGGAACCCCTGGGGCCATGTGGAGTGGAACGGGTCCTGGAGTGACAGGTCAGTCACGCTAGGCTGTCTCTCTGCCAGGTTTCCAGAGTGTGTGGGGCCAGGGCTGGCTCCAGTGGCCGTGTGAAGGAGGCGTGGCTTGTCTACAATTCTCCCTGGACTCCTATTCAGGGTCCTGCCCCGCTTCCTGGGTTGTGACCAGCCCTCCAGGCACGCTCCGCCATTGCCAGCCTCCAGCCCCCGGAGACAGCTGAACCAACAGGGCCCGCCCAGTCTTGGGCTGCAAACTTCCAAACTGTGAGCCAAGGCGGCTTCCTCCCCTCCTACCTAGCATCTTTGGGGTGTACTTGATAGTGATGAGAAACTGACTCGTGGTTCTTAGTCCCACTGTCCTAATCCTGGCACGAGCCACCTGGAGGGAGGCCCCTGCTAAGTCCTCCCCTTGGACTTCCTGCGCCCACCACCCCTCGCCACCGCTGCAGGTTCAGTCCAGGTCTGCAGGGTGGAGATGAAGCTGCCACCATGATTCCAGCAGCACCTAATTCCCACCTATCTGTGATTTCCATCCCTGCTGCTTCAGCTACCTGTAGTTAGTCGCAGTCTGAAAACACAGTGTTAAACAGAAAATCAGAGAAATCAACAATGCAGACGTTTTCGATGGAGTTCTCAGAGGTGTGCTGAAACACTGGCCTGCTTTGTCTCCCGCTTTGTCCTACACCTCCACACTGCAGACAGTACCCACCCATTTGTCTGCTGTGGTCTCAAAATGCTTGTGTTCAAGGAAGCCTGATTTGACTCGATAATGACTCCAAAACACAAGAGTAGTGATGCTGACAATTTGGATGTGCCAGAGAGACACCATAAGGTGCCTCCTTTAAGTGAAAAGGTAAAAGTTCTCAAGTTACTAAGGAAGGGGGAAACATTGAGTTCTGAGGTTGCTAAGGTTTACATATAGGGATACATTTAGAGATAGAGAAGCCACAGTCAATACATCTTTCATAAGAGTGTATCGTTATAACTATCCTATTTTATTATTAGTTACTATTGCGAATCCCCCTCTGGGCCTAATTCATAAATTAAACTTTATCGCTGGTGTGGATGTATAGGAAAACACATAGTCTCTGTAGGGTTTGATGTGGTTCAAAATTTCCAGTACTCATTGGGGCTGTTGGACCCTATCCCACACAGATAAGAGGGGGGTCCCTGTATTTGGAGGCAGCTTTGGGGAATTTAAAAAAAAAAAAACACAGTGGCCTCGGAGCGTGATCCCTGCGTTTGCAGGGTGGTGGGCGGCTGCTCCCTCACCAGCTGTCCCCTGAGAGCTTGTCCATGGCTCCACCCCGCCCCTCCGTTGTCCCTTGGGGTCCACCTCATAGAATCCTGACTTCCTAGTGAGGGCACGTCAGGAACGTGCTTGGTACATAACGGGGCAAGCATGGAGAACCACAAGGTGGTTGCTGAAGCGTCAGCCCATAAACCGAGCCGTCCGGCACTGCGCAAGGCCACATAAATGCCGGAGTCCAAGAACAAGAGCCTGTCAATCCGTGGCTCCCGACGGGGCTCTTCCGCACCCCCCTTACCATTCTACTGTGATTGTCAGCACAGTCTTCCATGGGGGAAGTTCAACCGGCCCCAAGGGATTGTCCCCCATCAACTCTGGGACGTGTACCTCCTGCGCAGCCCTCGTGTCTGACCAACCTGTGCACCCCTGGTGCATTTCGGGGACCCGTGAGTAGGACTTGTCCCCCACAGAACCTCATGCCGTGCACCCAGCGAGGGGCCGTCCACCACTCCAGGACTGCTGTCACGGCCTCAGCCTGAACACGATTCTGTTTGCTCCCAGCTCTCCCGAGTGGCGCTCCGTTGACCTGGATGAACAAAAGCGCCTGTGTCACATGACTCTGGACGACGGGGAGTTCTGGTGCGGTACTCATCTCTGTTTCCATTTCTGTGTTAACCGCCTAACAGGTGTGAGTGTGCCCCAAGGTCCTGGAATAGGAAGCACCATTCTCCTTCTTCCTCCCTCCCTCCCTCTCTCCCTCCCTCCCTCCCTTCCTTCCTCCCTAAGTCAAGAATCTCAAACCCCCTCACACCTATTCCAGCTGGCATGAAAATTACTCTCAGTGATGTCTGTCGGGTTTATTTAAGGGTCCCAGGGAGTCAGTGCCATCAGAAGACAGGTCAGAGCCACTGACCTGCATTCCGACCTCCCTCCCCTGAGCTCCCCATCCTCCAAGTTTGCACAGTGAATTTGAGGTTGCACAGCTGTGCTGCCAGTGAGGTCTGCTCCCCACCGTGCCCAGCACATGGACAGGGGCCCTCGAAGGCAGCAACCCCACGAGCCTCTCAAATAGAAGCCTGAGCATTCCTACTCCTACTCTGGACTGTCTCTTCATCTACCTGAACACCATTAGTGGGCCTCCACTCCTGGGCTATTTTGTCCATCTTGGTTCTTCCTGTTTGGGAGCCAGAAGCTCGTCCCATGCAGTTCTGTTTCTGGCTTTATTCCGTTTCGTGTGCTCCAGGTCGATTCTTGCCTGAGCTCATCTCTTGCTAGTAGCCTTTTTGAAGTACAAAAGCAAAGCCATGACACGCTGGTGTTCCTCCGCAGGCGTCTGTTCTCCCCTTGTTTTCATGGTTGCCTTAGTCCGCGCGGGGCTGCGCATATGCTAGACCACCGTGCACTGGGCTTTCTGAAGGACGCACATGTATTCCTCCTGGTTCTGGGGGCTGGGGTGCCCCAGATCACGACCGGGGGAGCTTCAGCGGCTGGTGGGCGATTGCTCTGCTTTACAGGTGGTGCCCTCTGGGAGTGCCCTCTCCTGGTGGAGGCAGCGAGCACTGATCTTTCTCGAAGGCTCTGATCCCACTCAAGAGGGTTCCACCCTCGTGACTTAACGGTTCCCAAAGACCCCGCTTCCTATCACACTGTGGTGACGAGGGGCGGTGGGTGCGGGAAATGCAAGGGCAGGACTTAGCAGGGGCCTCCCTCCAGGCAGCTCATGCCAGGACCAGGGCAGTGGGACTACCTGTGTCCCTGAGGTCTGCTCTCATCATCGCAGCTATGGATCTTCTCAGGGGCACAGCCCAAATCCTTACACCTCCTGACCTGCCCCTGCCCAGCCCTATCCCTTACCGATGCCGGATGCCAGCTTCATTGGCCTCCTTGGGATGCCAGGAGCACCTCAGGCACCTACCTGCCTCAGGATCTTGCTCCCCATTGCCCCAGCCTCAGTGCGTCAGGGCTCCATGTAACACAAACCTGCTCAGCAAGGCCTTCCCTGACCCCCCTGTTTAAAACTGCACCCAACCCCTACACGCCCACCCTCCAGACTGACTTTAGTCTCCTCTGCAGCACTTAGACACAGTCAACCGGTATTTTTCCACCTTGAATTTCCTTTTGTTGGTGCTGTCTTTGTATTTTCTGTCTCCCTGGACCTTGAGGCCAGCAGTCAGATGACTGAGTGAGTGAGGGAGCGGATGACGCAGTCAGCGTGGGCCTTCTGCACACTGTGTCTCCCTACCTTGTTGCAGGATGGCGTTCAAGGATTTCAAGGTCCACTTTGACAAAGTGGAGATCTGCAATCTCACTCCAGACGCCCTGGAGGAGGACGCTCTGCACAAGTGGGAGGTGATTGTCCATCAAGGAAGCTGGGTTAGGGGCTCCACAGCTGGGGGCTGTCGCAATTTCCTGGGTGAGTCATCTGCCTGTCACTCTGTCATTCCTAAGTGTCCTGTCCAACCCAGGGACGTCAAAGGATCAGGGCCAGGAACGAGAAAGCCTGAAACATGAGTTAGACAGTAAGATTCCAGGGCTGACCCAGAGAAGAGGGCTGTAGAGATTTAGTAGGAGTAACAAGTGCTCAGGCAAACTCCTTTGTTTTACCACTGAAGTTATTTTCCATTAGGAGAAATAGAAAAGCACGATTCACATCAGCCTAACAGTAGAAAGGATTTACTGTCCTATGTAACTGAAAAGCTCACAGCAGTAGTGCAGGCTTCAGGCGCAGTTCTATCAGGGCTCTGAGTCCCTCTGTAATTCCCCACTCTCCCCTCGTCCTCTGTCTGGCTTTCTTTATAATCACAAGAGAACAGCCAGAAACATCCAGGGCTTCCTGAGTTCTCATTCATATGCACAGCGAGAGCTACTGGGGGCAACATCAAAGAAAAAAATCCTCTAACTGGAAATTTCTGGAACCAATATTGCCTGGTGAATGGCATGAGCTGATTGGCTTTGTTCAAATTCTCTTCAGCAAGAAAGACTTGGAGAACCAGTGTTCATCCCTGAGCTGGGAGTGAGCTCAAACTCACTCACATTGCACAACCAATAAAGGGATACCAGGGGACAACCACAGGTTCCCCACACCCTGCTTTGTTATGCCCAAGGGGGAACATAGAATAAACTTGAGCCGAAGAATGTCATTGCGAAGCCGCGTGAGGAGCGGCTGAGAGACCGTGGATGTGAAGGAGAGGGGGGACTCCACCTTCTCACTGGGGGTCATGGAGAGTAGGGTAGAGTGCTGCTGAGGGCAGGAGAGAAGATGCTGTTTTCTCCAGGCCGGGAGGATCTGGCCACAGGCGATGGGGGAGTGTGTGTGTGTGTCCATGTGTGCGTGCATATCCTTTTGGTTTTTGTTTTCAAGGAAGAAAAACTAATCTGTCTCTTTCAAATGGCAGATACTTTTTGGACCAATCCACAAATCAGACTGTCCCTGACTGAGACAGACGAGGGGCAAGAGGAATGCACTTTCCTTGTAGCCCTCATGCAGAAAGATCGAAGGAAACTTAAGAGACTGGGCGCCGACGTGCTGACCATCGGCTACGCCATTTACCAGGTAAGCGGGAGTCAGAGGGCGCTCAGCCTCTCCCACCCGAGTTCTCCATTCTCAGCCGAGACTCGCTGGCCAGTCCCCAGACTCGGCCTGGAAAGCCCAGCCTGACGGCCCTCCCTAGCGTCCCCTCCCCCTGCTTTCATTGCAGAGCCCTGGCAGAGAGGGACACCTGGACAAAGACTTCTTCAAATACCACGCTTCCCAGGCCAGGAGCAAAACGTTCATCAACCTGCGAGAGGTCTCCGGCCGCTTCAGGCTGCCCCCTGGGGACTACATCCTGATCCCCAGCACTTTCGAGCCCCATCAGGAGGCTGATTTCTGTCTGAGAATCTTCTCGGAGAAGAAAGCCATTACCCGGTGAGGATCGGAAGCGGGTGCCAGGATCCCTTTTCCTGAAGTGGCTCCTTCCTCCAGAAGCCACCAGGGGACTGCTGGAGCCAAGGCCCTGTGGCTTCTTCCCTTCTACTTAAGAAACAAGGCAGCTTCTTGGGGCCGGCGCTGTGGCATAGCAGGTAGAGCTGCCGCCTGCAGTGCTGGCATCCTATATGGGCGCCAGTTCGAGTCCCGGCTGCTCCACTTCCAATCCAGCTCTCTGCTATGGCCTGGGAAAACAATAAAAGATGGCCCAGGCCCTTGGGCCCCTGCAACCACATGGGAGACCCAGAAGAAGCTCCAGGCTCCTGGCTTTGGATCAGCACAAGTCCAGCCAGTGTGGCATTTGAGGAGTGAACCAGCGGATGGAAGACCTCTCTCTCTCTCTCTCTCTCTCTCTCTCTCTCTCTGCCTCTCTGAAACTCTGCCTTTCAAATAAATAAATAAATATTTAAAAACAAACCAACAAGGCAGCTTCTCAGTTCACTTTGCAAAGAGAGAGAGAGAGAGATCTTCTATCTGAAGTAGCAGAGGACGAGTCAGGCTGAAGCCAGGAGCCGGCAAATCAATGTGCGTCTCCCATTTTCCCATTTTGGTGGCAATGACCCAAGTACTTGAGCCATCCTCTGCTGCCTCCCAGGGTGTGCATTAATAGGAAGCTGAATCAGAAGCGGAGCTGGAACTGGAAGCCAGGCACTCTGGATATGTGGGGGTCCTAAGCAGGATTTTAACCACTTTGCCAAATGCCCACTCCAAGTCTCTACTATTCTTCAAAAGACTTCACCAATAGCTCTTGTTAAAGTGCATCAAGGAAACAGGCTGATGGTTTCGCTTTTTACTCAAGGTTCAGAACCTGCAAGTTCTCCTTGGGCAATGGCCATCCTTGCTCCCCCGTTACCAGCATACTGGGCAGAGTCCGAGTGTTTGGGGTAGCTGTTGACATGTGGGGTCTGCAGACGTTGTGATGTGCAAACAGCACTGAACAAGCAGGGCTTCCATGGAACGTGACCGTTCAGTAGCTCCGGACCCCTTAGCTGTGCAGATCCCGACGAGGAGTCATGCGCACTGAGGCAGTATGTTTTCTGCCCCTACAGGGATGTGGATGGAAACGTAGGCATTGACCTCCCTGAGGTGAGTCTGCTGAGGCTGCCGCAGAGGGTGGGATCCAGCTGGTGACTGGAGACCCTCCTTCTACCATGGTGTCGTTTAAAGCTGAGGTCCAGGGGGTGGTTATCTGCCATCAGGTGAGCTTCTAGGACTCTAACCTCTTGGGGACCAAGATGTGTGCTTTGAACTCCCTCAAATCCCCAAGCAGGCATGGAATGAGCTAGGTGCTCAGTATCAAATTCAATTTGGGTCATCTTTCTCTGTACTACTAACTCTACCTGAGAGGTGGCTGCTGCTTCAGAAGATGATAAAAACATGGATTTTACTTAAGAAAAATAACCCATAAAAAGAAAATGAGAGGCAGGTAGATTCTTTTACTGTGTCCTTGGGGGAACACATTGCTTCTCCCTACAGTCTCAGTGTGTGTGTGTGTGTGTATGTGTGTGCTGGCAAGGGGTGATGTGTGTTGGTTTTATCCTTGTCAAAGAGCTATAGACTTTTTAAGAATTTGTTAAAGATTTATTTATTTATTTGAGAGGTAGAGTTATAGACAGAGAAAGGGAGAGACAGAGAGAGAGAGAGAGGTTTTCCATCTGCTGGTTCACTCCCCATTTGGCTGCAGTGGCGGGAGCTGTGCCAATCTGAAGCCAAGAGCTTCTTCCATGTCTCCCGTAAGAATGCAGAGGCCCAAACACTTGGGTCACCCTCCACTGTTTTCCCAGGCCATAAACAGAGAACTAGAAGGGAAGAGGAGCAGCCAGGACTAGAACTGGCACTATATGGGATGCCGGCACCGCAGGCAGAGGCTTAACCCACTATGCCATAGTGCCAGCCCAAGAACTACAGACTCTGAAGAGGCACTGAGGCATCCAGGATCTGCCGAGATCTGCTCTGAGGAGGGAAGTCGCTGCTCTGTGCTGCCAGAAAAGTAAAAAGCAAAGCCACTCAACATGTTTGCTGGGCTCCTAGCATGCACAGGACTAAGGCTTGGTGCTAGAAACAGACTCGTAGCCTGAAAGATTTTACCATCTATCAATACAGATGATGAAACAAGTAACTCCAGGCCAGGGGGATGAGTGGTTAAGACAGACAAAGTGCAGGAAGCCCGATCACCCCAAGGCAGGGGCCCAGCTCAATCTGGGGCCAGCTTCCTTCAGCCTACTCGTCTGTGCTGAATAAAATTTATGGGAGGTCTTGGTTTGTACTGAGCTCCTACTCCAAGCCCATCAAACCAAACCAAACGGAAGTCACTCATCCATGGCACCAAACTAAAGCTAAGTTGTTTATCTGAGGAACCAGGGGCCCACGTTGTGGCACGGCCGGTTAAGCCAATCCATTGGCGTCCCATATTGAAGTGCCTAGTTCAAGTCCCAGCTGCTCTGCTCCTGATCTAGCTTCCTGCTAGGGTACCTGGGAAAGTAGTGCAAGATCACCCAAGTCCCTGGGCTCCTGCCTCCCACTGGGAGACCCAGATGGAGTTCCTGGCTCCTTGCTTCAGCCTGGAACAGCCCCAGCTATTCTAGCTGTTGGACGAGTGAACTAGCTGATGGAAGATCTCTCCGTCTCCCTCCTTCTGTCTCTCTGTCACTCTGCCTTTCAGGTAAATAAAATAAATCTTTGGAAAAAAAAAAGAGAGAGAGAGAGAGAGAGAGAGAGAGAGAGAGAAACCACAAGCAAATGCCCCAAGAGGCCAGTGTCAGCCAGTGTGATTAAGGAAGTGGTCTCTGCTTTTCTGTTTTGTTTTGTTTTGTTTTGTTTTGTTTTGTTTTGTTTTGTTTTGTTTTACAGGCAGAGTGGACAGTGAGAGAGAGAGAGACAGAGAGAAAGGTCTTCCTTTTCTGTTGGTTCACCCCCCAGTGGCCGCTGCACTGTGGCCGGCGCACCGCGCTGATTTGAGGCCAGGAGCCAGGTGCTTCTCCTGGTCTCTCATGCGGGTGCAGGGTCCAAGCACTTTGGCCATCCTCCACTGCACTCCCAGGCCTGGACTGGAAGAGGGGCAACCGGGACAGAATCCGGCGCCCCAACCGGGACTAGAACCCAGGATGCCGGTGCAGGCGGAGGATTAGCCTAGTGAGCTGCGGTCTCTACTTTAACCCTTACAAGCAAGCACTAGGCAGTGTGCTTGCTTGCATGGTGCTGTTTCCTAGCCTGCTCAAGCTGCCTGGTATAAACCCACCGCTCTGCCATGCCCAGCAGAGCTCCTTCTGTGCTGTATAGCCAGGGCGCTGCCTGCCTCATGCATCACTAAGAAAAGCCAGCTAGACCTTTCAGCTTCATTTGCTGGAATTTTGCCTTTGGACATCTGCAAAGCAGGAGGGCTCAGTGAGTCACAAAGTCCTTCCAGACTTGCATTCTAAAGAACCCTCCCAAGGAGTGAAGGCTGCCACTCCCCATGCTGCAGGCAGTGGCCTGGCGGCTGGGCATGGGAGGGCTCCCTCAGGGGCAGCGCCATCTCCAGCCAGCAGTTTTTTTGCCCCCTGCTATTTCTTTGGGAAAGCTGATGTCACTCCCTTTTTTGTGGGTCCTTTCACGCAAGACCCTTTGGTTATTTTTCAGCCTCCAAAGCCAACTCCGCCTGGCCAAGAGACGGAAGAGGAGCAGCAGTTCCGGGCCCTGTTTGAGAAAGTTGCTGGCGAGGTAAGACACCTCCAGGCCTGGTCTCCCCCTCGGGCTGATGGCCTGGGCCTGGCTTCCCAGCAGAGGTCGGGACCCATCAGCAATGCCTCCTGGAGGTGAGATAGGGTTGGCTGCCAAGTGACACCAGGCCAGGTCACTCGAGGCCTAAAGACTGCCTTGTCCACAACATGTCGGATACCAGTCTGCCTCTGTTGATGGGACGAGAGAGTCCAAAGGGCTCAGAACTTTTTTGAGAGGCTGGAGAAAACCTTGAAGAGGGGCCTTTGAGCTCTGTCCAGAAATCACTGCCATCAGAATGCTCTGAACTCTGGTTCAAGACAGTGAGGACCACCATGAAATTGCAAGTGCAGTACGTCTCTTCTGCTTCCCGCCATTGGTCCCTCACCCCCTTCCAAGCCTTCTCAACTGCTCAGCTTCCACAATGGGGACCTTGAGGAGGGACTCCCACAATTTAGGGTCTTCCTGCCTTGAGTGGAGAGACGAGGTCTTACTCCTAGAAACTGCCCCTTCTCTCTTTTTTTTTTTTTTTTTTAAGATTTATTTATTTTACTTGAAAGTCAGAGTTAGAGAGAGGCAGAGGCAGAGAGAGAGAAAGGTCTTCCGTCCGCTGGTTCATTCCCCAAATGGCAGCAACAGCCAGAGCGGGGCCGATCCAAAGCCAAGAGCTAGAGTTTCTTCCAGATCTCCCACATGGGTGCAGGGGCCCAAGGACTTAAGCCATCTTTCACTGCTTTCCCAGGCCATAGCAGAGAGCCGGATTGGAAGTGGAGCAGCCAGGACTTAACTAGCACCCTTATGGGATGCCGGCACTGCAGGCAGCGGCTTTACCTGCTACGCCACAGGCCTGCCTGAAACTGCCCCTTCTAACAGTTGAAATCATGTCAAGGTGCTAATGGCTATATTAGCTCCTCCATCTCTGCCCAAGGCTCCTGAATTATGCAAAGGGCTTCCTGGAGGGGTGAAACCTACACCTGGGAGATAAATCTCAGACAATAGCCCCTTGGGCCCTGCAGTAATCAAGCAGGACAGGGAGACTTGGTGACCACTGGATCAACACTTGCTGGCCAGGCCGAACGTTCCAAGCCCCCATTGCCCAGGTGCAGGAGCTTCAGGGACAGAGTGACATAACACGGGGGGCTGAGCACCTGGACAAAAGGGCATCAAATTCCCTTGCATGTGAAATTCACCTGGGTGTCCTGGAGAACAGCAGATGGCTGCAGTGGGGCTGGGTGGGGCCCCATTTCTAGCAGCTTCTGGAGCTGGGGAAGCAAGTTTTCGTCAACCACCTTAGGGTGATGATTCTGAAATTCACCCCCACTTGCAAGAATGTTTCTTGTCCTCAGGAAAGTTGGGCAAGCTCAGAACTGGTAGAAACTAACCAGAAAGGGGTAAGGGGCCATAATGAGCACCTGTCTCCATCTCCACAGGACATGGAAGTGACAGCAGAGGAGCTTGAATATGTTTTAAATGCTGTGCTGGAAAAGAGTAAGCGCTGCCCCCTTACGAGCCCCAGAGTCCCTGTGGAGGGGGTGACATTGGCTGGGTTCCCTCTAGCTCCCCGACTCTCACTGCTCCTCAGAGCCCCAGACCCACTTTCCAGGGCTGACTTGCAGGGGGACTTCAAACATAACTTTCACTGTTGATTTCCTGATTACAAAAATGATGTGGGTTTATGGTCTAGATTTCAAAACACAGAAAAGCCTAATGATAAAGATAAAAATCACCACACTCTCACCACCCAGAAATAGCCATGTGTGCATGTCTATGCCTGTGTGGGTCTGCATATGGAGGTACATGTATGTAATCTCTGTGTGTGCCACGGGTGCAGAATCTATTTCAGATCATTTTCATTACCCTACATCCATTCATCATCACCCTCCATTTTCCCCATCCTCCTCCTCACTCCTAGAAACCACTAATCTATTGTTTTTATAACTTTATGTATTCTTACAAGTTTCATATAAAAGGAAGCACACACTGGATTTTCAAGGTTCATCAATGCTATAGCAGGTATCAGCACTTCATGCTTTTTTATAGCCAGGTAATATTCTATCGTATGGGTGGACCCCATTTTATTTATTCATTGATCAGTTAATAGACATTTGAGTTGTTGCCAGATTTTTGTTTTCACAAATAATACTGCTGGGAAGATTCGTGAGCAAGTTTTTTGGGTGGGCATTTGTTTTCATTTCTCTTGAGTGTATCATTCAGAGAATGACTGAGTCCACTCTAGAATGACTGATTACACTGTAGGCTTAATAATTTAAGGAACTGCCCGACGGTTCTCCAAAGTGACTATTTTACACTTCTGCCAGCAGTGTATGAGTGTTCAAACCTCTGCCACAATTGTAAGTCCTGCTTTTAAACTTCACTTTTGCAAGTATCTCCCCAAGTCATTAAATGTGCTTTGAAAACATGGTTCATCAGGACTATGTAATGTTCCATCATATGGGCATAGAGTAATTTATTGACCATACCCTTCTATTGGTCATTTAGATTATTTCTAAGTTTTTGCCATTATAACTAACCTGATGGTAAAAATACTCATGTCATTCCACACTTTTAAAATTTTTTATTGACACATAATAATTGTGCATACTTATGGAATACAGTGCTATTTTAATACATGTATAATGAGATCAGGTTAGGGTAATTGATATATCCATACTTCAAACATCTATCGTTTCTCTGTTGATCGGGATTCTTAAAGTTAGAACAAATGCATGAAATAGTATTCTCATTTTTAGGGCCTTCTTCACGTTCAGCAAAGTTTTTTTTTTTTTTTTTTTTTTTTTTTTTTTGACAGGCAGAGTGGACAGTGAGAGAGAGAGACAGAGAGAAAGGTCTTCCTTTGCCGTTGGTTCACCCTCCAATGGCCGCTGCGGCTGGTGCGCTGCGGCTCGCACACCACGCTGATTCGATGGCAGGAGCCAGGTGCTTCTCCTGGTCTCCCATGGGGTGCAGGGCCCAAGCACTTGGCCCTACTCCACTGCACTCCCTGGCCACAGCAGAGAGCTGGCCTGGAAGAGGGGCAACCGGGACAGAATCCGGTGCCCCGACCGGGACTAGAACCCTGTGTGCCGGCGCCGCAAGGCGGAGGATTAGCCTAGTGAGCTGTGGCGCCGGCTCAAAGTTGCTTTTTGAAAGGTCATGTCACCTATTCTTACCGGCGTCATAAGAAAATGCCCACCTCGTGGCCCCCGTCCGCTTGGATCTAGATACACTGTTGGGCTCTCAGCAGAGTTGTCTGATTAGGGGTCAAATGAGTAAAGCTTTCTTGTGTGATTTCAGAGAAGGACATCAAAGTCAAGAAGCTGAGCCTGATCTCCTGCAAAAACATCATTTCCCTAATGGATGTATCCTTCCGAATACTTGAGCAGAAGTAGCTATTGATCCCAGGCTACTGCTTCTGCATCGTGCACTTTCTGGGACTGTAACATCCTGAAGCAAGATGTCTGTGTGTCTTCACACAATGCACGAAGACCTGGCGAGCCCGGGCTAGAATCGGATCAGATCCAGGAAGCACAGGACTGTCCAGTGGGAGGAGGGTTCACGAAGGAACTTGGGGATCTTGTGGCCACATGGGAGTCCCCTCCGTGGGAACCAAGGGTTTTGGTTTTGTGGTTTTTCGAACCTTCACGCACCACCCCATGTCACCCCTGCCATCCTTTTTCAGGGATTCATGGTTCAATCTTGATGTCCACATCCCTAGGGGCCCCGATCTGAGTCACTCATGCTGCCTGGAGCAGTGCCCAAGTCCCAGAGCTGAGGTCCCTCAAGGAGTCCCAGGCTGAAACGCCACCTACCCCCTTAACCTACCTGGCACAGAGCAGTGGCAACGGGAAGCTGGAGTTCAATGAATTCAAAGTGTTCTGGAACAAGCTGAAGCAGTGGATTGTGAGTAACCCGTTGCAGAGCCTGGCCTGGAAGGGGAGAAGGGAAGACATCATGTATTCCCAGTGCTAATGGAAGCACCATACTGCTTCCTCCTCAAATAAAAAGGAAGAGGGCACAGCCTGACCATTGCTTCGGCGGCCCCTGGGGGTGGTGGGGGAATCTGTCCTCTTGGGCAGGCTGGCTCTCACCCCGTCACTGCCATCTACGTCACCCTTGGGGTGCTCTTGTTCTCAGTGCCTCTGCTCTCCTCCCTGCAGGACCTGTTCCTTCGGTTTGATGCTGACAGATCGGGCACCATGTCCTCCTACGAGCTGCGGACTGCACTGAAAGCTGCAGGTGAGGGTCGTCTGGGCCCTGAAGGCAGGGCCAGCGGAGGCTCACGTGTGGTTCCCTCCCGGAGAGACCACAGTTCTGGAAACGCTTCCAACTTGGTGGTCCGACCAAGGGGTCGAATGCACGCAGCGAGGACCACCCGGGATCCTTCCTACAGAGAAGGGCCAAGATGAGTTATAAGAGTGGAATGTGCCACAGCTGAAAGGGGTGCCTGATTTTCTTAGGGGCTGGAGGGATGAGCGGGGGAGGCAGTCTGTTTTTTTTGTTTTTTTTTTTTTTTTGGATTTATTTACTTATTTGAAAGGCAGAATTAAGACAGAGAGAGGGAAAGACAGAGAGAGAGGTCTTCTTCCATCTGCTGGCTCACTCCCCAGTTGGCCACAATGGCCAGAGCTGGGCCAATCCAAAGCCAGGAGCCAGGAGCTTCCCTCTGGGTCTCCCACATGGGTGCAGAGGCCCACGGACTTGGGCCATCTTCTACTGCTTTCCCAGACCATCAGCAGGGAACTGGATCGGAAGTGGAGCAGCCAGGACTTGAACCAGTGCCCATATGGGATTCCGGCACCAAAGGTGGATGCTTAACCTACTACGCCACAACGCCGGCCCCAGGGTCATTCTTTAGAGAGGAGGGACATGACCATGTCTTTCCTGTCCTCACGTGGTGTGGAGGAGGGGTTGTCTCCCCCCTGCTCCTTCATCCCCCTGAGAGACAGATGCCAAGATTCTGGCCAAGACCAGCAACCAGCCCCATTGTGCTCCAGTCTGCCTGGGCTCTTCTGTGGCTGGAACTGGGAAGAAGAGGCAAGGAAGCCCTGGTTATACTTCTCACCAATCCGGTGAATGCTTCCTGGGAAGGTTGCTCCTAAGAGCCCTGAGTAGAAATCAAAGTACTAAATAGAAGATCTAGAAGGAACTCAGCTGACAAACGAGGAAGCCAAAGTGCAGCGAGGTGAAGCCGAGGGTTCACAACTAAAGCAGCACCGGCCTCAAACCCAGGCCTCCCGGCCCCAGCCCAACACTCTCACTCCCCTGGGGACTTGAGCCCCTGGGGCAGTGTCCTCCGCTGTGGGCAGCAGTGTCCCCTCAGAAACACATTTCTGGGGCCCCCAACTCCTTTGAGTTCAAATGTCCTTGCGAAACTGACTTGGTGCAGGTGCCACAGCTGGAATCCTCCAAGGCCCAGAAGGGGGCTCAGACCCGGAACAGGAGGGGAGGTGGTGCAGGAGTGAGGGTGGGACACTCACAGCATCCGGCATCAGGTTCCCCCAGAGGAAGCTTCCCTTCACATAGCAAGACCCTTTGCCGGACGTTGGCAGCAAAATCCAGACGGCGCATTCGTGAAACTCTGGCGCCGTTCAAGTACACCTGCCTGCGAGCTCCCCTGCGCTCCGGGGTAGACACACACCCTCCCACGGTGTCCAGACCCAGCACAGGGGCCCGCCAGGTCTGGGCACTCAACGCTCCGCTGGCTGGGACACGGACTCCCTTTCGTCAGAATGGCAGGGCCCAGGTCTCCTCATCCTGTCCCCTCCCCAGGCTTCCAGCTGGGCAGTCACGTCCTGCAGCTGGTCGTCCTCCGGTACGCAGACGAGGAGCTCCAGCTGGACTTCGATGACTTCCTCAACTGCCTGGTCCGGCTGGAGAACGCAAGCCGTGAGTGTCCCGGGCCCCAGGGGGAGCTCGCAGCAGGGTGCCTTCCATCACCTCCCGAGAGCATCTAGCAAAGAGCCTGGCAAAAATTGCAGCAAGGACAGAGCACCGAGAGGCGTCATCTGATCCACTCGGCCAACCGCGAGGGTGGGGTTGGCCGAGGGGCAGAGCGTGCAAGTTGTCTCTGCAACCCATTCTTCATACGTGGGAACTTCAGAACCTTCATGGACAAGCGAATTAAGAGATAAGTTTGTTTGCGTGCAACTTGAAATCTATGCATAGGTTCTTCATAATACTCATTTTCTAGGAATCCCTCATATGCACGGATTTCAAATTTTTTGCACCAAAATAAAGTTATCTTTTAATTCCATTTTTCTATTACCTTTTTGAAGTCCCTTCACACATGCACGTTCTCTCTGCAGAGGATTGCAGGTGGGTGGTGTTTGTGCTTCACATGTGAGCCAAGGTCAAATCCCATCACAGGCTGTGGAAGCAACAGATTCTCAGTCTCTCCTTCCCTCCCTGCCTTCTCCTCCCCCTTCCCTCTACCTCTGTAAGCCCTAGACATTGACCCACTTACCTCCAGCAAAGTCTCTGATGTCTACAACAGAGAGAGAATAGGTGCAGGTGCTCTTTGGAGTTTGCGTTTAATCCTCGTATCTGCCAGAACTGTACAAGGTGCTTGAAAGACGCGAGTGAGTGCGCCCAGAGCCTGTCACTCAGCCCCAGGGAGACTGCAAGTCTTGCCATCTGTGCAGGGGCAAAGGAACCTGTGCTTGCTTTAACGCTCTGGTGTTGCCACCTTGAAAGTCTTCTTAAGTTTTGAGCTGGGGGCCCTGCATTTCCACTGGACACCAGGCCCTATAAATTGCTAACAAGTCCTGCTGGGGATTTCCTAAAATCTGTCTGATAGGCAACTTCAAGGCGCTTGGTAAAGCAAGGCAGGGCCTGTGATCCTCGACAACACAGTGTAACCATGTGAGAACTCCCTGGAATTCTTTGGTGACCAAACACTGTGATGACTGGCTTGAAGCATGTCTCCACTAGACTGTCAGCCTTGGGAGAGTCATGGGTAGTCAGTGAGTACATGTTGACAAACATGTGATGGACCAGAGAGGCAAGCAGACCCCCAAAGGGCTTTGTCTGTCAACCCAGGAGGCTGGGTTTTCTCCAGGTGGCTGCTGGTAGCTGGCCAGAGTTGCATTCTCGAAAGACCTCCCCTGAAAAAGAATCATTTGGATGCATCAAGTGGTCAAAGCAGATCCTAGCAATGAGATTTGAAAGCTCTTTTGTCAACTACTCTTACACTTTCTTATTTTTTTAAGCTTTATTTATGTATTTGAAAGGCAGAGTTGCAGAGACAGAGAGAGAGAGACAGAGAGAGACAGAGAGAGACAGAGAGAGAGAGAGAGAGAGAGAGAGAGACAGAGGAAGAACTAGTTCTTCCACCCACTGGTTCACTCCCCAAACGGCCACAACAGCCAGAGCTGGGCCGATCCAAAGTCACGAGCCAGGAGCCTCCTCTGGGTCTCCCTCATTGGGTGCAGGGGCCCATGCATATGGGCCATCCCCTGGCCCTCCAAGGCCACCAACATGGAACTGGGTCAGAAGTGGAGCAGCCAGAATTGAACCAGCACCCATATGGGATGCCGGTGCCGCAGGAGCTGGTTTTACCCACTGTGCCGTGGCGCTGGCCCCAACTCCTTCCTTTTCTAAATCTCCTCAGGTCTAATTGTTGCCAGCACGGGTGTCCAGGTTGTGCTCTTGCTGGAGGAATATTAGGGAGAATAGTAACTCATTCTGTTCTGGAATCCTCATACCACAGTTCCGGATTCACCCACAGAACTTTTCAAACTGCCAAGGCTGCTGGGTGATTAAGACACTGCGTGGGACACCCACATCCCATACTGGAGTGCCTGGGTTCCGGTGTGGCTCTGCGTCCAATCCAGCTTCCTGCTAGTGCAGTGATGGCTCTAGTACTTGGGTCCCTGCCACCCTCACCTAGATCTAGATTGAGTTCTGGGATCCTGGCTTCAGGTTGGCTGAGCTCCAGCTTTTGCAGGCATTTGGGGAGTGAACCAGTGGATGGGAGATTTCTGTCCGTTTCTCTCTCCCTCTCTCTCTCTCTCTCTCTCTCTCTCTCTCTCTCTCTGTGTGTGTGTGTGTGTGTGTTCTCCTTGAGATTCAAATGAGTGAAATAAATAAAATGTTTTAAACTACCAAGAAATTTTCAATCACCCACTGAAATTCAAATAATAATTTCCCATGAGCCCCATGGGCTCCACAGCAGCGCCTCCCCAATGCTGCTACGCGTTGCAGTTTTAAGTGTGCGCTGTGATGATGAGGCTGAGAGCACACTGCTTGAATCAGAGGCAGCAGACAGCATCAGGATTCCGAAAGACTCCCAGGGGGCTTCAGAGCTCCACCCGCAGCCTCGGGAACTGTCTACTTACTGACTGGCTTTTGTTTCCCCCACCCTGGAGCATTTAGTAACAATTCCCAGAAATCCTGCGCTTTCGTCTGTAAGTATCTTGAACTGCTGCTTGTTTTTAGCAGAACTGTCACGTCATTCGCACACCTAACAAAGTTCCCAGGAAATCCTCAGCGCCATCCAGTGCCCCGTCAAGGTCGTCCTCTTCCAGCTTTGTGGTTGACTTGGGATCCAAACTAGGTCCACTCACTGCATGTGGCCGGCGGGTCTCGGTTGTTTCAGGACAGCCCACCTCCCCCTTCCTGATGTGCTCTTGATTGGCAGGTGGAGCCAAGGGTGGTTGGCTCCACCTCTTCCTAAGAAGGCTGAGGCCCAGACAGAAAAGCACTTTGTCCAGCTTACCTGAGGCATAGACCCCGTGCCCAGCTCGGCCCTGACCCCCTCCTCACCTGGCTCATCCACAGCCCCTGCCCAACAGGGACTCCTGGAGAGACAGTCTCCTGCAGAACTCCTGCTCAGTCTCCTGCAGAACTTGATGTGCGCATGCTTTTCTCTGGGGTCCGTGGGTTCCCAGGGACCTGTTACACCGAGGGGTTAAGACTGGGGAGATGTGTGGCCCCAGGAGCTGGGACACTGAGTGGCGCACTGCTGGTGACAGCTCGGCTACCACTCTTGGGACCACCGGCTTCCGCAGGACAGCGAGAAGCTTCGCCCGGTGGAGCTAACTGTCCGGCCTGCCTCTCCGGAACAATCCCTGTTTGCCACCAGAGGGAGCAGCTCCCTCGCAGGCTCCACAGAAGGGCCCTTTGGTCACCGGCAACAAACCTGACCAAGGAATTTTGTCTACAATGATGCCTTCTCGTGTCTGTCCTCCCAGGGGTGTTCCAGGCTCTCAGTACGAAGAACAAGGAGTTCATTCATCTCAATATAAACGAGGTATGGCCAAGCCAGATCTGCCGTGCAGGGACCTTGCCAGGGCCCGGCAGAGTCCACCCTGCACAAATGCTTGCTGAGTGTGTGGTTTCGTGTGCGGGGGTAACACTTAGCTGTGGGGGTGATCCCAATAATGAAACAGCTAATGCTTTGGTGGTGTTATGCATAATCACTCCAATAATCCTGAGAGCGAAGCACCCTGGTATCCCTATTTCACAGAGCTGGAAACTGAGGCATAGACAAATCAAATCAGGTGGGCTCCTCAGCCTGCCTGCTTTCTGGCTTCCAACTTGCTCACTCCCCTTGCTCATGTTGCCCTGTGGTTCCCGCAGTGTGTGTGTGTGTGTGCGCACGTGTGCACCGGAACCCTGTGAAATGCCGGTGATGATGGTGGGGCTGGGAGAGCATGGGTCCGAGTTCCAGAGCCGTGGAGGAAGGACTTCAGTGCCAGGGCATTTCAGCGGTCCTCTCTCCTGCCGCTCAGAGCGTGGTCTGTGGGCCAGCTGCCTGGGCATCGCCTCCGGGAGCTTGACAGAAGTGCAGAGTCCCAGGCGCTGCCCCAGACCGACTCCATCACGAGCTGGTTTTCACAGGATCCCCAGGCGTTACAGTCTGAGGACACTGGGGACACAAGGCAGACTGCAGCACTTTCCCTCTGTGATTTCTGTGGTGGGGTTTCCCTTCCGTTTCTGCAAGGACAAGAAGTGAGGAGGAAGTCCCACTCTGTCCACCGGCCACAGAACCTGCTGCTCTTCCTGCAGCCCCTCTGTGATGTAGGGTCGCCTTCCTCCCACCCCCGCCCGGGGAGGCCGCCCCGCGCCAGAGGAGAACAGTTTCTGCCCACAGTGCCCCAGCGAGGCTGTCCTGTTGACAAGGAGAAAGCAGTTCCACCTCTCTCTGTCCCACCCTCTGTGCTTCATGCGCGTTCAATCAGAAAGGATCTCTGGACAATTTCAAGTGAGGAAAATTCATTTACTCTAAGCACACGCACACACACACACACACACACACACACAGAGCTTCCTGTTGAGGCAGGAATCCAGGCTTGTAGCGAAAATGACCAGAGAGCAGAGCTCCTATGGCCTAATCAAACTGGGACCACTCCTGTGCCTGGTAAGGGTGTGGAATAACGAAAGCCCTCATTTCTCTCTCTCTCTCTCCCCTCTGTTTCTGTTTCTTTTATTCCTAGTTCATCAACTTGACAATGAACATCTAAGGCTCTCCTGCTGTGGATACAGCCTGCCCAGCTGCGTCTTGGCTTTTGGAGCACGAACTTCAGAACTGCCACGGCCGCAGAGCTGTCAGTCATGTCCAAGGCTCTCCCTGCCCTGTCGTCCAGCTCTCCCCTCCCCCACCTTGATCTGGGAAGAATGACACAGATTCAGCTCCATTCTCTGGTTTGCACTACTTCCTTGTACGATCACTGCCTTAGGGTAATGGATGGGACTCCTTGCCCCTTGCAGCCAGCTAGCATTTCCTCCCTCTGCTCCCCCTACCTTTGCCTGCTAATAATTATTCAAAGCTCCAGTCCCTGGAATCCTGGCTTCAATGTAGCTTCAATCATCAGATTCAGATAGTCTCTATAAGATGATGTTTTCCTAAACATGCGTGTGCGGAATTGGATGAGAAGGTCAAGGTGTGAGGTCTTAGCTAAGCATTTTCTACATCGCTATGTGTGTCTCCTCATTGGGGCAGACATCAGAGTATTCTAGCCTCTAATAAAAGTGGATCAACATGAAAATCTCTACCTCTTCCTCCTCCAAGAGCTGGTAATTAAGACAGTCCATCCGGTCCAGACAGCCTTTGTGTCCAAAGCTTTGCATGAGAAGACAAATGCTTTGTGCCTCACTTTGGCTTTCTGGCACCAAATGGGAACTCTCACTGAATTAGAATAATGGGAAGCAGCATAATAAAAAATAGTATGCGTAAACACTGGCTCTCTCTTCTTGTGGCAGGTGAGGTGCAAGATGAGGGCCAGGAGATGACAAGAGGGCTGTGGGGGAAAGACTGGAAGGAAGGGCAAGTTAGCAGTGAAGCTTCCCAATAACCTGGTCTCCTACTCTGGCTAACGAAGCTGGGGCACCATGGTTTCTTCCTTCCTTTCCCAACCATTTCCTGGGCTTCCCAGCAGTGAACACAGGACAGGAGCAGTCCTAGGATCAGGCCCTGAGGGGGAGCACACCAGGACGGCCACGTGCCCGCCACCTCTTATGCTTGCTTTGTGCCCGCTCCCATGGGCTCATGCTGCCACCATACTGCGTGTTAAATGTTGTGACTGTGAACCCTGCTCAGAGATGAAACTTGCAGGGGTCCTCACTGCCGGAGCCCCTTCTCCTACTGTTCTCTCTGCGGCGTACTTTGAGGTCGTTATGTCCACAAGCACACAGCCATTTCTCGCCTGATTTTTCCAGGACTGGAAGGGCACATGCTGGTGTCTGTGAGGAGGGCATCCTGCTTCCCCTTCCAGCTGTGTGTCCCTGGGAAACTTGTTAACGTCTCTAAGACTTAATTTCCTCAACTCTGCAGGGATCTTGCGGTGAACATTCAGTCGTGAGCAGAAATCACCTGTCACAGTGCTTGACCCGGAACAGGCACTCACTACCTAAGGCTCATTCTCTTTTCTCATTCCCTGCAAAAGCCAGTGTTTTTCTAAATACCTGAAAGAGTTAGATCTTATCAAATGCATTTGCTTTACCTCTGTTCTTCATTGTGGGAACGTAAGGGTTATAGAAGAATCAGTTCTGAGCTCTCGATGAGGTTAGGTGGACAGACTCATGATCGTGAGCCCAGAACCACGAGGAAGAGTGTGCGTGCAGCTTCTATTTCTGAATTCTACGGTCTGATAAGTGATACCCACAAGCCAACGAAGATGTTTCACATGCATGAGTTTGACTGACTGTAATTAGAGTTATTTTACAATTTATCACTCAAACCAAAAGCCTCTAGGTGTAATAAGAGTGATGTTAATTATTACAGCAGGAGAGCAGATGTGAACTGGAACTTTCTTTGGAAAATGAGGATTTATAGCCCCCCTAATTACACCCATCATCACCTGTGTGACATACGCTTGAGGTGTTGCTACACCCAAAATTCATGCCCTGCTATCTCTAAATTCGGCATAGTATAAATGAGCTGCCAAGCAACTGATAACATTTCTTATGCACCAAGATCACATGAGACATGAAAAGATACCTGGGCACATCAGAGTTGAATTGTTCAAAGGAAAAGAGAAAAAGTGACATGAGAAAAATAACATTATCTACAGGAAGCAACAATAATGCAATTGAAGTGACTTATCAGAAATAATGGATGATAGAGGCAGTCATACAAAAGGTCAAAAGAAAAACACATTCAGTCATCATTTTGTTTTTCCAGCAAAATCACAAAAATGGAGGAACAATAAAGATATTTTCAGATAAACGAAGCCTGGGAGATTGACTAGGATCATATCTGCCGCTGAAAAAATATAAGGGGATTTCCTTCGGGGTAAAAGGCCCTGGATGATAATGTGAACCTTCAGAAAGAAATAAGCTCTGGAAATGTGCGTAAATATAAAACGCTGATCATTTTTTCTGGGGACCAGCGCTGTGGCTCAGGGGTTAAGCTGCGACCTGCAGCACCAACATCCCATATGGGTGCCGGTTTGGGTCCCGGCTGCTCCACTTCCAATACAGCTCCATGCTAATGCACCTGGGGAAGCAGTGGAGGATGGCCCAGGTCCTTGGGGCCTGCACCTACATGGGAGACCCAGAAGGAGATCCTGGCTTCTGGCTTCAGCCTGGCCCAATCCTTGCCATTTCAGCCACTTGGGAAGTGAACCAGCAGATGGAAGATCTCTCTCTGTCTCTTCTCTCTCTTTCTCTCTCTCTTTCTAACTCTACCTTTCAAATAAATAAGTACATCTTTTTTCTTAAAGATTCATTTATTTACTTGAAAGTCAGAGTTATACAGAGAAAGAAGGAGCAGAGGGGGGGGAGAGAGAGAGAGAGAGAGAGAGATCTTACATCCAATGGTTCACTCCCCAGTTAGCCACAATGGCCAGAGCCGTGCTGATCCAAAGCCAGGAGCCAGAAGCTTCTTCTGGGTCTCCCAGGTAGGTGCAGGGGTCCAAGGACTTGGGCCATCTTCTACTGCTTTCCCATGCCATAACAGAGAGCTAGATCGGAAGTGGAGCAGCCAGGAATCGAACTAGCGCCAATAGGGGATGCTGGCACTAAAGGTGGCAGCTTTACCTGCTATGTCACAGCGCCAGCCCCAATAAGTAAATCTTTAAAAGAAAAATAAAATTTTTTTCTCTTTTATTCTGCTAACTTTGTAAAATATAGGAGATTATGTAAAGCAGTTGGATTTTTAACAGACAATGAGATGTATGATAATAGCTCAAAGCAAACAGAGGGAACAAAGTTGTATTGGAGCAATATTTCAATATTTTATTGGGATTAAATCAGTATTTCTTGAAGCAGATGGTGGTATGGAACAAATAGGACTTAGTTCCCCAAATTCACACGGACCTTTAAACCCCAAAGTCCTATGCTAACAATCAATTAATGCTAATGAGTGATTAATTAGGGTTGCCATTTGATTTAATTATGAATGCAAGCAGGTTCGTCCAGTGAGTGCTTGCCCTTGGAAGACAGTTCCCATGAAAGGGTTGGTTATTGCAGCCAAGTTTAACCTCGTCTCTTTCTGGGCTTCCTGGATTACCACGTGATCAGTCCTCTGCACATACACATCCACCACTGCCAGCCTCCATCAGATGCCAGACTAATAAGGTCTCCTGACCTTGGACTATGAACCTCCACATTTTAAGCCAAAATATTTTCCTTTCCAACAAGCTCCTCTTAAGTATTTTAGTTAAAGTGGCAAAAAGCTGACCAATACAGATGGTGACAAATTAGCCTACAGAGCAACCACTATGAAAATGTAACTCAAAAATACAGAGCTGAGAAATCAAAACAGTATATTTAAAAACTATTTGGCAGGCCAGTGTTAATCCACCACCTGTGTTGCTGGCATCTCATATGAGTGTTGGTCCAAGTTGCAGCTGCTGCACTTCTGAACCAGCTCCTTGCTAATGCACCTAGGAAAACAGCAGCATACATCCCTAATGCTTGGGCCCCTGCCACTCACATGGGAGACCCAGACAGAGTTCCAAGATCTGACTTTGGTTTGGCTCAGCCCTGGCCTTTATGTGCAGTTGAAGAGTGAACCTGCAGATGAAAGATATCTCTCTCGCTTTCTCCCTCTTTCTGTAAACTCTCCCTTTCAAATAAAGAAACCTTTGGGGAAAGAGGGAGAGAGAGAAATTAAACCCAAGAAAGCAAAAGAAAAGAACTAAAGAAAACAGAAGAGTATAGAGCAAATCAAGTAAGTAAAAAGTTTGTTCTTAGAAAAGATTAACAAAATTAATAAGGTTTTAGCTATCTGATACAAAAATAGAAAAGATACAAGCTAACAAAAATCAGGAATGTTAAGAGGACATCAACTTAACACCAACAAACTAGACTTAGATGAAATGGAAAATTCCTAGAAGGAAATTGCCAAAATTGATTAAGAAGAAACTGAGAAGCCTGAATAGACCTGTAACAAGAAAAGAAACTTAAATAATAGTTTGAAAAATCTTCCCATGAACAAAACCCCAGGCCCAGATAATTCCACTGGTAAATTCCATGTAGTAGTTAAGGAAGAAATAATATTAACCTTACAAAGCTACTTTAGAGGGCCGGCGCCGCGGCTCACTAGGCTAATCCTCCGCCTGCGGCGCCAGCACACCGGGTTCTAGTCCCGGTCGGGGCACCGGATTCTGTCCCGGTTGCCCCTCTTCCAGGCCAGCTCTCTGCTATGGCCTGGGAGTGCAGTGGAGGATGGCCCAAGTGCTTGGGTCCTGCACCCCATGGGAGACCAGGAAAAGCACCTGGCTCCTGGCTTCAGATCAGTGCGATACGCTGGCCACAACGCACCTGCCGCGGCGGCCATTGGAGGGTGAACCAACGGCAAAAAGGAAGACCTTTCTCTCTGTCTCTCTCTCTCTCACTGTCCACTCTGCCTGTCAAAAAAAAAAAAAAAAGCTACTTTAGAGGAAGAGAGAAGATCTCCATTCATTCTGTGAGGCTAGTAGTGCCCTAAGAAAACCAGAGATAGACAGCAAAAGACACTACAGACCAAAGTCCCCATTTTGCAATAATTCTTAACAAACATCATCAAACAAAATCCAAAAGCACATAGGAAAGATTACACACCCTGAACAAATAAGATTTATCCCAGGAATGCAAGGTTGGTTTAACATCCAAAAATCAATGAGTACAACATGGTAACAGAATAAATGACAAAAACCTCATGACCATCTCAATAGATATAGAAAAAGTATCCAATAAAATCCAATACCTTTCATGATTAAAACTCTTTAAAGAAACTAACAATCAACAGAAGATTTCTCAATTTCATAAAGGTAATCCATGAAAAACCTATAGCTAACACCGTACTTAATGGTAAAAGACTGAATGCTTCCCCAAAGATCTGAAATAAGGCAAAGTTATCAGTGTTACCACTTCTATTCCACATCTCTAGCAGTTCTATCCCATGTATCAGGACAATAAAAAAGCAATGGAATGCACACAAATTAGAAAGGAAGAGGTTAGGGCCAGCGCCGTGGCTCACTAGGCTAATCCTCCACCTTGCGGCGCCGGCACACCGGGTTCTAGTCCCGGTTGGGGCGCCGGATTCTGTCCCGGTTGCCCCTCTTCCAGGCCAGCTCTCTGCATATGGCCAGGGAGTGCAGTGGAGGATGGCCCAGGTGCTTGGGCCCTGCACCCCATGGGAGACCAGGAAAAGCACCTGGATCCTGGCTCCTGCCATCGGATCAGCGCGGTGCACCGGCTGCAGCGGCGGCCATTGGAGGGTGAACCAACGGCAAAGGAAGACCTTTCTCTCTGTCTCTCTTTCTCTCTCACTGTCCACTCTGCCTGTCAAAAAAAAAAAAAAAATTTAAAAAAAAAAAAAAAAAGAAAGGAAGAGGTTAATCTGTCTTTATTCACAAGTGTCATGAATCTGTATGCAGAAAATCTTGAAGATACTATGTAGAAACTGCACAAAGTAGGTACATGAAGAGCAAGACTGTTACATAAAGAACAAAGTACATGTTTGGTTTTAAACTTACCAAAATGCAACAATAATCAAGAGAGTATAGTTTGGGCTTAAGGAAAAAGATACAGATAAATTGAAAAGAATAAAAATCTAGAAATAAACTCTTTAAACTTTTGTCAATTGATTTGTTTACAATTGTTCAAAATTAATTCAATGGGGGAGATGATAGTATTTTTAACAAATGGTCCTGGAATAACTTGATATCCATATGCAAAAAAATAAAGGGGGACTTAGATTTTATTTCACACTATATACAAAAATCAACTTCAGGGGCCGGTGCTGTGGCGTAGCAGGTAAAGCCTCTGCCTGCAGTGCCGGCATCCCAAATGGGCACTGGTTTGAGTCCCAGCTGCTCCACTTCTGATCCAGCTCTCTGCTATAGCCTGTGAAAGTAGTAGAAGATGGCCCAGGTACTTGGACCGCTGCACCTGCATAGGTGACCCGGAAGAAGCTCCTGGCTCCTGGCTTCCGATCAGCACAGCTTCGGCCACTGAGGCCATCTGGGGAGTGAACCAGTGGATGTAAGACCTCTCTCTCTGCCTCTGTCTCTGCCTCTCTGTTACTCTGCCTTTCAAATAAATAAATAAATCTTTTTTAAAAAAATCTAAATGTGTCAGACCTAAATGTAAGAGCTAAAACTGAGCAGTTTTCTATAAAACAAACCTCAGAATTAGGACTAGGTTTTTGAGATCTTGGACTAGCCAAAAATTTCTTAGCTATGACAACAAAAGTGTAAGTCATAGGAGAAAATTTTTGGTAAATTAGACTTCATTGAAATTAAAATTTTTTCCTTGCAAAAGGTACATTATAAAAATAAAAGCCACAAACTGCAAGAAAACATTCACAAATCGTATGTCTGATAAATGAGGTTATGTATCCAGAATATATAGACTTCAACTCAAGAAGACAATGATCCAAGTTCTTAAATGGGCAAAGATTTAAATCAATATTTCTCCAAAGAAGATATACAAACGACTAATAAGCACATGAAAAGATGTTTAATATCATCCGTCTTTTAAGAAATACGTCCCCACACACACCCATTAAAGCCCCAAAGTTGGTGATAATGAGAAAGACTGACTATAGCAAGTGTTGATGAGGATTATCAGAATCTGAAAGCCACATCTCCTGCTGGTGGGAATGTGTAGAAGTACAGCCACAGGGCCAACGATGTGGCATTGTAGGTTAAGCACCCGCCTGCGGCGCTGGCATTCCACATAGACGCCAGTTAAACTTCCCATCCAGCTCCCTGCCGATGGCTGGGAAAGCAGTGGAAGATGGCCCAGGTGCTTGGGCCATTGCACCCCTGTGACAGACCTGGAAGAGGCTCCTGACTCATGGCTTCAAATCGGCCCAGCTCTGGCAATTGCAGCCATTTGGGAAGTTAACCAGCAAATGGAAGACTTCTCTCACTGTCTCTCTGTCTCTCTCTATCTGTAATTCTGCCTTTCAAGTAAATAAATAAATCTTAAAAAAAAAAAAAACTGTACAGCTACTTTGAAAACCAGTTTGGTAGTTTTTAAAAAGTTAGACATACACTTACCATTTAAATTAGCAGTTCCAATTCTCCCCAAGAAAAATGAAAATATACATATATATGCACAAATACTTATATATGAATATCGCAGCATTATTTTTAAAGCCAAAAACTGAAAATGGCTCATCAACTGATGAGTGGATAAATAAAAATTCTTACCAAGGGATATATTTATCAACAAAAATGAACAGACTATTACTGCTACAAAAGAGCACTCCAAAATATTTCGAGAAAAATGATTCCAAAAAAAAGCTATTTTTGGGGCCAGCGCTGTGGTGTAGCGGGTAAAGCTGCCATCTGCAGTCCCAGCATCCCATATGTGTGCTGGTTCGAGATCTGGCTGCTCCACTTCCTATCCAGCTCTCTGCTATGGCCTGGGAAAGCAGTAGAAGATGGCCCAAGTCCTTGGACCCCTGCACCCATGTGGGAGACCCAGAAGAAGCTCCTGGCTCCTGGCTTTGAATTGGCGCAGCTCCGGCTGATGCGGCCATCTGGGGAGTGAACCAGCGGATGGAAGGCCTCTCTCTCTCTTTCTCTCTCTCTCTCTCTCTGCCTCTGAATCTCTGTAACCTTGCCTTTCAAATAAATAATTAAATCTTTTTTAAAAAAAAAGAGATTTTTATTTTGGTGCAAAAAGCCTTCAAATCCATGCATAGTGTTTTCATAATATGCACTTCCCATGAGATTTCTGAAATACCTCAATTTACATAGACTGCAAGGAAGGGCAAATCTATAAATATTAAAAAAAAAAAAAAACAGATTAGTGATTGCTTGGGGCAGGAGGGAATTTTTTGAGATGATAGAAATGCTCTAAAACAGGGCCGGCGCCGCGGCTCGCTAGGCTAATCCTCCGCCTTGCGGCGCCGGCACACCGGGTTCTAGTCCCGGTTGGGGCGCCGGATTCTGTCCCAGTTGCCCCTCTTCCAGGCCAGCTCTCTGCTGTGGCCAGGGAGTGCAGTGGAGGATGGCCCAAGTGCTTGGGCCCTGCACCCCACGGGAGACCAGGAGAAGTACCTGGCTCCTGCCATCGGATCAGCGCGGTGCGCCGGCCGCAGCGCGCCGGCCGCGGCGGCCATTGGAGGGTGAACCAACGGCAAAGGAAGACCTTTCTCTCTGTCTCTCTTTCTCTCTCACTGTCCACTCTGCCTGTCAAAAAAAAAAAAAAAAAAAAAGAAAGAAAAAGAAATGCTCTAAAACTAGATTAGGATGATGGTTACACAACTCTATAAATTTACTAGACAGCACTTTTTTGATATATTTATGATGGGTATGTTTTGTGCTATGTAGGTTATAGCTCAGTGGAGCTGTCAATAAAAAATATGTGGTCCATGTGATAAGACAGAGACGGAGAAGGGAGAGGGTAATAAACAGATAAGAAACGCTGAGCTAATCCATATCCACCTTAGTGACTAGTGTTAAATCAACTTACATGGAATCCATACTTGTGCTTTTTCTTGGTTTCCAGAACTGTTGCTTTCACTCATCTTTTGTGGGACAGGAGTTTTTGAGGGCAGTGGCCAGCAACCCAACAAAATACAATTTGAGCTGAGCTGGGACATATCTTAGTAAGCTAAGCTGTCTATGAAGTTACAAGTTGTTGATAAGAGACATCGGCTTGGTCCTTCCCTGACTGCAGGGTGATCTTTACAACGGTAAAGCAAAACAAAACAAACACAAACCTTCCCTCTCTGCACGTGGTGAGGTGGATGAAAGTTTCAGGCTTACGGAAGGATGTTCTTGGGGGATATTCAGCACAGAGAGAGGGAGGGCAGGTTTTATGATCTTGAAGGGAGGACTCCTCCCCCTGAGAGCAGCTGCCTGTTCAGCTGGGAGGGCTCAGCACACAAGGAGTAGCCCTTGATATCTGTGGATCTTAACCTCCCTGAGCTCAAATGGTACAATGGTTAATAAACTGACGTCCTGCGTGTGATAGCCCAGTGGAACACGGAACAGTCTAACTCCTCAACAAAGTGCAATACTCACACGATGGGGAAAAATTCTCTAAGCAGAACCCTACAAGCCCAGAGACAGACAGAACAGGAGCACCCTGTGGGTCACAGTAAACAGGGTCACTCTTAGAGCCCTATTATGTCAGGCCACTGTCCCCAGCTTCCCTCCCACAGGGTAGTCCCCAGGCCCAACATCCATGCCCTGTGCGCACATCTAAAGAGCATGCACCCAGCCAGAGGGAATGGACACTTTCCCTATGGGTCCTCAGGCCAGAAGCCTTGGGCCCTCGCCTAGGGGGAGCCCCAGGCCACAGTCACCTTTATCTGAAATGCAGAGCCTGCCCTGAGCTCCTCTCCATCCTCTCCCGTAAAGAGCCACATGGTGCAATGAGGAGCCAGGGCTTCAGAAAAACCAGAGCGTGTGACTCGGTTAGCAGGCCAAGATTGCTGGTGCCAGCCCAATTCAATGTACTGGATCCTTTGTGGAAACAAAGCACCATTCTACTGAGAGCCAAGAGTGCCTGCCAAGTGCTGCTGGCTGCGAGGGCTGCCCGATCGCCACAGCTGTTGAGTCAGTCGTGGGCTGTGCTGGCTGTTGACACCGGCCTGGGGGCATGGTCCTAGCTACACAGTGCCTTTCTGAGTGGGAGGAGGAGCGGGAGAGGGAGAGAGAGAGGGAGAGAGAGATTCCATGGTACCTGAAACGCCGCAGAGTCTACGGAGGAAACTTACTGGCTCACGACCAGTAGGACTCACTCCACTGGGGGAAAGTTACTCTCTCCAAGGAAAGGAAAGAGCCATAGTCCAGAAGCTGAGGCTCATGGAGCAAATACAAGCTCATGCAACAGAAATGGCATTGGATTTTGTATTCTAGTCTGCAGTTTCTCTCTCTCCAGCTAGCCGTGTGACCTTGACCATATCCTGCAACCTCTCTGGGCTGCCTTGCACTGTGCGTTCTGTGATTCTTTCGTTCACTCTGGGAACTTGGAGGCCAAGTCTAGTGTGGCTCATTCTTGGCCTGACTGTGTGGGTGGAGAGAGGGGGAGAACAGGGAAGAAGCAGGGTCAGCCCTCCCGAGAGTGCATGTGATTCCCCGATAGTATTAGGGTTCTGAAAAGACTGTGGACCTCCCGGGGTTATTTCTAGGTCACAGCAGGACCTGGTTGCTTCCGGAATGCTGTGTACTTCTGCCTTTCAGTGCCTCCTCCACACGCTCGTCTCTTCCATCTCCTAGGCTTACCAGGTTTGATTTGCCCATACAAGCTTAACGTCTTGTCCCTCACAGTCTATCTCTGATATTCTGCTAAGAGGGCCTCCTACCTGGAGGGTCTCCCATGGTCGTTTCTCAATGCACCAGACAGCTTCCTCTGCTGGGACAGAGCCAGTTGCTTGAAAATGGCCCAATCCAGGGGACGGTGTGTGTCAGCGCCCAGTGAGAGGTCTCCGCAGCACCAGAGCGTCCTGGCCGTGCTCCTCGGCTCTGTGCCCCGTCACACCCAGGCTGCCCCTGCCTTCCTGGACCCCCTCCACAGCGTCACTGCAATGCTGCCCTCTGTTTGTCCCCACTCCAGTGCTGCTGTTCTCGTCTCAGTCCATGTAATCCTCCCGGTTAAGGTTTCTGTTCTTGTGGCTCCGATCACCATTTCTGTGCCAGTTACCAAACCCACGTCTCCACCCTGGCCAGGCTCCTGGACGACACGCTGTAGGGAAGAACCACGTGTGCCCTCGCACCATCTCCATGAGGTCTTTGGCTCTGCTTCTGCATCCTCACCGCCTGCCTGTGACAGCTGCCGGCTAGCCTTGCTGCTGAGACCGGGTTTGTACCTCCTCACTGTCCCAGGAGAGTGCCCAGTCTTCTAGCATGGCCCGGTGTGCCTCTGAGTGCGGCTTGTGCAAGCCCAGAGCCGGGCTGCTGGGTCTCCTATTTGGAACCAAGGTCCTTGGCCTTGCGGAGTCACAGCACTTCCACCATGCTCTTGATCCTGCTCACTGCAATGAGGACTGGGAGCAACTCAACGGCAAGGGCAGGGGCAAGTGGATCTCACTCCTGTGTGCCTCAAGTGCCCAGCACAGCTTCTGCCCAGTTCATGTTGGAACAGAGGCATGAAGGGAAATCCTGAATTCAGAATACTACGTGGAGCCAGTGTTGTGACACAGCGGCTTAAGCTTCTCCCTGTGGCGCTGGCGTCCTGTACCTGAGCAACAGTTCTAGTCTTGGCACTCCACTCCCAATGTAGCTTCCTGCTAATGCACCTGGTAAGGTAGTTGGGTTAATTTTTCCCACTAAAGGCTCAACCAGAAAAGCCAAAATAAAAAAAAACCTGCTGATTTAAAGATATGTAATCTCAGTTATATCTAAAACATACCTTTTGCCAGGAAACATAACATACTCACGGTATTCTAGGATCAGGGCATGAGGGAGCCATTATTAAGCCTAATACAATTCATGCTCTGTCCTTCCTCCATTTCTGTCTGTTGCACAGACACACCCACAAGCCTGCACCTAATGTTACACCACAAAGACTGGGAATGTCAAAGAGTTCCTGATTTTGCCCGGGATGTCAGGGTCCAGGGTAGCCCTCCTGCCCAAGCGTTACCCCATACTTGCTGCCAGCAACTACCACACTGTCAAGACAGAAACAGAGGCTTCTCTCTTTTATTCTATGCCAAGGTCTTCTCTAAGGGCCTTCCTCCTATTGGCAGGACCTAATTGTTCACAGATATCTCACCCAGCAGTGTAGAGTATGGAAAGGTGAGGTTTTAGCTGGGGATTGAGGGGGCAGGCATAGTCACTGCTCGGGACATTCATATCTCCTATCACAGTGCCCCGGATCGAGTTCCAGCTCCCCCACTTCCAATCCAGCTTCCTGCTAATGTGTACCCTGGGAGACAGCAGATGTTGGCTCCAGTACTTGGGCCCCTACCACCCATGTGGAAGACCTGAATGGAGTTCCCGGCTCCTGGCTTCAGCCGGCTCAGCCCCGCTGTTGTGGGAATTTGGAGAATGAACCAACAGATGGAAGATCGCCTATTTCCCTCTGTCACTCTGCCTTTCAAATAAATAAATAGACTAACAAGAAAGAAAGGTGAGTGTGGGGCTGGATGAATTTGGCTGCACCGCCTCTCCTGCCCTCTTCTTTTTTTAAAAGGTTTATTTATTTATTTGAAAGTCAGAGTTACACAGAGGGAGGAGAGGCAGAGAGAGAGGTCTTCCACCTGCTGGTTCACTCCCCAATTGGCCGCAACGACCAAAGCTGCACCCATCCGAAGCCAGGAGCTTCTTCTGGGTCTCCCATGTGGGTGCAGGGGCCCAAGGACTTGGGCCATCTTCTACTACTTTCCCAGGCCATAGCAGAGAGCTGGATCAAAAGTGGAACAGCCGGGTCTTGAAAGGCACCCATATGGGATGCCGGCGCTTCAGGCCAGGGCATTAACCCACTGCTCCACAGCGTCGGCCCTATACTGCCCTCTTGACCAATGGAATCGGTGCACAAGGAGCAATAGTTGAGCAGTGAACCAGGAACCACAGGAATTCAACTTTGGTCGCACTCACCTGAGGTGCTGCTCAGATCCAGACTGTAGAGGGTGGGTCAGGCTTGAGGGCAAGGTGGCCCGTCTGAAGAGGGTGCCATTGGGCTGGCTCTGCAAGGATGGGGAAACCACAGCTCACTTCTGCTGCAGCCACTGGAAGGCCCTGCTGCTGCTGGGGTGGAGAGGCACCTGGTGTGACGCTCACAGGAGCCACAGGGGACAGCTGACAGAAAAGAGCAACTCCCTTCTCCCTCATTGGGCCTTCCAGCCTCCCTCTGGGCCTTCTACTAGAAGAGCTGGCCAAGAAGTGGGCTTAGCCAAGCAGCAGCCTAAACACCACAGGGCAGATTATGCAAAGCTAAGTGTGGGGCTGAGAGACCAGGGCAAACCCTAGATAAGAGGGAAAGAGCCAAGGAGGCACCCACAGTCCCCTCGGTGTGGTGACCTTGCAAGTAGGAACAAAAGGGCCTGAGGGGTAGGGATACAGAATAGCCTTGTTAGCATGTCTCCTTGTGGGGACAGAGCGGGGAAGTGGTCTCACCGCTGAGCCTAGGCTGGGGACAAAGCTGGCTTTCCCTCCCTCGCCCAGCAGCTGGGACAGACACGGGGGATGGTAGTGCACTAGGAGCTTTCCAGTCTGGTCAAGGGAAGGAGCAGCCCGTGCCAAGAATGTGGGCTGTCTACGGGCATTGTGAGTGAGGGACGCTTTCAATGAACAATACAGAAATTTAATTCTCATTTCCCATACCAAGCATATGTGTATATAATTATTCAAGTGGATCATAAATTTTTTATTTTGACTCTCATTCATGTTTCATAGGAAAGACCAGACAGAGTGCCAAGTTTATTCCTGCATGCTGCCCAGAATAAATCTTTCTGGAGAATATATAACTGAGGTGGATGTGTTTTCTAAATACAGAGGTTTTTCTAGGAATTAATTCCTGTGCTTTTCTACAAAAAAAATCAGACGGTCTATAGAATCAGACAACACCAAAGACTGAACCCCACGGGAAACTATGGATTTTAGCTAATGCTGTTGTACTAATGTTGATTCATAAGTCATAACAAATGATAATAACGGGAGAAACTCTGAAGGCAAACGGGGAATGTCGGTGCTTTCTGCTCAATTTCCCTGTAAAACTAGAACTGCTCTAAAACCAAAATTAAGTCTGGCTTAACACTCAGAAGGTAAAAGACCACCTTAATCAGAGGCAAGAGGCTCAGAAGGCTTGTAGATGTGGGGTGGAGTGGGGGGAGATTTTTTTTAAAACATCTTTGAGTCGAATTCTAGGGATGTTTAAGGCCAACTTTTAAGAAATGTAAGGAAATTTCCCTAAATAACACCTTTCTCCTTTACAAAAGCTTTCTGGGGCCAGCGCTGTGACACAATAGGTTAATCCTCCACCTGCAGCACCGGCATTCCATTTGGGCACCAGTTCTAGTCCCAACTGCTCCACTTCCAATCCAGCTCTCTGCTGTGGCCTGGGAAGGCAGTGGAAAATGGCCCAAGCGCTTGGGCTCCTGCACCCGCGTGGGAGACCAGGAAGAAACTCCTGGCTCCTGGCTTCGGATCAGCCCAGCTCCAGTCGTTGTAGGCAATTGGGGAGTGAACCAGTGGGTGCAAGATCTTTGTCTCTCCATCTCTCTGTAACTTTACCTATCAAATAAATAAATTAATTAAAAAAAAAAAAACTTAGTTCTTTTTTCCAATGGCTCTTAAATTGGAATCCATTTCACTACAAATCGTCATCTTTTCTAGCGTTTTCGGCGTCTCACGCTGGCCCCTGGATCGGGATCTGCCCGGGTTCAGGGAGGCAGGCTTGTCCCGCACAGAGTGCAGGGCCATCCAGCCTCGCACTTGCTCTCGTTTGCGGCTGCAGTAGCTATCTGCACTTCACCAAGAACCTCCCTGCATTGGCCATCCTTCGGAACTACGCTTGAGTGGAGTTCTTTTCCCGGACATAAGTGAGGCTGAATTTGTAGCCTCCTTCCAAGATTCTTCAGCATTCTTTCTGAAACGTGGGCCCCGGCAGCTTTGCAGGACATCCTGGGTGTCTGTCCAGAATGCTGCACTGTGGTTCTGAGCGCTGTCACAGACGTCCGCCTTCAAAAATGTAAACAGGCGCTTGGCGCCGGGACTCTGCGTGCTAAGCCACCACCCACATGAACATCTGGGGCCTGGCAGATGGCCCAGGTGCTTGGGCCCCTGCTACTGCACGGGAGACCCGGATGGAGTTCCAGGCTCCTGGCTTTTGCCTGGCACAACCCTAGCTGTTGTGGGCATTTGTGGAGCGAACCAATGGATGGAAGATCTTTCTCTCTCGCTCCCTCTCTCTCTCTGTACCTCTGCCTATCAAATAAATAAATCTTTTTTAAGAAATGTAAACGGCAAGGCCGTGGAGTCCAGCTTTGCCTCCCTCCCACGTCAGACTCTAGTCAGGCGCTTGTGAGCCCTCCCTCCGCTGGGCCCCCACATTTGGGCTTCTGTGGTTGTCTCTGCCTCGGCCGCCTTTGCAAGGATGCAGCTCAGGGAGATAAGCAAATGGTCTCCCCTCGATGCCTCATTCTGCTGCTCCTCCTCCACCACCTCCCAGCCGATGGTTGCTCACCCCAGGAATCCATGAGGTCAGTTTAGCCAGCAGCCCCTCACCCCTGAGGCTTGCTCCCAGTTATTTTTCCATTCCCTGATCACTTGCTCCACTTGTTGGTGATAAATTCTCACTTTTCCTGGCCGGCGCTGTGGCAGTAGTTGGTTAATCGTCTGCCTGGGACATCAGCATCCCGTTTGGGCACCGACCCAGCTCTCTGCTGTGGCCCGGGAAAGCAGTGGAAGATGGCCCAAGTGTTCAGGCCACTGCACCTGCATGGGAGACCTGGAAGAAACTCCTGGCTTCTGGCTTCAGATTGGCTCAGCTCTGGCTGTTGTGGCCACTTGCGAAGTGAACCAGCGGATGGAAGACCTTTCTCTGTCTCTCCCTCTCTGTCTGTAACTCCGACTCTTAAATAAATAAATAAAATCTTTTTTAAAAAATGTACTCTCACTTTTCCATGCTTGCTGTACTCAGGGCTGAGCCCAACCTCTCTCCTTTCCCGCACAACCCCGATGCCTACACTTTCGTCCTGTTTAAAGTCTGCCCCCGCATCTTTGACAGGGTTGCCAGTCGTTTTCTCTTTGGCGTTATCTCCCTCCCCAGCTCTGCCCCCCCACACCCCTCACACCTTTGCCCCTGACCTCACCTGTGGGGAGCAATCCGGACTAGACTGAGTTACTGGAATTAAGACTTATTCTATGCATCTGCTCTCCCACAATATGGCGCTGGGAGAGAAGCAAACAGCTTCTGCACAGCTGCCTCCAGTTCAACCAATAAACTGTAGGACTTGCTCCTGATTGGAGGAGAGCAGCGTACTCGGCGTGTGGGCAGCCGAGTTGGGATTGGCAGAGGAGGACTATAAAGGAGGAGAGAGACGGCATGCACCAGGAACATCTAAGGGGAACATCTAGCTGAAGGAACACCTGTGCAGCCCCCAGAGAGCCGGCCGGCGGTGTGCCGCTCCCCTGCGGAAGTGGGGAATGTGGCCAGGGGGAACTGCCCTTCCACGGAGGTGGAAGGGATAGTAGCCAACCCGGGAAGAACCAGCAGCAAACCCGGGGAGGGCCGAGCAGACGAAAGAACAGCGCAGGGTCCAGTGTCGTTCCTCCACGAAGAGGGGGAGCGACACTCACCCACACTGCATCCGGCCCGCAAGGGTGGTTTACCAACATCAGCTGCAGAGCCTCCTTCTTGGCCCCTGCTCCTAAATCACAGGGCATTCATTTTCCAGACGAAAGATTTTCCTAAAACAACCCAAACCTCAGGCACACATTGCTCAATGTATTTTTATTCGTGGACTGCTATGTAGAGATTTATTGAGGCGCATATAATCACCATGCATGAAATCACTTAGAAGCTACAAGATGTTATCCAGGTATGAAATCATGGAAAACGAAATGTGCCCTTTAAAAATAAGCCTTTCACTAAGACAAGTGACGTCATTCTCTGGGAAAGATCTCAGCCAGGAGAGAAGTCCCAGTCCCAGGCCTTTGCATCCAAGGACATTAAAAGCTGAAGGCCAAGGCTGCTCTGGGTGCTCACCAAGCCGAGGGGTCGGGACTACTTCTCATTCTCAAAGAGGAAGCAAGGCAAGCATGGAGGATTTTAATACTCAGTGTGCACCTCTCCTGTCCTTGTATCTTAAGCAGCCACATGCTGCCATAATTCTGCGGATGAGCAAGTGGCCCAGGCCAATACAAATCCATCAGTGCTCGCTCTGTGAAGTCAGGAACTCCAACGCTGTCTTTGTGAGAGGGTGGAAAAGAAATGAAGAGCTGCTCACCTGCTCATGTCTCCACACCACCTGGGGGAGAGGCGCTAGGCTAATCCACACCTGGAGGAAGAGAGAGGATGATGGATGTCATCAGCAGGAACCATGGTTAACCATGACCGTCAGATGGTGCCAGTGGAACTGCCAACAAAATGGGTCCATCAGGACAAAGAACCCATTTTAGTTTGAGATTTGAATAATACCAATGTGCAAATATCCTGACAGAGGATGGCATGGAGGAACGGATTTTCTGGGACATTTTGGGTCTAGTGATTTGAGTCTGGAAAGTACCAATTCAGATGCATCATTTAAAAGTCAAACTCTCACACACAAAAAAAAATGGGTATCACAAGAGAATGCCTAAGGGAATGGAATCTCAAAGTAGCATGATGTTAAGACACGGAAGGAGGAGACATTTTTTAAATTACCTATTTATTAATTTGAAAGGCAGATAGAGAGAAACAGAGTAGGAGGGAAAGAGGAGAGAATCTTATGTCTACTGGTTTACTTTGCAAATGGCCACAAAAGCTGGGGTATTCCAGGCCAAAGCCAGGAGCCTGGATCTCCATCTGGATCTCCCATGTGGGTGGCAGGGGCCCAAGCACCTGGGCCATCCTCTGATGCTTTCCCAGACCATTAGCAGGGAGCTGGATGGGAAGTGGAGCAGTCAGAGCTCGAACCAGTGCCCATATGGGGTGCTGGCATTGCAAGCAATGGCTTAACCTGCTGCACCATAACGCTGGCCCCTGAAGACAATTTTTTTAAATAATAAAATAAAAGACATGTCAGGGAAAATGAGAGGTAGCACGTGGTCCAGGGTTTTGCCGTGGAGGAGAGTGAGACTGAAATTCCTGTCTGTATCATTTAAAACAGATTTATTTATTTGGTTGAAAGTCAGAGTTATACAGAGAAAAAAGGAAAGGCAGAGAGAGAGAGAGAGAGAGAGAGGTCTTCCATCTGCTAGTTCACTCCCCAATTGACCACAATGGCCAGAGCTGCACCCATCTGAAGCCAGGAGCCAGGAGCTTCTTCTGGATCTCACACGCAGGTGCAGAGGCCCAAGGACTTGGGCCATCTTCCACTACTTTCCTAGGCCATAGCAGAGAGTTGGATCAGAAGTGGAGTAGCCAGGTCTCGAACCGGTGCCTGTATGGGATGCCGGCACTGCAGGTGGCAGCTTTACCCACTATGCCACAGTGCTGGACCCCTCTTTGTATCTAAAGACTGTGCTTTTCCCACTGCTTCTGGAACAAAATTGCAACTCCTTAACCTAATGCCTCCCTCTCCTCGGGCCCCCAACTTTTCTAGAAGTGCAGTAAACCTCTAGGTCTTCGGAAAAGAACTGTGACTCACGTTCACAGACGGGGCCAACAGTGAGGACCCAGGGAGATATGGAAGCAGACATTTTGTGCCAAGAGCCACACAACTCAAAAATGCTAGGTTAGGGGAGTGGGCAGCTAGCCTAGTGGTTGAGACACCTGTGGCCCAAATCAAAGTGCCTGGGTTCGATTCCTAGCTGTGGGTCATAACTCCAATTTCCTACCAATGCAAACCCTGGGAGGCACCAGTTGATTGAAAGTAGGTGGGTCCTTGCCACCTACATGGGAGATCTGGATTGAACTCTTAGCTCCTGGCCTAATTCAGCCTATTGGCGGCATTTAGGAAGTGAACCAGCAGATGGGAACATTTTTCATGCCCCCTCTCTTACCTTCTTCCTCTCCCTCACCAGTGAAAAGCAACAACAGCAAAAAAGATGTTAAGTTGGGGTACAACCTGTGTCTCTCTGAGACTGCAGGGCAAGTTCCACCCATAGTTCTGTGTTGTTGAGAAGAGAATGCTGTGAAGTGATGCCTGTTTGTTACCAAAGTTGCAGGAAAGTTGTTGGTGCTGCTGAATACTATGAATGTGTCAAAGCCCATCAGTGGTTTGCAGAAGTCCAGTTTGGGACGGGATAAGGTGCAGGCAGTAACAGTTGTTGTTAGTCACGCGATCAGCATCTTGACTGACCTTAGGCCTTGGGGAGCTCCCTGGGCTGCAGGACGGGGGAAGGCATTGGATGACAGAGGAGCCAGGGTTGCTGTTTTGAAGCAGAGCATAAGGAGCTCCTTGCCATTGAGACTGAGGTCACCCCTGAGTGGCTTCTCTGGGCCAGACCTGGTGTCACGTCCCAGGGACGAACCTGTGAGCCAGGCCTGGTGCCTGCCCTACAGGGGCTGGTGTGTGGACAGAGGCGGGGACGAGGCGAACGCACAAACAGCTGCAAGACAGAGGGACGAGTGCTCCGTGGTACAGTGCAAAGCATGCCACCTGCGGCACCTCTTCACCCCACCTGCGCCCTGGCCCCCAGCTCTTTCAGAATGACTTCTTTTGACTTGGGGACCATTCAGGGGTCTTGCTTCATGCTGGCCAATGGGGACACAAGTGGAGGATTAGAATTCCTTGCACATCTGGGCCTCTTCTCTCTCCTGTTCTCAGCCACGAGCATGAGAACGCCGTGGGCCTGCCTGCAGCCTGATGTCCCAATGCCAATTGACCAGAGACACACGAGTGAGTTCGAGGCCAGAACAGGCCTGCTGAGACCTCAATCCCTGACACACAGAAAATGGGAACTCAATAAATGCCTATGCTAAGATGTGGAACTCTGAAGCTGTTCTCACGCAGGGTTTTGTAGCAATCCATAACTGATGCACCATTTCAATAGCATGAAGGGAGCATTGTTTTGGTTTCCTTTGCGATGGCAGGAATGAAACATTGAGAAAAAGGACTAATGGCTGTTCAAGCAAGAGCCCGGGAGCAACATGAAGGGACAGAGTATGAGGCAGGGCAGCCGGTGGAGGGAGCACGAGCTCAGCTGTGAGACTGGTGTGGTGAAGGGCCTTGAAGCCATGCGGGAAGCTTGGGTTTGGCCCCACGGGGTGGGGTAGGGAGAAGCTGGGTCCTCGTGGCGGGAAGGATGAGTCTCAGGCAGTAAAGAGAGGATGAGCTTTGGAGCAGACAGCTCTGCCTCCTAAGGCAGCCAAAATAAAACGTTCTCACCTTCCCATGGCATCATATGGCATCCTTCCCAAGAGCTTCAGGCGTCCACTACCTTGTGTGTGCTTTCCCTGTAGACACCCTTGCCTGTGATAAAGTCTAATGCATAAACGAAGCTCAGTAAGAGGTTAACAACAGCAACCAATAATAAAATAGAATAAGTATAGCGATGCACTGGTATAAAATTTGTGTGAAGCACGCATGGCCTCTCTCTGTCTCAAAATACCCATTGTTCTGTAGATCTTAGTCACCACAGTGATTTCTTAGTAAGTCCAGAACTGGCACCTCTTTATTTACAAGAAGCACTTTATGGCTTCTCGTTGGCATCTCTGAGTTGCGGGCATTGCTACTTGTATGCTTTAGGGCTATTACTAAGTAAAACAAGAGTTACTTGAACTGCAATACCACAATAATCGATCTAATAACACAGATGGCTACCAAGTGGCCACCAGGCAGGTAACACATACCGCATGGATACGCTGGACAAAGGGATGACTGACATCCTGGGCTGGACAGGGTGGGATGGTATGAGATCTCATCACGTTACTTAGAATGGTGTACAATTTTAAATCAATGTATTGCTTGTTTCTGGATTTTTCCATTTAATATTTTCAGACCACTGGTACTGAAATTGCAGAAATTGAAACCGCAGATGGGGAGGGGAGTGTACAGGACTCTTTCAGGGTCAGGTGACTGCACGCATCAAGTAACAAATGATTGGTCTCCAAGATTGCTACAAGATCCTCTGTAAAAGGGGAGAGGGGAAGAGCCATCCAGACCTAATTATGTCCATGGGGCAGGGAAAAAAATCAATTCCACTTCCCCTCCTCTGAAGCTTGGCATAGGTCAGACTGATGGGAAGGCAGTGTCAATCATGCGGGGTGGGTCATGGCTTGGGGCTCAACAGCTGAAACATCACTGAAAAAAGCCCTTCTTGTGCACCTGGTCCAGGGAAAATGCTGCCTCTGTGCACAGCTGGAGCTGGGCTCTGGCTTGCTGGTGAGGCTGCCCAGCAGCTGCCAGGATGTTCACTGTGAGGTCCTTGGGTGGGAAATTAAACTCCCTTCCCTTCCTGCCAAATGGATATTCGCACCGGCAGGCTTGCTTCCACAGAGGGAGAAGAGTTGGCTGGGGGAAAGCAAAATGTGCAGACAAGTGAGCTGTCCAATAGTGCAAACCCTGGACAGGAGCTGCAGGCCCTGGGGGTGGGCGGGGGGTGGGGGGGCTGGCTGGGCCAGGATTTCCAGAAATAGCCTGCGGTGAAGTCTGCTGGAGGGGCCCTTCCTCCCCCAAGGCCTGGGGAGCTCACACTTCGGATCATGTCTTTGTAGAGCCCAGAGTTTCTTTCTTTGTCTCCAGGGGCTGGTGGCTGGGCCTGGTGACTTGGCCAGGGTCTTCCCATGAAAGGGTTGGGGGTGCTGAGGGAAGAGAGTCCAGCAGGTGAAAGTCTTGCACCCTCAGAGATGGCTGTCTGCTTTGCCCGTTTGGGGAGGCTGAACTCCCCAAACCCCAAACTGCCTGTTCTAGAATTTCTGATTTGCTCTAACGAGAACTGGGAAACTGACAAAACCATCCTGTGGCGTCTAGAAGCCAGATGGCTTTGATCATGGACTGTGAAATACCACAGGCGGCATCGTTTGCCTCCAGCAAAGGGGCTCTGCTGCGGCTCAGGCAGCAGCACCCCTCCTGTGGTGCCAAAGCTGGACGATATCACCCCAGAAACAGGATGCTGGAACTCTGCTCCCAGGCCAGCTGTGGACACAGGGCCGGGGGAAATGGCCCTAACAAGAGCATCTGCGTCCAATTACTCAGCAAGCACGCGGTGCTGTGGAGAGCACATTTTTTTCCACAACCCAGGAAACACATGTGGGATCCAACAAACCTCCCCCGCCCCACTTGCCCGTTCCCTCCAAGTCACACCACCAAGGTGGGGGCAGAAGGCCCGTCAGTGTCAGAGAGCCACAGCCCCACCTCCTCTGCTCATGAATGGTTTGCAGAGCAGGTCCCGGTGTCAGTACTCCCCACTCAGCTGCCCCCATCTGCCTGGTGGATTTCAAAACCTTCTGAGGCCCAGCAACCTTTCTTTGGAGGACTGGAAATTTCCATGTCTGGTCTAACCTGGGCCTCATCCACTCCTGTCTCACGAACCCCTGTCAGGCCATTGCCACCCCTTACACCGTGATGGGTTTGGGCCATAATCCCAAAAGACACAATCCCAGATGATATGGTGTAGTAGACAGTTAGTTAAGGTTAGTTGAGCTAGAACTTTCTTTTTTAAAAAAGATTGTATTGGCCTGCGCCGCAGCTCACTAGGCTAATCCTCCGCCTGCGGCGCCGGCACACCAGGTTCTAGTCCCGGCTGGGGTACCGGATTCTGTCCCGGTTGCCCCTCTTCCAATCCAGCTCTCTGCTGTGGCCCGGGAGTGCAGTGGAGGATGGTCCAAGTGCTTGGGCCCTGCACCTGCATGGGAGACCAGGAGAAGCACCTGGCTCCTGGCTTCGGATCGGAGCAGCGCGCCGGAAGTAGCGGGCATTTGGGGGATGAACCAACGGAAGGAAGACCTTTCTTTCTGTCTCTCTCTCTCACTAACTCTTCCTGTCAAAAAAATAAAATAAAATAAAGATTTTATTTATTTATTTAGAGGTAGAGTTAGATACAGAGAGAGGGAGAGACACAAAGAAAGGTCTTCCATCTGCCGGTTCACTCCCCAGATGGCTGCAATGGCCAGAGGTGGTCTGATACAAAGCCGGGAGCCGGGAGCTTCTTCCTCCGGGTTTCCTACATGGGTGCAGGGGCCCAAGGACTTGGGCTATCTTCTACTGCTTTCCCAGGCCACTAGCAGGGAGCTGCATAGGAAATGGAGCAGCCAGGACATGAACTGGTGCCTGTTAGGTCTGGAATAGCTCAGGGTTCTGGTCTTTCGTACTCCCAGAAAGGAGAGATGGAAAAAGGAGTCGGGTGCTGACCCCAATAGAGACAGGTTGTTTTATTGGAAGCAAAGAGGTTGACAACAGTCTGTTCTTTCGAAGACACTGCACACAGGGCATTGGGTTTTATGCAGTTAGTAGGGAATTGGGAGGGGGTGTAGAAGGCTGTGGGTGTCTCTTTGACGCTTCAGGGGACTTCCTCCTTACGTTTCACAAGATGCTCTGCAGCTTATCCGCTTTGCTATTTGCATTACAAGGAGACCAGAAGGAAGGGTCAGTTTGGCACCCAGGGAGGATGTGGGGCAGGGAGGAGGGGAAAGGCGCCACAAGTCCTTTAGTGCCCATATGGGATGCCAGCACCGGAGGCGGAGGCTTAGCTCACTTAGTTCCAGCGCACGCGCCGAGCTGGAGCTATTGTACCACTGCAAAGTGATGCTGTTTCTTTAACTGTCAGTTTGATGTGCCCACCTTGCCAGGATGCACCTGTTGTACCTGGGACCAGGGCACATGCTCAGACCCCACCCCACTTGTACAGCCAATTGAGTTACCAACCCCATTCCTTATAAAAAGAGGTGGAAGGCTGGTGTTGTGGCTTTAAAAAATTCCATGCTCAACTAATCACTCAACTTAAAAAAAAAAAAAAAAAAAGTGGAAAAGCGGGGAAAGCTCTTTTCACCTAGGAGCCTCTCGGACTTCCTGCTCTCGATTTCACCTAGAAGTACCATCCTCGTTCTCTCCCTCGCTCACGGGCAACCCTTTGGCCCACACTAGATGGGTATTTCTCTGTGTGGGGCGGTCCACACTTGTGTGTGAATGTACGTTTGTTCCCTCGCTGTTAAATAAATTCAGTTCCTATTTGCATGCAAAAATAGTCTGCACTTAGTAGTTCTATCTCTGCAGGAGTCAAGAACCTGGACTGGAGGTTAATAGACTCATTATCCACATCACAGATGCCATCATCTTGAATGTCGACGTTTACGAAGATCAAAATCCAGGAGATCTAGCATCCTGAAAAATCAAGCTCCTGAAATGAAGAAACAATGAAGCATCTCTTTATTTATTTATTTATTTATTTTTTTGACAGGCAGAGTGGACAGTGATAGAGAGAGAGACAGAGAGAAAGGTCTTCCTTTTTGCCGTTGGTTCACCCTCCAATGGCCGCCGCGGCCGGCGCGCTGCGGCCGGCGCACCACGCTGATCCGATGGCAGGAGCCAGGAGCCAGGTGCTTTTCCTGGTCTCCCATGGGGTGCAGGGCCCAAGCACCTGGGCCATCCTCCACTGCACTCCCTGGCCACAGCAGAGAGCTGGCCTGAAAGAGGGGCAACCGGGACAGAATCCGGCGCCCCGACCGGGACTAGAACCCGGTGTGCCGGTGCCGCTAGGCGGAGGATTAGCCTAGTGAGCCGCGGCGCCGGCCGAAGCATCTCTTTAAAGACATGTATTTGTATTTTTAAAGAGGGCTTATTTGAAAAATAAAAACATAACTGAACACTTTACACAATCAAAGAGGCAACAAACACATGTAGTGCAAGTACAAGCACCCAGGTATACTAACAACAGTCACGCAGCTAGAACACTTCAGAGCAACCAACTGTATTCACAAACAGGTGGGAAGCAAAGCGTGTAAACGGAGATGACCACATTGGTAGTTGTGTGCCTGTAACTTCGTAGCTGAGGCCACCTACGACAGACCGCCCAGGTCCATCCAAGTCAAGGTGAGGCATCAACGCCACATAGGCAGTCGCCCAAAGGGCCTGAGCTCTCCGGATTTTACCATTTGAGATCACCTTGCTTGGGAGGGTGCTTTGGGGGATTATGACTGGCACCACACTTTATGGCTCACGTCTGTGGCTTTTTGGTGTCCAGAGGCCCTGGATGCCAGCAGACTGGCCTAGAGGCCGCCCCTCCACCAGGGTGCTGGGCTTAGAGGGAGAGCAGCAGGCCTTACTGGAGGACTTGTGCCGGCCAGGCCACAGGGCCCTAAGAAAATCGCAAAGTAAACAGTAGGGGTAGTTTTCAGGTCCAGGCTGTAGCCTGAACCAGACTCATGGAACTGGCTCATTCGGTCACCTGAATGAACCAGGGAAACTGAGGAAAGACGATTTTTTTCTGACTATGGACTTCACTATGTCAAATTCCTTTCCTCCTTTGGTCACAGTCACTCACTTTCTGGTACTGAATGTCCAGCTCAGGCCAAGCTACCTTCTGAGCTCCACTTGAGCCCCAGGAAACCCATGCACCTGAGAGCTGCAGACAGCGGCCGGGCAGGCTGCTGCCACCACGGCCTGCCATGTGGACGGTCCCTGCACCGCTGCCGTGGGGGTTGGTGGAGGTGCAGGGGGCGGGCATGAGTTTCCAGAGCAACATGACGGCAGTCAGGCCAGCAGAAAGACGCCTACCACGCGCCAGACACTGCTCCAGGGGCTGGAAATTCTGCAAGCTTGACGGAGCCCTGCCCCAAGGTGCTCCTAGCCTAGAGGAGACGCAGGTGAAGGGCACTTTTACCCGGTAGCTGGAAGGCAAACTTGCTTTGTCAAATGACTTGATGATTAAGACCCTTGAGAGCAGACTCTTGTCCCTGTCTATTTGTATTAAAGTTGAATCCAGAGAATTCAAAAATAGCTGCGTGAGTCACCGGAGTGTTCTCGGGGAAGATGCCATGCGCTGAGCAGAGCAAGGCCACCTTGGAAACCCGGGCCCTGGAGAGTCAGCAGCATCTCTCTAGGTTTCTGGTTTGCACTTGCTGCAGAAGACAGATGTCAGTACGCTGACACCCGGAGCCACTCTCCAAGCTGCAGGAGGTAATGTGGCAAAGTTGCAGGAGAAAGAAAAGCTTTGGGGAGCTTGATTTCAGGCCACGTCCGGAGGCATGCACTAACATAAGCCAAGCCCAGCTACCCACGTCTTCCTTCCTCACGCCTTTGGTCTTCATACCAACCCTATGACACAGCACGTTTATTGCACCATATTGCAGACACGGAAACTGAGGAGCAGAGGAGTGAAGGAATGTGTCTTCTGTCTCTCACTCTTAGCAAGACATTTGCAAGCTGAGACCCCCGTGCTGCAGGGACCTGGCGCAGTTCCTGACTGTGCCCCTGACAGCGGATGTAGCTGATGGGCAGCACAGGCTGTGGTGTGTGCTCCGCTTCTGGAAAGCCAACAATTCGCAGAGTTCCCTTAAACGGCTTTACTGAGTGGCTGAGACTAGGGTCATATGGGATTTGGGATGCTGGCAATGGGGGAAGAGAAGGGAAACTGTCCAGAAAAGCAGGCCTGCTGAGCCCTCCTGATGGTGGAAAGCCTGCTTGAGTTTGGGATGCAGCAACACTAGGTGAGCCATTCCAGAAGGAATCTGCGGCTCTGCCTGCCTCCCACAGGCCCTGGAGCCACGCTGTCTGCTTTAGCAAAAGCCCGGGCTGGAGGAGAACCAAGGCCCCGGGCTGGGAAGATCTGGGTGTGCAAGGGCAGGAAGGGAGCAGCCAGAGTATGCAGGTCCAGTCCGCCGGGGGCACCCCTGGGCTCCTGCCCCTCCGGTTGCCCATGGCTGTCCAGGTCTCCTTAGCCACTGCTTCCTCCACAACCCCCAGCACCAGTGCTGCCAGGTATGGAATATGCCTGGAGGTGGAGCTGAGCATATTGGTGATGGGAGGGCAGGGGTTAGCATGTTGGAGGAAACTTGAGCATGACCTCTGCGGACTGCAAGGCAAGGGGGCACACAGGAGAGAGCAGACAACATGCGCGGCCAGAGTGGTGTCCCGAACATGGGAAGGAAGTCACAAAACAGCCTCATGCTCTTGTGTGGGGATGGGCGTGGCCTTAGACATAGGGGCAGGGAGGAGACTGGAGTATGGAGAGCTGTGTAGAAGGCCTTTTGGACACCAGGATGAGGAGCTGCCTCCCGGAGTCACATGCACCTGCTGTTGAAAGCACAGCTGCCATTTGTGGAGGGGCTACTACCTGGCAGGCATTGTGCTAATGGTTCTTAGACTCAACCCTCTCAGCACCCCTTGAGGTCGCTGCAACCTTTTGGGAGAGGTCATATCACCCACTGTATCACACAACCAGGAAGGACTCTCAGGCTGGGCAATCCAACCTGTCCATACTCACCTGCAGCTGAGACTAGCGGTGGTGTCCAGCATGGCCCACCACAGACTGAAGACCAGAGCCCCTAGCGCTGGGAGTCTGGCTCAGTGTGCAGAGAGCATGCCCAGGCCACAGGGACTCAGTCTTAGGGTTCTGGAGGCTTCTGCCTGTGTTTTTCCCACTCAGCCCTGAGCAGTCGGTGATGCTTTGTAGAAGTCACATTTTAGAGGATGCGGCTGCTTGCTGATGGCTCCACTCTGCTATGCAACAACACTCCAAGCCACATCACATTCAGGAAAGGCCACAGGGTCCTCCCGGCCCTGCTGTTGGCACAGTCATCCGCGGGCACGCCAGCAGGCAAGGGAGAGCCGTGTGCAGCATGAGGCCTGACCCCACCCCAGGGGAAGCAATCTCTCAGGTTCTCTGACTCTCCCCCAAACACAGACTGGGTCCAACTGATCTGAGATGAACAGAACTCATTAATTGTATACCAAAGTCATGGTCACGCAGCTGTGCCTGTGTCTCTAAGGAGGGCCCCTGGCTCGTCAGCAGCCAGCTGTCTCCCTCCCCCCACAGCCCACCCTTGGCCAGCTCCTGCCAGCGCACAGCCCTCCTGGCCTCGCTGCCCCTGCACACTGCTCTCGGCTCTGCCGCTGGCTGGCTGGATGCCTTTGAGTAGAACTTTCAGCTCCTGTTCTTCCACTTCTTCAGCTGGAAAACCGAGAGGACGATGGTTTCCCCTGCTTAGAGGGCAAGGGAGTCGTCCTGAAGAACAGCTCCTTGGAAGGAAAACTGCTGCACCGATAAAGCAGCCTGGCCCCTGGCCTCTGGGCCCATTCTCCTTGCGGTCAGTCTTGTTTCTTTTTCAGGCTCACAATCCCCAGAGGCCGGGGTGGGCCACAAGGCAGACCTGCCCTTTGCAGAGCCCTCTCCTGTCACATTAATCTGACGACTCACGGGAGCAGTGGCCTGGAAGGAATGTGTCCCTGTGAGGGGAGTGTGGGGGCCCTGCAGGGGACAGGGACGGCACTGGCCCAGGAGGGCGGCCTCACGCACAGCCTAGAAAAGCCATGTTGCTTCTGGTCCCCAGGCCCTCCTCTCCTAACGAGGATAACATGCAACTCCCCCAGCCCAGCCAGGGTCATATGGGGCTGGCAGGGAAGGGGGTGTGATCTGTGTGCTGTAGAGAAAGAAACAGACTCGTTCAAAGTCACAGGGATGAGAAGGGACGAGGTCCCAGCCTTCTGTCCCTGTGAGTCCTGGTGGCTGCTGCATGCCTTGCCACCAGCACAGAACTGCTTATTGTACTTCTCCAGTTAAAGGCTGCGCTGGAAGGACATGGAGATCTACCCAGGGCTGCCCAAAAGAAACACTGTGTGGGTCACCTGAGCCATCAGTAACGTTTCTGGCAGCTACCTTTAAAGATGTAAAAAGAAAAAGCAAAATTGATTTTAACCGATAGTATTTTTAACCCCATATGGTCCAAAATATTATGTCAACATGCACTCAACTTAAAACAGCATCAACAAGATACTTTACCTTCCCTTTTTTCATAACAAATATTCAAAATCTGGTGTACATCTCACTCTTCCAGCACATTTGTGTTGGCACTAGCCCCATTTCACGTGGGAACAGCTCAGCTCTGTCAAAAAGCAAGGCAGGTGGTCACACACATATTGTCTGAGGTCAGACCAATGAGGGCTTGAATCTTAGTTTGGTCATTTGCTATTTGTGTAACCTTGCAAAAGTTACTTAATCTATCCAAACCTATTTCACCATCTGTAAAGTGGGATTAATAACAATATCTCAGAGTAAGGTGAGGATTAAGTGAAATAAAATAAAACACACAGTATGCTGCTTAGCACATAGTAGAGGTTTCATAAATGAAAATTTTCTTTCTATAATAAACCTCATGAGTCCCAGTGCACAGTTTTTAAGTATGTGGGAGCACTTGCTATCTCAACCCAAATGATGAGACAGGAGGAAATGCTAACTTGCTTCCTGAGACACAGTTCCATCTAAGAGATAACAGGACAGGGGCAAGGCACACTGAATGTGCCATGGTTTGATCCCAGAATTCACGCAGGAGTTTCGTCCTCCAAATCTTCTGTTAATGGTGCTCAGAGGAAGAAAACTTCATCCAGTTATTCACTGGGTTTTGATGTTAGGATGGAGTCCCCATAACTGAGTTCTGGCGGCTTTGTAAGGGGAGAGAAAGAGACCACTGCGTAGACATAGACACATGTGCTCTCTCCTCTTTGGATCTCTGCCAGCAGGAATGCCATGTCCAGAGGCCAACACACAGAGGCCTGCCTGATTTGAGCTGTGAGCCTCCAGCACAATGAGTCAAATTCAATCTTTTTGCTTTATAAAGTTAGCTTGCCTTAGGTATCTCATTATAGTAACAACAACAACAAAACTAATACAGAAGGCAGTGTTGAAATCAGGCTAAGATTTCCAACTTCATTCATCTTCTCAAAATTGTTTTGACTGTTCTTCATCGTTTAAGTCTCTATATACATTTTAGAATTGGCTTATCAGTTTGTACTAGAAAATAAAAAAACAACTAGGCAAAGCCTTTATTCAGATTACAATGTATCCAAACAAGTCAATGTAGAGAAAATTAGTAGCTTAACAACATTGAATCTTCCAGTGCATGAACATAGTATATCTCTTCATTTGTCGTTTTAAGTCAACAGTTTGTCTTACTTAGAATACTTTGATAATCTAGAAATTTCCTTCTAAGCGTTCCATTTTAGTTCCACAATTATTCATATACCTACACACTAATTTTGACACATTGTGTTTTCTGTTCAAAATATTTTAAATTTTCCTTAGAATTTCTTCTTTGGTCCATGAGTTATTTTAAAATGTAACATTTACTATTCAAATACATTAGGACTTTTCAGATATCTGGCAATCGTTAATGTCTGATTTAATTCCATTGCAGTTAAAGAACATATTCTGGATGACTTCAATCCTTTCCATTGTGTTGAGATTTGCTGTTTGGCCCAGGACACACTGTATCTTGGTGAATGATTCATGGACACTCGAAAAAACTGTCATTTTCGTATGGAGTGCTCTAAAATGCCAATTATGCCAAGCTGATGGATAATGATATTCAAATCTTTCACATTCTTACACAGATCTTCCAAACACCTGCTCTATCATTTACTGAGACTGTTGCAATCACAAACTATAAATGTGAATCTATCTATTTCTCTTTTCAAAAGTTTTTCAGTTTTTGTTTCATGTTTCTGAAGCCATTCTTGGGGGGGCGGGTAGCTCTGGTGCACAGGTAAAGCCACTTCTTGCAACACCAGCATCCCTTATTGGGCCAGCTGGAGTCCCAGCTGCTCTGCCTCTGATCTAGCTTCCTACGAATGCACATATGAAGGCAGCAGATGGTGGCCTAAGGTCTTGGGACTCTGTCACATATGTGGGAGACCAGGATGGAATTCCTGGCTCTGACTGTTGCAGCCGTTTAGGGAGCGGACCAGCAGATGGAAGATATCTGTGTGTATGTGTGTGTGCATGCATGTATATGTCTCCTTCTGTCATTCTGCCTTTCAAATAAATAAATAATATTTTTTTTTTAAAAATTGTATGGGTATGTAGTAATAAAAAAATTGTTATGTGTTCTTATTTGACCCATTGTTCATTCTGAAATATACTTTTAATCCCTATTACTATTCTATTCTTTTTTTTTTTTTTTTTTTTTTGACAGGCAGAATGGACAGTGAGAGAGAGAGAGACAGAGAGAAAGATCTTCCTTTGCCATTGGTTCACCCTCCAGTGGCTGCCGCGGCCGGCGCACTGCACTGATCCGATGGCAGGAGCCAGGATCCAGGTGCTTCTCCTGGTCCCCCATGGGGCGCAGGGTCCAAGCACTTGGGCCATCCTCCACTGCACTCCCGGGCCACAGCAGAGAGCTGGCCTGGAAGAAGGGCAACCGGGACAGAATCCGGCGCCCCGACCGGGACTAGAACCCGGTGTGCCGGCGCCGCAGGCGGAGGATTAGCCTAGTGAGCCGCGGTGCAGGCCTCCCTATTACTATTCTAATTTGTCTGATAATACTATCTCCACTCCCCCTTTCTTTTAATTAATGGCTTCACATTCTTTTTCAGCTTTCTACTTTTAACCTAGCTGCATCTTTATATTTCATTTCTTGACGTAATACAGTAGGACTTGCTTTTTTATCCATTCTGATAATTCCTGCATAGTTAATGGAGTTTTAGGCTATTTGCATTCAGTGTAATTATCAATACAGACATATATAAATCTACTAACTTCCTATTTGTTTTGTGTTTTCCCCATTTATTCTTTGTTTCTATTTTTCCTCTTTCTACTTTCTTCTTGATTTAGATTTAGCATTCCACAATTAGATTTAGATTTCCACAATTGACTTATTACTTATGTGTCTTTGCTTTATTTTTTATTTGAAAAGCAGAGTTACAGAAAGCAGAGGCAGAGAGAGAGAAAGTCTTCCATCTGCTGATTCACTCCCCAGATGGCCGCAACAGCCAGAACTGTGCCGATCCAAAGCCAGGAGCCAGGAGGTTTTTCCAGGTCTTTCATGTGGGTGCAGGGGCCCAAGCAATTGGGCCACCTTCTACTGCTTTCCCAGGCCATAGCAGAGAGCTGGATTGGAAGTGGGTCAGCCAAGACTCGAACTAGCACCCATATGGGATGCCAGTACTGCAGGCCAGGGCTTTAATTGGTGCACCACAGTGCCAGCCCCATATCTTTGTGGGTTTTTGTTTTTTTTTTTTGTTTTTTTTTTGTGTGTGTTTTTTTTTTGTTTTTTTTTTTTTTTTTTTTTTTTTTGACAGGCAGAGTGGACAGTGAGAGAGAGAGAGAGAGAGAGAGAGACAGAGAGAAAGATCTTCCTTTGCCATTGGTTCACCCTCCAATGGCTGCCGCGGCCGGCGCACTGCGCTGATCCAATGGCAGGAGCCAGGTGCTTCTCCTGGTCTCCCATGGGGTGCAGGGCCCAAGCACTTGAGCCATCCTCCACTGCACTCCCGGGCCACAGCAGAGAGCTGGACTGGAAGAAGGGCAACCGGGACAGAATCCGGTGCCCCGACCGGGACTAGAACCCGGTGTGCCGGCGCTGCAAGGCGGAGTATTAGCCTAGTGAGCTGCGGCGCCGGCCCATATCTTTGTTTTAATTTTGGGGGGATTGTTCTACAGTTTACAATTTGTATGTTTATCAATCTATGTTTAAGTAATATTAAGCCACTTGATTCTACTTCATGTATAATATAAGCTCTTTGCAAAAATATACTTCTATTTCTCCCTTCCATCTTTTGAAATATTGTCATACATTTTACTGCTACATACAAGTATGTTGTAACTGGCTCAATACATTGTTATTATTGTTGCTTCAGTTCTTCATCTTTTTTTTTATACACTTATTTATTTGAAAGTCGGAGTTATACACAGAAAGAAGGAGAGGCAGAGAGCGCAAGGTCTTCCATCTACTGGTTCACTCCCCGGTTGGCTGCAACAGCCAAAGCTGTGCTGATCCGAAGCCAGGAGCCAGGAGCTTCCTCCGGATCTTCCCACATGGGTGCAGGGGCCCAAGGGCCTGGGCCATCTTCTACTGCTTTCCCAAGCCATAGCAGAGAGCTGGATCAAAAGTGGAGCAGCCAGGACTCGAACCAGTGCCCATATGGGATGCTGGAACTGCAGGCAGCGGCTTTACCCACTATGTCAGAGTGCCAGCCCCTCAGTTGTTCATCTTACTAAACATATTTATTTAATATTTACTTATTTATTTAAATGGTACAATGACAAAGAGGGAGAGGCAGAGAAAGATCTTCCATCTGCAGGTTCATTGATGGAATGGCCTCAACATCCAGGTCTGGGCCAGGTTGAAGCCAGGAACCAGGAGCCAGGAATTTCATCCTAGCCTCCCACATGAGTGGCAGAGGCCCCTAGAACTTGGAACATCCTCTTCCCAGGCACATTAGCAGGAAGCTGGATTGGAAGCAGAGCAGCCATGAGTTGAACCAGCAGTCTTATACAGAATTTAACCCCTTGTGCCCCAATGCCAGCCCCATAAACCCATAAACATTTTTAAATTTGAAAAAAAAAAAGCTGTTATATTTATCCATGTGTTTACATTTCCTGCACTCTTCATTCCTTTGTGTAGATCCAAGCTTTTATTATAATTTTCTGTTGCTTGTAGAAGTTTATTGTCATGCAGGTCAGCTGGTGACAAACCTAGACAGCTTTTGTGTATCTAAAAAAAGTCTTATTGGGAGTGGGCATGTAGCCTATTGGTTAAGACACCTACAACCTACATTGGAGTATTTGGGGCTTGATTCACAGCTCTCACTCCCAAATCCAGGTTCCTGCCAATACAGACTCTGGGAGGCAGCAGTGATAGCTCAAATAATTGCATTGCAACCTCCCATGTGGAAGAGGGAATAGAATTCTGCAGTAATCCTCTTTTCTCTCTGCTCTTTGTCACCCCTTCCCACCTTCTATCTTTTTTTCTTATTGATTGTCAGTCATTTGTGACATGCATGTGTGTGTGTGTGTGTGTGTGTGTACCCTACTTGGGGTTTATGGAACTTCTTGAATCCATGGTGTTCATTTTATCAATTTCGGAAAAATTGGCATTATTCCTCCCAGTATTTATTCTGTTCCTCCCCTTCTTCCTTCTCTTTCTGGCACTCTGGTCACTCACATTTTAGATCCTGTAATATTTTCCAACATGACACGAGGCTCCGTGCACTTTTCCTCAATCTTTTTTTGTTTCTGTGTTTTATTTTGAATAGATTCTACCACCATTTCTTCAAGTTGAATGATTCCTGCAGTGTATCATTAATTTTAACCTAATCCAGTGAAATTTTGATTTCAGATACAGTTTAATCTCTATAGGCTCCAGTTCTCTCTTTGTTGTCTTCACATTTCAATTTGTATCCTTGAACATACGCATCATATTTACAGTAGTTGTTTTAATTTTTTTTTAAGATTTATTTATTTGAAAGTCAGTTACACAGAGGAGAGGAGAGGAAAGGAGAGGAGAGGAGAGGAGAGGAGAGGAGAGGAGAGGAGAGGAGAGGAGAGGAGAGGAGAGGAGAGGAGAGGAGAGGAGAGAGGAGAGGCAGAGAGAGAGAGAGAGAGAATCTTCCATCCACTGATTGACTCCCCAGTTGGCCACACTGGCCAGAGCTGCGCAGATTTGAAGCCAGGACCCAGGAACTCCCTCCAGGTCTCCCACGAGGGTGCAGGGACCCAAGGACTTCGACCATCTTCTACTGCTTTTCCAGGCCATAGCAGAGAGCTGGATCAAAAGAGGAGCAGCCAGGGATCAAACCGGTGTCCATATAGGATACGGGCGCTTCAGGCCAGGGCATTAACCTGCTGCACCACAGCACTGGCCCCTAGAGTAGTTGTTTTAATATCTTGTCAGTTGATTCCATTCTGTCATTTCTGGGTTGATGTGTTGACTGATATTTCTGCTGTATATGAATCACATTTCTTTATTTCTTATGTCTGGCAATTTTTGATTGATTGCTAAACATTGTGAATTTTATATTGCTCAGTGTTAGATTTTGTAATATTCATACAAAGAGAGATGGATCTCTTCTGACAGTCAACTAAGTAATTTGCAAATTGGTTTGATCCATTTAAGCCTTGTTTTAAAACTATTTAGGGGGGCTGGAGCTGTGGTGCAGTAGGTTAATCCTCCGCCTGTGGTGCTGGCAACTTATATGGGTGCCGGTTCTAGTCCTGGCTGCTCCTCTTCCCATCCAGCTCTCTTCTATGGCCTTGGAGAGCAGTAGAAGATGGCCCAAGTCCTTGGGCCCCTGCACCCACTATAGGAGACCTGGAAGAAGCTCCTGGCTCCTGGCTTTGTATCAGCACAGCTCCAGCTGCTGCGGCCATTTGGGGAGTGAACCAGCGGACGGAAGACCTTTCTCTCTGCCTCTCCCTCTCACTGTCTATAACTCTTCTCAAATAAATAAATAAATAATCTTTAAAAAAACTATTTAGGGAAGTTAGTTTCACTTGTAGGGCATGGCCCTTCCAGGATCTTGTGTGAGAGTCCCACATATTCGACATGAACTGCACTGTGGCTGGAGGGAAATTGAGAATAATTCTTGGCCTTGTATAAACTGTTGTTCACCATTGTTCATCTGACAGCTCCCTGATAACAGCTATTTCCTTGCAAGACGTTCTTGCCCAGGCACTAGTTTCAGTCTACACGTGTACAGATTGCTTTCTAGCCAAAGACTAACGAAACCCCTCGTCAGATTTGTAAAAATTGTCCTCTCTGGAACTCTGCTCTGACAATTTTGGCCCTCGTGGCCTCCCTGACTTAACTCATCCTCAGATCAGCAAGACAGTCAGGCTCTGTCTGGGCTTCTCCCTCTCTCTGCTGTAGTCCAGAAGTTGCCTCCAAAATACTCAAGGAGAATCCTATGCATATTTCTGGAGCTATTTCTCTGCACAATTCCGTCCTGCAAATTCCAGCCACCCTTTCCTCCCTAATCTCCGTCTCCTCAGCTCAGGGACACTTTTCTCGCTCTGCTTAGGATCCTCCATCCTGCAACACAATCTAGAAAATCCCTCAAGTCATAAAGTCTGGACAATCATAAAACTTAACTTCACTCATTTCTCATCTTTTGGGAATGACATCCTATGTTGCCTGTAGTCAAAAGTCTTCAAACAATTGTTTCACATACTGTGTGCACTCCTGTGGTTTTTATAACAAGAGGGTACATCTAGTCACAAGACCAGAACATAAATCCCATTTTCTTTTAAGAATTCTCCACTATAAAGTTGTATGGTGACAGATATAAACTGCCATTAGAATGAAAGCCCCATGAGTTTAGCAACTGTATCTGGAATATACACTGCTGAATCCCAAGTTCCAAGCACCAGGATTCAATGTACTACAAACCACAAAGGAAAAACCTAGCATAGCAACCCTGGGAATAGATGTTGGCATGACTCAGGGAAGTAGAGCAGAAAGAGGGGGTGAGGAGGGGAAAGGGAGCTCACAGCACATAGACAACAGCCAGAGCCCTTGTGGTTTCCAGATTTGCATTTGGATCTCACTTCCAGTATGAACTGTCATGTGATACATGCTTTCCATTTGGGCCTGGCTATTTTCATAATAAAGACCTGGAAGTAAATGTTTGTAATATGCTGGTATTATGTAAAAGTGGTCAACTATGTTTTCCACATTTTCTGTAGTTGTAAAAAATAATTTTTAGAGGTCCTCACGCATATTATGGTCTATGATTTTGCTATGTGACAATGTACTAGTTGGTGCAGACTGGAGGCTGTTGTGTGAAGGCACTGGCCAATGAATGAAACCATTTCCACCTCACACAGTGTAACCTGTGCCCCTCTAAGGCACAGGGCATCAGATCACACTGATTCCTGCCCTCACTCTCCTCTTAACAAGTTTAGGTGCTGCACCTGTTGTCACAGAGGTGCCTGGATTGATCCAGTAGGCTATATAGATGTTGGCTGATGGGCAACTATAGTGTTAGACAAATTGCAACCAAACTGAGCCAAGTCACAAAAGATGTAACCAATAGTAGCCAAAGACCAACTCTGATCTAACGCACCAGTTACATCAGTGAAAGCCAGTAACAGAGCTAGGTTATGTGGGATACCACATTTCTTTACAAGTAGGTACCTACTGGCATGTTCAAGATCTCTGTTGTATTTCCTGCCATGTTTATTTCTATCCCTACTCCTCACATAGGCCACCATTCTATTAAGTATGCCTTATTTTCTAAGCACATTAAAAATTATTTATTTGAAAGGTAGAGTGAAAGAGACAGAGAGGGAGGGACAGAGAGAAAGAGATCTTTCATCCATTGGTTTGCTCCTCAAATGGCTGCATTGTCTAGGACTGGACCAGAAGCCAGGAACTCATCTGGGTCTCTCACTTGGGTGCAGGTCCCCAAGCACTCGGGCCATCTTCTGCCGCTTTCCCAGGTGTATTAGCAAGGCAGCTGGGACTGGGACTTGAATTGGCACTTGAATATGGGATGCCAGTGTCAGAGGCTTTGGCTTAACCCACTATGCCACAATGACAGCCCCAATTTGTTGCTTTTAATTGCTGTATTATGCTCTATGGTTTTCAGTCCATCCCATTTATCTAGCCCTCCTCCCACTAATAGGCATCCAATTTGCCTCCAATTCTCACAAATAATACTGCAACAAACAGCTCTGTACAACCTGTGTGACAATTTGGCAAACAGTATCATATTACTCTGGACACACTGGCTGCACAGGTGCTCTATCCCAGGCATGTTGGGCTGGATAATTCTTGGTTGTGGAGACCCATTCTGTGCAGTGTAAGATGTTTACAGGGGCCGGTGTTGTGGCATAGTAGGTTAAACTCTCGCTTGCAACGCCACCATCCCATATGCTGGTTTGAGTCCCAGCTGCTCTACTTCTTTTTTTTTTTTTTTTTTTTTTTTTGACAGGCAGAGTGGACAGTGAGAGAGAGAGACAGAGAGAAAGGTCTTCCTTTGCCGTTGGTTCACCCTCCAATGGCCGCCGCGGCCGGCGCGCTGCGGCCGGCGCAGCGCGCTGATCCGATGGCAGGAGCCAGGAGCCAGGTGCTTCTCCTTGTCTCCCATGGGGTGCAGGGCCCAAGCACCTGGGCCATCCTCCACTGCACTCCCTGGCCACAGCAGAGGGCTGGCCTGGAAGAGGGGCAACCGGGACAGAATCCGGCGCCCCGACCGGGACTAGAACCCGGTGTGCCGGCGCCGCTAGGCGGAGGATTAGCCTAGTGAGCCGCGGCGCCGGCCCAGCTGCTCTACTTCTGATCCAGCTCCCTGCTAATGTACCTACGTGGAAGACCCAAAAGAAGTTCCTGGCTCCTGGCTTCGGCCTGGCCCAACCCTGGCTGTTGCAGCTACTTGGGGAGTGAACCAGCAGAAGGAACATCTCTCTCTCCCCTCGTCTCTCCCTCTCTAACTCTGCCTTCCAAATAAATAAAACAAATCTTTAAAAATGAATAAAGAAAATGTGCCTGGACACTGACAAATATCCCTCCTGGGGAACGAGCAAAATACCCCCAGTCAAGAACCACTGTTTTATTCCATTTCTGCCAACATTTAGCATCATCTAGCTCTAGTATTTTTCTCTGATTACCAGTCATTTTCAGCATCAGGTAATATACTTGGAAGTTCTGGATTCTTTCTGTTAATTTCTTATTGAGGTTGCCGGAATTTTTTGGGTCATTTACAAGAATGCTCTCCAAGTTCTCCATGTTTGCCCTCGACCAGAAGTGCTGCAGCAAATACTTTCTCCCACCCTCCACTCATGGACTGTTCCGAGAGTGCTTCTCAGACTCAAATCTGCTTTTCTGTAATGAGATTCAGTGTTTGCCTCATGGCTTACATTTTTGAATTTTATAAACGTGCTTCCTTTGCCCTAGGACACAACAATGTATATAATAATAATACATAGTATTTCCCTCTATTAACCTTACATATCTACCCTTTCTAACCTTTAATTCATTTGGAGTCCACATTCTACAAAGTCCCTGTTTCCTTTCCTCCATGTAATGAGACTCCATCCACTAAAGAATCCTGCCTTCTCTAAGCTGGTTTATGTGAGATTTTTCCCCAAGTTCTCCACCCTCTTTCATTGATCTAAGTGTTTGTCTTTGCACCAATTACCTACCAACTGCCACCTTATGGCCCCTAAACATGTTTTCCTAACTGACAGCAAACTCCCTTCCTTCTTTGGTGAACTATTTCTGTTTATTGATTACATTCATCAGAATTCTCAAAATACCCCACTGGGATTTATTTTTATTAGGTTGCACTAACAAATGATGTGGGGAGAACCAACATTTTTATATTAAGTGATCCCATCTGTGGTTATTCATTTTTTAGTTCTTTTATTTCTTAGTTTTCAGCCAGTCTTTGGGGGATGGGTGTTTGGTGCAGCAAGTAAGATGCTGCCCGGGACACCTGCATCCCATGTTCAAATCCCAGCTCCTCTGCTTCGGATCCAGCTTCCTGCTTCCATGCAGGAAGAGAGGTAGCAGGTAGTGCTCACAAACTTGGGACCTTGTCACCCACATGGGAGACCCAGACTTTCAGGCTCCTGGCCTTGGCCTGGCACAGCCCTGGCCATTGCGGGCATTTAGGAAGCGAGCCAGCAGATGGACGATGCTTCTCTGCTTTCAAATAAAGTGAAAATAAAGATTTTTTTTAAAAAGAAGTCTTCATATGCTTACGTTGGTTCCTGAACACTTCATCATTGGTACTGCTGCTGTGAGTGGCACTTTTTGTTGCTAGTTCTTCTTGCTGCTGTTGTGGGCTCGGTTTGAGCCCTGCTTGCCCACATTCCTGTGTGAGGCCCTAACCCCAAGACCTCAGAACGTGACTGTATTGGAGTTGGCACCTTTGCCAGGTGGTTAAGTTAAAATGAGGCTGCAGTATGGGCCCTGACCCGATGTGACTGACGTCTTCCTAGGGAGATCAGGACGGAGTCCCGCGCACACAGCACAGCCGCCCAGTCTGCGGGACTTTCACAGCAGCTCCAGCAGGCAAACACACTGCTCTTCATGCTCTTCTCAGTCCATCTTTCATCCAGGATGCCTGAGTTTCAGTGGGATTCAGAATCACTGATTTCCTCTCAGGGGATGCCCTCTTAGTATCAAGGGACATGAGCCTGAGGCCAGACCAGAGAAATTGCTGGAAGAAATTACTGAATCGCCCCACCCCACAACACAGAGCATCACAGTCCCACAGGTTCAGCATTTTCCCTCCCTGGCCGCAAAGAGCTGCATACCCAGGTGCACTTGGTCTCCCTGTTGACGGCTCCCTTGTGCATAGAAACATTTTCTATCTGAGGTGCTAATACCACCCGTACATTAATGAATGGGACAGGACTGACAGCAAAATAAATAGCTAAATAAAATCAGCTCCCACCAGACTCAGGACAGCATTTGCTTATGGAATCAGAGTCATTCAACCTGGCAGGTTGTCATTGGCAAGTCTCGTCGCAGCTCCCACGTCACCGGAGGGCTGGACACATGTCCTCCAGGATGCAGCCTGCACCTGCGCGTGGGGTGGCACACCTTGGCCATCACTGCCTACCAAGCTTCGAGGAGGACTGTGTCAAGACTGCACATGGGCTTCCGGAAGTGGCTTCAGTCTGGCTTGAACCAGCACTCAGCCTTTCTTTTGTGTCCAATTTCAGTCAACTTTATGGCTCCCTGACAGAGGCCCCAGACACACACAAGCAGCATGTTTAAAATGGCTTTATTAAAGGTTATTAGTATAAAATATGACCAAGTTACAAGTTGTAAGAATTTATCATTTTTGAAAATGTGTATCAAAGAAAGGGAGGCCACTGGACATCCACACGAGGGGTCGGGCCTGGCTGGGTGACAGTTCCTGTTGTTCCCAACACAGGCAGTGCTCCAAAAATGAGGGGGGGCACCGAGGAGCAACCCCCAGTGCAGCGGAGGCTGGCTTCCGATTTCCTGGGGGAGCTTTTATAAAACGCAGTCAGAGAGCGGACACTGTCCCAGGTGCAGAGTCTGGGAGGACGAGGAATCCAAACTGCATAGCGGCTTCCGCTGAAAAGTGTGTATTTTTTCAATAATAAATACAAACTCCTGGTTTTCGAGATTCCAATCTGATTGGGGGAGGGGGGAGCGAGACAAATGCAGGGCTTAAATTTTCCCTCAGGCTGACCCAGCCTGTCCCAGGAAGGGGAATGCACCCAGCTCTGCAGGGGTGCTAGCTGAGGGTACAGGAGGATCTGCAGGCTGGACACCACCAGCAGGGGGGTCCTCCAGGGTCTCCAGAGCAAAGCAACAGGACGGCTGGACTCCCTCCACGACCTCCCAATTTCTCCCTTTACGTTTATTCAATCTCAGCAGTAACTAAACACTACGGGGGTGGGGGGCTGTGTCCCAGAAGTAAGGCCACAGCTTTCAATAACCCCCACACCCTTCAACTCGAGGAGAACCTGAAGGGAATACTGGGCTTTACGAGACAGTGGTCAAGAAGTAACGACGCCTCCCAAGAGGACAGATCACCCTGCCCAATGTCTCCAGACCCTTCTTCCCTGCTGCCCCAACGCGGATAAAATACTTGCTCCAGGGGATATGAAACAGCCCACTGCAGAGTGGAGGCGGGGCAGCGCTCTGGGTGCTTAGCCCTGGGGGAGCTGGCGCTCTGCACTGGCAGTTCCGGCTGGGGTTTCTAAGCTCCCCACCCCCCTAACCCCCCTCCCCACCCCGCCCCGGCCCCCTGCTGGAAAGCTTTTCCCCTCCCAAGCATCAACAGTGCAGAGAGGAGGAAGGTAAATTCCAAGACTCCAGGGGCCAGGGGAGGTTTGAGGACATAAAGCAATTGGTAGAAACCAAATCACATGTTGGCTGAGCCACAGTTTGGCTGAAATTTTCTGGGGTTGGGGGCAGTTGCCACGTGCATTACCTTGCAGCCAGATAAAATATTCCAAAAACTATTTCAAAAGGGTATGTTAAAAAAAAAAAAAGACACACTTCGATATTGAAACCAAGCACTCACTTGCAGGGCTCACAGGGATTAAGGATTAAGGCTTCAGGTGAGGAGAACACAGTGATGGCAACCAATGGACCACACAGGCCAAGACTCGCAGTTCTGCACGGGCACCTCCTACAAATCAGGGACCACTGCGTTCCAGGGCACCTGGTGAGGGCAGTGGCTTCCCTCGCTGACAGCCACACTCCCCCAGCAGGCATGGGCAAGGGCCACCTTGTCTGCAGCAGCTCCAGGGACCCTCGCTATGACAAAGGTCCTAGGGGCTGCTTCTGGCATGCCCAGAAACTCCATTCCTCCACTTCTGGTGGTGGTCAAGGTTGGGGAGGGTCCACCTCCGTGTAGTCTGACCAGTCCTGGGGACGAAGGACATCCACTGCCCCCTCACCCCCGCCTTCAGTCCTTCAGTCTAACACTGGGCACTTCTAACACAGCTGATGGGATCAGTCCTGCCTCCAACAACACCCACCATCTGCCCTGACCCCTGCAGGTGTCCAGTACAGGGTTCATCCAGTGGGTCACATTAGTAACGACAGCTTCTGAGTGAGTATAAAACGAAGAAAGGAGCCACTAAACCAAGATATGAAATAATGAAAGTTAACAGCAAGACTTCGAAACACGCAATTCTTCTCTAAACGGCGATGAAGACATCGAGTAAGTACCAGGACAGCTTAAAGATGGCAGCCAGTGGCAAGTCTGTCTTCCGAAACTGACGTGAGGGGGGGCGTGGCACAAGGTGTAATGTGGCTTCAGCAACATTGAGGGGGGCCCCCAGACCGCTTCCAGGGCTGGCTGGACACTCGGGAGCCAGCATGCCCGCATCAGTACACCTGAGGCCGTCGCCACGGACCACCCATCACAAGGAACCCCGTACATGATGGGCTGGGGCGTGGAGAGAGCAAGAGATGGAAATCGCTCTCCTGATTCCTGTCGCCCGGTTGAAGAAACTCTTCCTTTGAGGAGGGGGAACACTGGACGGAGCCGGGCACAGAAGTTTTATTTACAAGATTAACTGCGTTCTTGACTGTCTTTAAAAATTCCAAATGTAAAACTTCTGTTATCAAATCATGGAAAATAGCATATATATCCGGTTTTACCAAAAAAAGGGAAAAATCTGGCACAGTTTACCAGTTTCCAATGATTCAGAAAAGAGCGTAGATAAACCAGAAAAAAGTACACAGAGGAACGTTGCCCTTTTTTTCTCCTCCACCACCACACTGCTTTGGAACACGTTTTGGGGTGCTTGGCTGTACTTGTTTTCGATCGACCACATTTTACCAGTTGTCCAGAAAATCAAATCCTGTCTTCAAGATGACGCTGCTTGAGCTGACCTGCAGAAGGGAAGACACACTGAGGTAAGGCATGGGTGTATTTTTTTCTCTGTGATGCATAATCTAAAAACAGCATCTCATTTAAAATGACCCAAATGAAAAGAGTCTGCTTCCATCTCAGACGCTCCCTGACCTCAATTTGCCTCTGCGCTTGGAACCAGAAATTAAACAAAACCCAACAGAAGCGACACTCCGCCAGCCAGCCAGCCGCTGCCGCAAACCCTCTCCCACCCAGGCGTGTGTGGGAGCAGCCTACAGACCTACTTACGGAGAAAAGGAGAACAACACGTTCCTGTTTTCCTGTACCTCTTCCTGCTATGGAAGGACAGATGTGCTTACATGTCCTCATCGTAAAATAAAGGAGCAAATCATAGAGATGTTCTCTCTAACGCAGCGTGAACGTGGACAACAGAAAAACAACAAACAAAGCCCTCGCCAAGTGGAAGGAGTGAGGATGCCACGTGGAAGCGGTGGCGTGAGTCTCCCAAACCCTGCAGCACTCTTCACTTCAAGGGAAGCAGGGTGGATCCAAGGTACCCTGGGTGAGGAGGCTCTCTCAAGCTGCGGCTGGATTGCCACCACCAGGCAGGGTGCCTGCCCACCTAACCCAAGTCACCGGATCAGCTGCTGGCATGCTAATTAAGGACCGTGACCCGCTGCGCTCCACGTGGCTGGAAACAGAGGCGCCTGGCGGAGGCGTACACACAGCAGACCCGTGACTTACCCTGGAAGCTGAATAGGCCCAGCTTGGCGGTAAAGGGAGGCTGATGCTGAGTGAGGCAAAACCCAGAAAATAGGAGTCCCGCCAAGTTTTCCTTCCAGTTTCTTATGGGGGCTGGCGTTTCACCCTGCCCTCTGCTCTTTCAAGCTAGTGTCGGAGCTCCCTCCTGCTCCCCACTCCCCCTGCACAAGGCTTGGAGACCGTCTCTTTACAATCAAGACGCACAATCCCCGCTCTGTGTAACTTCTTCCTTCTGATGAAGCCCTCGCTGCAGAGTCCCAGGGAAAGGGCACAGCAGGGGTGGGGATAGTGGAACCTGTCTGTAGGAAGGAGTAGACAGGCAGGGAGACGGAGACAGAACACAGGAAGACGAGACGGTAGACAGGCAGGGAGACAGAACACAGGAAGACGAGAGGGTAGACAGGCAGGAAGATGGAGCGGAACACAGGAAGATGAGACAGTACACAGGCAGGGAGACGGAGACAGAACACAGGAGGATGAGATGGTAGACAGGCAGGAAGACGCAGACAACACAGGAAGATGAGATGAGTAGGGTACTAGAAACAGGCAGGGAGTGGGCTGAGCACGCTGGCTTGAGAAGTGGGTCAACACAGAGGAAGGGGACAGGTGCACCCCTGATGTGGAGCAGGTGCAAGGCGGAAGGTGCTAGAATCTCCAGGCTCCCCTTCTACAGGAGGACAACAGAGGCAGTCATCTGTGGAGAGGCATGAGAGCACCAGAAATGCCCTCCAGGAAACACCCAGAGTCATAGAGGACCACAAGTCAATAAGAAAACAGTAAACAACCCAACCTAAAATGGGCAGGGGCTGGCATTTAGCACACAGGCTAAGATGCTGCTTTACTGGAGGAGGGGGGCTGGCGCTGTGGCGTTGCGGGTAAAGCCATCGCCTGCAACACTGGCATAACATATGGGCGCCCAATCGATTTCCAACTCCCTGCTGATGGCCTGGGAAAAGCAGGGGTAGATGGCTTAAGTGTTTGTGCCCCCGCACCCATGTGGGATATCCAGAGGAAGCTTCTGGCTCCTAGCTTTGGCCTGGTCCAAAGTTGGCCGTTGTGGCCCTCGGGGGAGTGAATCAATGAATGGAAGATCTCTCTCTCTCTGTGTAACTGTCTTTCAAACAAATAAGTTAAAAATTTTTTTTAAAAAAGATGCTGCTTGGATGCCTGCATCCCATAGCGGGGGTGCCTGGAAAGCAGCAGGTGATTCCTTCAGGCACTTGGGTCCCTGCCACCCACACGGAGACACAGCTGAGTTCCTAGCTCCTGGCTTTGGCTTCATCCTCAGCCATTGCAGGCATTTGGAAAGTGAACCAGAGGCAGGGCGATCACTCTTTGTCTCTCTGCCTTTCAAATAAAGCTAAAATAAAACTTAGTCAAGGGAATTAAATAGATACTTCTCCCAAGAGAATATACAGATGGCCAATACAGATAGTACAAAGATGCTCAACATCACTACTGATCAGAGAGATACAAATGAAAACCACAGTAAGCTGCCGCCCCACAGCTGTCAGCATGGCTACTATCAAAGAAACAGCGACAAGCTCTGCCGAGGGCTGTGGAGAACCTGGAGCCCTGTACATCGCTGGTGAGACTGTAATATGCTGCAGCCACTGAGCTGCCCACCCTGCCCACTGCAAACAGGGTTCAAGGTCCTCAAACACGTCACAGCATAACTGCCATACGACCCAGAGTCCAGGTCTGGCTGTATATCCACAACTGAAAGCAAGCTCTCCGAGAAGTACTTGTGAAGTGCTTTTTTTTTTTTTTTTATTTTGACAGGCAGATGGACAGTGAGAGAGAGAGACAGAGAGAAAGGTCTTCCTTTGCCGTTGGTTCACCCTCCAATGGCCGCTGCAGCCGGCACATCGCACTGATCCGAAGCCAGGAGCCAGGTGCTTCTCCTGGTCTTCCATGGGGTGCAGGGGCCCTAGCACTTGGGCCATCCTCCACTGCACTCCCTGGCCACAGCAGAGAGCTGGACTGGAAGAGGGGCAACCGGGACAGAATCCGGCGCCCCGACCAGGACTAGAACCCGGTGTGCCTGCACCGCAGGCGGAGGATTAGCCTAGTGAGCCGCGGCGCCGGCCTCAGAGAAGTACTTGTACACTCAGGTTCACAGCAACGCTATTCGTAATAATCAAAAGGTAGAAGCAACCCAAGTGGGCACCCTCGGATGACTGGACACAGTGTGGGACAGCCACTCCACGGGACGATGATTCAGCCTTAAAAGGAAATTCTGACGCCCACTGCCACGTGGATGAGCCCTGAAGATGAGGTCAAGTGAAACACACCAGTCAACAAGGACAGATTCTCTATGACTGCAGCTACGCAGGGTGCCTGGAGTAGACAGGTGCACCGGGACAGAAAGTGGAAAGGGGTGCAGGGGCTCAGAGGTGGAGGAATGGGGAGTTTGTGTTTAACGGGTTCACAGCTTCAGTGTGGCAGGACTGAAGAGTTCTGGAGGAAGATGGTAGTGCTGCTTGTAGGGTATTAAGAATCAACTTAATGTCATGAATTTAACTTAAAAATGATTAAAATGGTAAATTTCATGATATCTGCATTTTACCACAGTAAAAAAGAAAATTTAATGTTAAAAGAAAAAAAAAAGAGTGAGGCTGGCCTTGAGGCATAGACAGTAAAGCGGCTGCCTGCAATGCCAGCATCCCATATGAGCATCGGTCCGAGTCCCGGCTGCTCCACTTCTGATCCAGTGCCCTGTTAATGTGCGTGGGAAAGTAGTGGAGGATGGCGCAGCCACCCACCTGTGCAGGCTTGGGTTCCGAGAACAAAGCGTCCTCCATGTCGTCCTGCCTGGCGGCGGGAGACGGCAGCTTCCTGTCAGCCTCTGGAGCGGTGGCCTCGGGCAACACGCTGGTGGAACCCTGGCCCGGCTGGGGTCTCTCGTGCTCCGCAGGGGGAAGGAAGCGCTGCTCCTGGCGGACGGCGCTGGGCCTCTCTGCTTTGGCCTCCCTGTCCTTCTGGCTGGGTTCCTGCCGGTAACAGGCAGCCAAGACCTTCTCCCCCTTCTCCATGGACTTGATCTGGCTGGGGGTCAGCGACTGGAACTCTGCCTCAGGTCCCTCGCCCCGGGACCGCTCTGCATTGATCTTCCAGAAGGATGACTCCTCTTCCTTCCGGGCAGGACCCAGAGCGTCCAGGCTGGAGGACCTGCTGCCCTGGGGAGCCTTGAAGGCCTGGGAGCCCTGGGCGGCTTTGCACAGTGACCTTGGCTCGCTGGCGGCCGTGCTGTTGCTCGGCTCCTGGATGGACAAGGAGGAGATGCTGAACTCCATTTGGCTCTATGGTGAGACAGGGGAAAGGAGAGAGAAGAGAAAGCAGCCTTTAGACTCCGGCCAGAAAAGGTACGCCAGCTCAGGCAGCCCAGCCCTGGCATAAGGACCCACACACTCCACAGTACCACAGTGCTTTCGGTCTGCCCTGCACGGTGACTGGCAAAACCGCCATCGCACACCTGAAATGCATCACAGCAGAAGCCTAGACACCAAGGCCCCTTCATGCACGAGGCTACCTTACTGATGGGCAAGCGGAGCACCTACCTATCTCCTCCAGCCTTCCTGGGGGCAGCTGCCTAACAGGTGATGGCCCCCACTGTGAGGAAGACAAGGAGGGGTGCACGGTGCAACAGAATGAGAGCAGGCAGGGAAGGGCCCCGCACCCAGCACAGCCCACACCCATGCCCACAAAATGCTTTCTGCAAGCCACATGTGACCTACAAATGAGCCTGCTGAGTTGTTCTGATCAACAAATCATTATGTGGAAACCAAAGCTCCTCTTTAGACAAGAACACAGAGGAGAGCCTAGTCTTCCACACTCTGCAGAATAAGCAACGCGTGATCTCAGTCATTTCTATTATCAATCCTGAAAATGTCTTTCTTCCTACCCCACCATTTCTAATTCCTCAATCCCCAAGCCCCCTCCTTTTAAAAAATAAAGGTGAGGCCGGCACTGAGGCCCAGCAGGTTAACGCCCTGGCCTGAAGCACCAGCATCCCATATGGGCACTGGTTTGAGTCCTGGCTGCTCCACTTCTGATCCAGCTCTCTGCTATGGCCTGGGAAAGCAGTGGAAGATGGCCCAAGTCCTTGGGACCCTGCATCCACATGGGAGACCCAGAGGAGGCTCCTGGCTCCTGGCTTCAGATGGGTGCAGCTCCGGCCGTTGTGGCCATCTGGGGAGTGAACCATCAGATGGAAGACCTTTCTCTCTGTCTCTACGTCTCTCTGTAACTCTCTCAAATAAATAAAATAATAAAATCTTAAAAAAAAATCAACCAATAAAATTTTTAAAAATCACATTACAATATCACTACTATTTTGGGGGTTTTGTGCAACCTTTTTCTTTCTTTCTTTCTTTCTTCCTTTTTTTTTTGACAGGCAGAGTGGACAGTGAGAAAGAGAGAGAGACAGAGAGAAAGGTCTTCCTTTGCCATTGGTTCACCCTCCAATGGCTGCCGCGGCCGGCACACTACGCTGATCCGATGGCAGGAGACAGGTGCTTCTCCTGGTCTCCCATGGGGTGCAGGGCCCAAGCACTTGGGCCATCCTCCACTGCACTCCCTGGCCACAGCAGAGAGCTGACCTGGAAGAGGGGCAACCGGGACAGAATCCGGCGCCCCAACCAGGACTAGAACCTGGTGTGTCGGCGCCACAAGGCGGAGGATTAGCTTAGTGAGCCGCGGCGCTGGCCAACCTTTTTCATAAATATGTTACAAGGCTATGGTCCTATTACAGACACACAATTTGGGGTTCTGCTACATTGCTGCACGGACTTCATAACCATTATTTTTATTATCTCGATCAGCAGCTGACCCAACACTCACCTATTACCAATTTGTTCTTTCTGATCTCCACTGTTATGATTAAGGTTGTCTTGAACAACTCTCCCTCTTAGGATTAATGTCTTCATAGATTCCCACAAATGAAACATCCAACCACAAAAGGTCTGAACCTTTTCTCTAATGGTGTTTTCACATGCACACCCAAAAACTGACTTTGTAGGGGCTGCCCCCATTTCGAATGCCACCTGTGCCATCTCTCAGGGGGGCATTCATAGTCACCAGGTAGAATCACTCAAAACTGGCAGCTGCCTGACTCCACTGAGCACGGTTCTTTATTACTTGGGCACATAATGGCCTGCTCGTGACACATCCCCCCAGTGAGCAGGGGTGAGGATGAACACATCGCTTTCCCAGGGAAAACCCTAGTCCTGAGCATAGCGTTGCTCGGCTGTGACTTCTCCTCCAAGCCTGGCTGCTGATGGCCAGAGACCTCCCCTCCAGGCTCAGGGGATGACGGGGCCATGAAGAACTCAAGTTCAAGTCACAAGCCCAGGCTGCCTCAAGGCTCAGTGTTACAGGAAGCAAAATCTAAGACACAGACATCAAAGCTCGGCCTCTGCCAGATGCCGTGATGAAGAACAAATGGAGATTACTGAAGTGTGTCTGGCCCGTCAGGCGTGTAGTTATTTTTATTCTTTTCATTCTACAAATGAGAACACGGAGATTTGGCAAGATTAAGTGTATTGCCCTGGGTCACTCCCCAGTCCATTAGAGGATTGCACAGCTGGGATCTCAACCCAGATCAAATGATTGGAAGCTATCACCAGGCATCACTGCACGTACAAAAAGCCCGCAGCTGCTGGCCAGAGCACCCACAGCAACAGCGGGAAGCCTTGTACATAGCACAATTAAAAGACAAGTTGATTTTGGTGCAAAAAAAAAAAAAGTTTTTAAATCTATACGTAGCTTTTTGTAATACGTGTTTTCTGTGAGCTTTCTGTCTGAGATCTAATCTGATATTTAAATGACTGTGTCGGAGTGAAGCATTCTGAATACTCCGCATATTTCCAAACTCTACAACAGGATCCAGGAAGACCGCGGGCAGAGAAGATGTCTTCTTTAAGTAAGCGAATCACTAAAGACAGCTTGGAAGAGGGCCTAGGACTCAGGACAGAGATGCCTTTGATGTGGACGACGTAGCATGAGGAAGGCACTGAACACCATTCACTTTGTTAAACCCTGGGCTCTTTTAGGACTGGCAGTTCCTTTGGTGGGGATCTCTGCTAAGAAGCCTCTGGAAGGCTGCACATTCTGCCTACGTGGAGGACATCAAGAGGTGAACCAGGGCTGCTGGGGAGGGAAGCCGTTCCCAGGGGTTCCTGGTGAAAAGGGCCCGAGCGAGTGTAACCTGGCTGGGCTTGACCCCCTCTGCCAGAACAAGCGGCCACTCCCACCGCTTCCTGGCTGGCCAGAGCCCGCCTGGGCGCAGTCACCTGCTTACAAGAGAAGGTGGTGCCGGCAGGAGCCGCTACCTGGCTTGGGGGGCTTTGGGGTGAACATACTTGCTTTGAAGTCTTGGTTCCTATTTCCTTAATTTTACAAATAGTGGCATTGTATCACCACAACTTGCTGTGAGAAAACACCACTCCGTGAGCATCGAGCCACCCCAGAGGGAAGGGCTTTGTTACCCAGACTTTCTATAGACGCACTGTAGAAAGTGCCGGGGCAGCGTGAGGGAGAAGGGGAGACCGGGACCTTCTTTTCCTGTCTAAATCTAACTCTGCTCAGCTCCAAGAACTCCAGGAACCATGAAAAAAAAAAAAAAAAAACGGAATCCAGCAGGGCCAAGCAGGAGTCTGGGGGGGATGTGCCAGCACCACCCCAACTTGTCCCCTGCATCTCGTTCTACCCAGAGCTGTCTAGACTGGGGACCTTGCACGTAGCACCAGGACACCGCAAAAAGTGACTCTAAGCTCGTTTTCAAAGCAGCACCTGCCATAGCAGTCCCCGGGGCCAGCCTGGCGTAGGGTCCATCACATTCGGCTTCTAGCTGTCCACACTCTTGGCCACCTTGCCTCTCTCCCTCTTGGGGACTGATCCCAGGCTGCTCGTCATCCATTACCACTGTGTGCGCTGTCTGGCTGCTCCCTGAATCCCAGTCAAGATACTCAAAGGTCGCCTACTTGCCAATCCAAGACCACAGGCACCTTCTTGCCTCCACCTGCTTCTCCTCAGGAAAGAGCAAGTCCCCCAGCAGCTGCGCCACCCTGCCCTGAGCCATCCCTGCCAGTTCTCCCTTGGCAGTTCTGCCCCACTCTGCCCCCAGGGCCACCTGGGCCCTGCAGTCTCCTCGCCGCTGCTCCAGCCTCACCTGCAGAGCCTCCTCCACCCACGCGCACACCTGGGAGGAGGGGACTCACTCCAGAGGCTGCACCTTCTGGCGCACCTCATAGCACCGCCCACCCAGGGGGTCCGCCCCTCTCCCCTGGATCTGGGTGGCCTCATGACATTCTTCGATCAACCCACGAGGCCAAGGGGATACTCTGCCTGTCCCCGTCCCAGACGTGGGAGGCCAGCCAGCTAAGGAAGTAACCCCTCCACCTGGAATGCTGGGCCTCAGCCAAGACTCCGTCTCCTACGAGGACTCAGGGGTCAGTGCCAGCCACCTCAGCCCCAGGCTGCATTCCCGTGGTCTCTATGGGTCCCAACACAGGGCGGCCCAGAAGTGTTCCCTGCCAGACTGTACATTCCGTGAGGCAGAGGGCCTCCTGCTGCTCATAGACCTGGTTCCTCTGTGCGTCTCTCCCACAACCACTGCTGCCACATGCCTTCTAAATCACTGTCGAAGGCGACGGGGGCAGAGCCCCTGGCTGTTCCGGAACCACCAGGCTCTGTGGGAATCCACACAACAGGACGACAGCATAGCCCCCAACACCGCTGCTCAGACCCAAAGCCCTGACACCAGGTATCCATGCCATGTGCTGCCTGCAGGTCCCAGCAAGGGGCAATGGGCACCGTGCCCGACTCTCTGAGGACCCGAGGGAGATGGGGAGGAATCTGGTGGGAGATCCCCAGGAATGCTGCAGGTACCCCGTTATTCATGAGGACAGAGGTGGAGCTGACCTGACCCTTGACCCCTGACCTTGCACAGCTCAGGAAGAACAATGCAGCTTCCGTGTGCTGAGCACTCACTGTGTCCCAGGCCCTGTGCTGAAGCCTCAGGCACTTTGGCTCCCTTAATCTCCCCAACAGTCCAATGAAGTACACAGGAGTATTCTTCCACGGAGCTAGAGAGGATAAAGGCCGGCACAGCAGCCAGGCTCACGCTGCTTTGGGGGATGCGCCGCACCACGTCCATCCTCCTGGGGCTGCCAACCGGTAGGCGTGGGGCTGGGAGGGGGGTCAGTGCAAGGTGGAAGGAGTGGTTTCAGGTGCAAATTTTCTCATTTCTCGGAAAAAGCCCACTGTGGAAAAAAAAGAGTTGGGCTCTTAGGAAAGGAGGTGCGTCAGCCCCCTGCCACCGCACTGAGCCACACTGAGCAGGGCCCGGCAAGAGGCGCCGCAGGTGACAAAGGCTGGGAGCCCATGGACCTTTGGGTCCTGTGGGTCAACTCATTGGCACTGGCTCCAGGCAGAGGGTCAGGGGTTGGGGGGTACATAAGGAAGGCCCTCCCCTCACAGCAATGCTGCAACCCCACTCTCAATGTCCCAAGTGCTCATCGGAGCCCAGGGAGGAGCTGCCCAGAGGACTTGGTCCAGCCCCGCCAGGCGCCAGTTACCCATGTGGGGAACTGGGTCTCAGCTGGCCACATCCGTTCTAAAAACAGCAAGACCACGACGGAGCCCAGGCTCTATTTTTACACCCCACTCACCGCAGAGGAATGCGTAATATTTCAGCAAGGGGGCGTGCGCGCCGCCAAGACTAACTGTTTGGCTTGGCAGCATCGGGCAGATCTAAATTGTTGAGACAAAGGCTACAGAAGCCTTGTCAGAAAATATCATAGCTTACTGGAGCAAATCCCAAGACACTCGCCAAGCGCGGATCATCTAGGGAGAGGAAGAAGGGAAAGCACTCAACACTTTTAGGATCATGCAGTGACTAGAAGTGGCAACGTGGCAGGGACGAGACAGCAGGAGTCGGTCACTGGAGAGAGGCAGCGTAGGGCAGGGCCTGGAGGAGGACCACCCGCCCCAAGTCAGGAGGTTCCTGGCATGGATCAGGGGCTCCACAAACACCCCTGTACGCTTGCTAGGCCAAACCCAACAGGGATCCCGGGGGGCCAATAGGATGGGGCAGCAGATGTGGACAAGCAAAATGCCCATCTGTCAGGCCCCAGGGGAACCTAGCCAGCCCCCAACTGGCAGGGAGTAGGGATGCACAGCAGAGCCTAAGGTCCTCAAACTTAGAGATGAGGGGTGGGCGTTCAGAGGGGGCATTTAAATTACATGTGGGATGCCCTCACCCCATATCAGAGTGCTGATTCCAGTCTAATTCCGCTTCCTGCTAATACACACCCTGGGACCCAGCAGAAGTAGGTTAAGAGGTTGCTTTGGTCCTTGCTATCCACCTGGGAGACCTGGACGGAGCTCTGGGCTCTTGGCTTCTGCCTGGTCCAGCCCCAGCTGTTGCAGCCATTTGAGGAATGAACAATCTCTCTCTCTCTCTCTCTCTCTGTGTGTGTGTGTGTGTGTATGTGTGTCTGCCTCTCAAAATGAAAAAAAGAAGTTAGAGAGGAATAGCAGCCTCTTCCCTCAGGGACAAGGAATTCATAAATGCTCCTGAGCTTTCACTTGTGCCGCACTTCCCAGCAGTGACACGGGGGAAGGACGATTCTGGAAGGTGTAGCAATTCTCCATTAGGAGACTGGCCCTGGGCTTAGGATGGCCTGGTTCACATCCCTCACTTTATGCCTCGGTTTCCTCATCTGTAAAATGGGCTGTTCTGAAGATTAAACCAGGCGATACACCAAAGGAGCATATAGCACAGGTTCTGGGCACGTGGTGAGCCATTTGGCCACTGCCGTGTTGTGACAGTCATAAAACACTGGGGTTTCCACTGGGTTTAGGGGACAAGTGGGACCTTCACGGATGGAAGAAAAATAACTGCTCTAGGACAGAACACAGCCCCTGAGGCAGGGCAGGACAGAGCCTGTGGGAAGGCAGCCAGGGGCAGCAAGACCAGCAGAGATGACCTTGGTCCAACAGGGGCAGGGCTGGGATGCCCCTGGGCTGAGGTAGTGGCGCATTACTCCAACAGGAAGAGTCGGGAAAAGGGGGCCACAGGGCTCAGCTCGGGGTCTCAGGAAGGTGGTCAGAACAGGTGTCAGTGAGGGAAGGAGATGGCTGGGCAGAGCTGGGGGCCCTCGAGAAGGAGAAGCCCTGGGCGGGAGCTATGCTGTAACAGGGAGAAAGACGCTTCACAGAGAGCCCATGGCCGACAGTGAGGAGGGGCAGCTGAGCAGAGCCACGACTTGGAAGCAGGGGGACCCTCCCTGGACAGCAGCATCCTGGCGGGACGGCCCTGCTGGGCCCCCGCGCACGGCAGATCCCTGCAAGAGTTCCTTTCTCCCTTCCCCCTGTCGCCCCACAGCTACCTGATGTCCCTGAGCCCCATGGCGGGGACAGGAACAGCTGCCTCCCAAGGGTGAAAGAACTCAGAGTGTGTGCAGGCCCCTACTTCACCGCACCGCGCTGGGGAGGTGCTCGTGCTCACAAGGGCCTAGGTCTCCTCTTAAGGGGCTGGAGGGGCCGGCGCTGTGGCATAGCACGTAAAGCCACCACCTATAGTGCCAGCATCTCATATGGGCGCCGGTTCAAGTGCCTGCTGCTCCTCTTCTGACCCAGCTCACTGCTTGTGGCCTGGGAAAGCAGTAGAAGATGGCCCAAGTCCTTGGGCCCCTGCACCCATGTGGGAGACCTGGAAGAAGCTCCTGGCTCCTGGCTTCGGATCAGCCCAGCTCTGGCCGTTGTGGACATTTGGAGAGTGAACTAGTAGATGGGAGATCCTTCTCTCTCTCTCTCTGCCTTTCAAATAAATAAATACATCTTTTTTTTCTTTTCTTTTTTTTTTTTTTTTTAAAGGAAGAGGCTGTAAGTCTTCCCTGCTCTGGGAATGATGTATTTCTGCAGCCCTCAGAGATCTTCTGATCCCCAGGGAATCAGGCAGCTCCTCACCCCAGCCTACTTATTATTCCAAAATAGGCAGCCGAACACCAAGGGGAGGACTGGAGTAGACAGAAAGGAGAAGCCAGACAGCATGACGGAGGGGAGCAACGGTGGGGGCGGGGGTCCCAAGAGCCCACTAACCAGGACCCGGGCTGACCTGCCTCAGCAGGCATCCTCCCCCTTCTCCAGCCCAGATGCCCAGGGAATGCAAAGAATCCTCCCCACTGGCTGCCCCCTCTCGTCTGGAGCATTCTAAGTGCTGGGCTTTTTTCCTCTCCAAACATCAGCAGCATGAGAGAGGAATGTGCCATCAGGTCCCCACAGGCACCCTCTCCCCCAGCATGCCCGCCAGGCTGCCGGCTGAGTGGAAAAGATGACAAGCACGACCTCCTCTCCACCTCTGGGACAGGCAGGGCCCCCTTCCCGGGTGGTTGCCCGGGACCTGGGGGATGCACGAATGAGCTTGGCGGGTGCAGAATTTCACTTCAAGACGGAGAGTGTGGATTCAGTGATGAGCCTGACTTCACCTTTCCACGTCTACAAGTCTCCAACACCTCCCTGTGTATCATAAACACAAGTTTTCATGTCAATTTAAAAATAATTTTAAAAGAAAAGAATTCTGGAGATAGGGTAAATTGAATCGTATACTTGAAAATGGTGAAGATGGTGAATTTTATGTTATGCATATTCTACTACAATTACAAAAAAAAAATCCATGGATCCTGGATTAAAATGGAAAGAAGTAGCCAGGGATTAACAATGAAATGAAATGAGGCGGGTGCCAGAGTGTAGAATCCTGGTTCAACCATGGCCACACACTCTCCACCACTCCTCTATCAAGAGTTGTGCTCTTCCCTGAATGGGCACTGGCTCACGCCTCGATCTGACCAGCAGAACAAAGCAGAAGCCGCACGGTGCAAAATCCCAGCCTAAGCTTTCAGAGGCCCTGCAGGCTTCCGCCCTGCCCCCAGGGGTCTCATCCACCACCAAGTGAAGAAGCCTGGGATGGCTCGCAGGAGATACGCGGCCCAGGGGACACCTGAGTGAGCACTCTCAGCACCCTTCCAGCTGCCAGTGACACATAAGTGACCCCAGAAGAACAGCCCAGCTGAGCCCGGCCCACACCATTGACCCATGAAAAGCTGAGCACATCAAAGGCTGCTCCAGGCCATTTGGTTACGGGCAGGGGGAGGGGGAGGGGGTGGGGACAGTTAGTCCTGCATCACTAGGTAACTGACAGAATGAGGAAGCTGCCATTGAGGAACAGCAGGAAAAGGAGGCTGACTCTAACCCTGCACTGGGGCATCTCTCCCTCCCCCCAGTAAAGCCATCTCTTGTTTGTAGCTCTCCAAAGAGGTATTAAAAATCTTTAAGTCTTGGGCCGGCGCCGCGGCTCAATAGGCTAATCCTCCACCTAGTGGCGCCAGCACACCGGGTTCTAGTCCCGGTCGGGGCGCTGGATTCTGTCCTGGTTGCCCCTCTTCCAGGCCAGCTCTCTGCTGTGGCCAGGGAGTGCAGTGGAGGATGGCCCAAGTGCTTGGGCCCTGCACCCCATGGGAGACCAGGAGAAGCACCTGGCTCCTGCCGTCGGATCAGCGTGGTGCGCCGGCCGCGGCGGCCATTGGAGGGTGAACCAACGGCAAAAGGAAGACCTTTCTCTCTGTCTCTCTCTCTCACTGTCCACTCTGCCTGTCAAAAAATAAATAAATAAAGGGTGGGAGGGACGGTATGGGGGCGGGGGAAGCCATTGTAACCCATGAGTCGTACTTTGGAAATTTATATTCATTAAATAAAAGATAAAAAAAAATAAATAAATAAATTAATTAATTAATAAAAAAAATCTTTAAGTCTTAAGAGATGGCAAATCACTAGATTCATGGGATGAGAGTCTAGGCTAAGGAGGAAGGAGGGAGGGATTCCTAAAATTCAACAGAGGAAGGTACGAGCCCCTCTGCTCTATTTTGCCTCCAGAGGGTTGTGACACCGAACTACAGGACTCCCAAGTCTGACCTTGAGACAGCAAAAGGAAAGACAAGGACACAGAGTGAGCCCACCAGCTTGTGAAATAAACAAGTGTTCCTGTTGAAAGGGAATGTTAAATGGGCTTCAGAACTCTGAGCCACAAAGACAAGCTTTTTCTACTTAAGAGACACAAGTTACAGTGGGTGCCACACACTGATGTGATTTTAGCAAGCCTTCTCAATTCACAATTAACAGCAGCATAAGCAGGAACCCACAGGACTGTGCTCCCTCTCTTTGCTCCGCACCTTTCCCAGACATCTATCTCATGCCAGTCCCAGGAGCTGTGCCTGTGTCAGAGGCTGCTCTAGGAGCTGTACTACCTTCTCCCAGAATGTCACTTACACCAAGTTAATAATGCATGAAATGTCCCAGCCAACAAACAACTGACTCGGGAACACTGAACAAGGTAAGACAGCAGACACTCTCATGGGACACATCATGGGCTTAGGCTGTAAGACATTCTAACTATTTTGGACTTTCCTTTGCCTTTACTGCTATGATCATCAAACATGAAGAACATTCCAGAGAAATCCACCCTGTATTCTAGGCCACTGTATCCAGAGCTGCTCATTGTAACACATAGAATACACGTCTGCCTACCACTGCTGGATTAGATATCATCTCTAGCAGAGGTGGGGAACCTTTTTCCTGCCAAGGGCCATTTGGATATTTACAGCATTATTCGTAGGCCGCGCAACATTATCAACTTAAAAATTAGCCTACTTGCTCTGGCCGTTGCAGCCAACTGGGGAGTGAACCATCAGATGGAAGACCTCTCTCTCTCTCTCTCTCTCTCTCTCTGCCTCTCCTCTCTCTGTGTAACACTTTCACAAAAATAAATAAATCTTTTAAAAAAATTAGCTTGCTTATAGATTTATTGAATTTCGAGTTCCACATGCAATTGCCTTGGCAGGACCAGACCAAATGAGTTTGCAGGCCTTATACCCCTAATATATAGGATGAGTGTTTCCCACCCCCATCCAATTTGGAGCCCGACTGAGGGGTAATGGGGACCCTGGCTCAATATCAATGCAACAATGTACTTCCTACCTACTTACAACTTGTGTTGCAGTGGATCTCTTGCTGGATTTTGGAGCTACTCTAATTCCACACTGCTCTTGACATCCTGTTCTCCCCACCCCACCAACCAGTGTCCAGATCCCTTAGGGAGACTCTGGCTTACAATTAAATCATTTGCACTCACCTGGCTCCCTGCACAGATGGAAGTTATTTATTAATCTGTAGTAGAAATAAAAAATAAGGTATATAATACAGAACATCTGTATCTTTATTATCAGGATGTTCAAGACCCAACAGCAGTGCCAATGGCAGAGGGAATCTACAAGGGCACTTAGGAAAGTTCATGGAAAAGTGAATTAAAATGTAGGTTTAGGGGCAGCCACTTGGCCTAGCGAGTGGTTAAGACGCTCTCGTCCCTCATCGGAGCACCTGGGCTCGGCGCCTGACCACTCCAGCTCCTGACCACTCCAGCTCCTAACTGCAGGCACACCCGGGGAGGCAGCGGTGCTGGCTCAGTGATGGGTTCCTGTCACGTGGCACACCTTCAGCCCCAGCACAGCCCCAACAGGCATCTGAGGAGTGCACCAGCTGATAGAAGTACTCACTCTCTATCTGCCAACTTCTCTCTCTCTCTCCCTCTTCTCCATCTCAAATAAATAAATATATTTTTAAAGAGATAAGTTTATTTTGGTGTAAAAAAAACTTGCAATCTATGCATAGCTTTTTTCATAATAACTATGACAAAATGAGCTTTTTAAAGACCTCTCATATGCATGGATTTCAATTTTTTTGCACCAAAATAAACATCTTTTAACTCAGTCTTCCAAGGAATTTTTTGAAGTATCCTCATATGCTTGTCAAATGAACATGGTCATCTGAACTAATGCCACATATTCACCAAAACCATCTCTTATTCCTAACTTAAGAATAATTTCAACCACCCTACACATCTGTCCTGAGATCAGCAAATGCTATTATATGCTGTGGGCCAAGACAGTGCTGTCTTGTCCATCTGAACCCTGAAGAAATATTCCATTTTCAGAAACAATTCCCCATGTGAGGACATCTCAGGTCCCTTACAGACTTCCCTACTTGTCATCCACCCTGCCCCATCCCCTGGAAGCTCATGTCTGCTGAGATGAGGGGCACAGAAACTGAGCATAAATGAAAAACCAAAAACATAAGCCCCTTAAAGTATCAGTGCTTGGGGCCAGCACTGTGGTGTAGTGGGTCAAGCTGCTGCCTACAATGCTAGCATCACATATGAGTGCTGGTTTGAATCCCCCCTGTTCCACTTCTGATTCAGCTCCCTGCTACTGCACCTGGGAAAGAAGTGGAAGATGATCCAGTGTCATTGTCACTCTGTGGGAGACCCAGATGGAGTCCTGGCTTCTGCTTGGCCCAGACCTGGATGTTGGCAGCCATTTGGAGAGTGAACCAATGGATGGAAGATCTCTGTCTCTCTCTGTCACCTTGTTTCAATTAAATAAATAAATAAAATCTTTAAAATTTTTTTAAATTAATTTTTTCAAAGGCTTAAGTTATTTTTTAAAAGAAGATTACTATAGGAATCTGGCCTCTTTTTCTAAAGATTTTATTTATTTATTTGAGAGGAAGAGTTACAGGCAGAGAGAGGGAGAGAGAGAGAGAAAGGTCTTCCATCTGCTAGTTCCCTTCCCAAATGCCTGCAATGGCCGGAGCTGAGCCAATCCAAAGCCAGGAGCCAGGAGCTAGCTTCTCCCTGGTCTCCCACAAGGATGCAGGGGCCCAAACACTTGGGCCATCTTCCACTGCTTTCCCAGGCCATAAGCGGAGAGCAGGATTGGAAGTGGAGCAACCAAGAGTTGAACCGGTGTCATACGGGATGCTGGTGCTATAGGCGGTGGCTTTACTTACTTTGCTACGCCACAGCACCAGCCCTTAAAAAATATTTTTAAGATTTATTTATTTGGGCCGGCACCATGGCTCAATAGGCTAATCCTCCACCTTGCGGCGCTGGCACACCGGGTTCTAGTCCCGGTCGGGGTGCCAGATTCTGTCCCGGTTGCCCCTCTTCCAGGCCAGCTCTCTGCTATGGCCAGGGAGTGCAGTGGAGGATGGCCCAGGTGCTTGGGCCCTGCACCCCATGGGAGACCAGGAAAAGCACCTGGATCCTGGCTCCTGCCATCGGATCAGCGCGGTGCGCCGGCTGCAGCGGCGGCCATTGGAGGGTGAACCAACGGCAAAGGAAGACCTTTCTCTCTCTGTCTCTCTCTCTCTCACTGTCCACTCTGCCTGTCAAAAATTTAAAAAAAAAAAAAAAAAAAAAAAAGATTTATTTATTTGAAAGGTGGAGACAGAGAGATCTCTTCTATCTGTGTGTTCACTCCCCAAATGGCTGCAATGGCCAGGGCTGGGCCAGGCCGAAGCCAGGAGCCTGGAGCTCTATCTGGTTCTCCCACATGGGTGGCAGGGTCCAAGTACTTTCCAGGTGCATTAGCAGGGAGCTGGATTAGAAGTGGAGCAGCTGGGACTCAATCAGCATTCATATGGGATACTGGCATTGTGGCAGGTGACTTAACGCATTATGCCATGACGTTTGCCCCTAAAAAAATTTTTTTTTAAGTATTAGCACTTAAAAATCCTGCTCTGGGACCAGCATTATGGCACCATGAGTTGAGCCACTGCCGGCTTCTCATGTAAGCACCAGTTCCGCCCTGGCTACTCCGCTATGGGTCCAGCTCCATGCTAATGCTCTTGGGAAGGCAGCAGGAGATGACCCAGGTGCCTGGGCCCCTGCCAGCCACGTGGGAGACCAAGATGGAGTTCCAGACTCCTGGCTTCAGCCTGGCCCAGCCCCTGGCCATTGCAGCCATCTGGGGAGTGAACCAGCAAATGGAAGATCTCTCACTGTCTGTCTCCTGCTCTTTGTTACTCTGTCTTTCAAATAAATTAAAAAAAAAAATCCTTTTTTATTTTTTAATGCCAAATGACTCAGGGACCAGGGTTGGTGATCCAAGTCAGGCTGCATTAGATAAATCCATGCATATGTATGTAAACCGGATATAGATACCTCCCCCTTGCTCAAAACCTTGTCTTACAGAGTACCCCCACCAAGGTGCAGAGCACTGGAGGGCAGAGGTCTGAGCAGAGCTCCGGGAACCCCATGCATGGGCACCACGGGGGCAACACCACGCCCGTCACCAGCCCACACGTAGCAGTTGCCTCACTCCTCACCCTTCTCTCCCCATTCCTCTCTCCCTTTTCACCTACAGACTGGTAGTGGGGACTACTGCCTTCTAAGTCGATTAAATGGCCAAAGAACCTATAACTACTTGATCCTTTTTAAAAGGACAAATAAACCTAAATTTAATCCAACTTACCCTTGTTTCCCAGGAGAAAGGAGCCGAGTGCTCATCTTGCCAAGTTATGTCCTAAAATAAAAATCCAAGAATTAATCTGAAAGCCAAACCCAGACATACCCCACGCAAACCTCCATCTACCAAGGGCCATGAGGAATCCAAAACCCAGGAATGACCCCAACTCCCAGCTGTAAACAGTCCTGGTTGTGCTGCTTGGAACGCAGGGTGTTGACCCCCTTGGGTTTCTTCCTCACCTCCCATGAAGGCCGCCAGCCTCCTCTCTCCTACCAGGCAGACACAGAGGGAGGCCACCTAGAACCGGAAGAGCACTCGACCAGCCTGGTCAAGTCCCAGCCCCACCAGCGGTCAGCCATGGCCTTTTTGAGCCCAGTTCCTTCGTCTGTAAAGGAGAACCCCACTGCCCTTGCAGGGTCATTGTGAACATGAAATGAGGTAACCTCTAAAAAGGAGGCCAGGTTTTAATCTGCGGTCGATGCTAACATCTAAGTCCTCCCCTTAGCCTCCCATATGCCGGGAGAGATCTGGAAGGATCAGCAGAATCAATGAAGAAAACGTGAATTTAATTCTAAGGAGAACGCTGAAATTGTTCCTTTCCCTCTCCCAGCAGACCACTATAGAAAGGGCCCTTCAGGACAATCACTGCGAATTCGGCCTTGGGTCCCGCAGGTTTCGTTCACTGGTCTGAACAAATGCCTCCAGGAAACCACCTTTCCCCTTGGCCTCCCCTTCCCCTCCCTGGCGGGACTCCCATGTTGGCAAACATCTCACCCACACCTAGCTTCTCCTGGGGAGAAAGACACAGGCTGGACACGGGATAAGCTATTTTAAACTGAGTCTGATATTTTTATTTATTTATATTATTTATTATAGTCCTATCTTACCCCTCCCTCCAAGAAGCTCCAGGTAATGTACATCCTTCCACAAAGGACCCCTCCCACACAGGGGAGCACCTGCCCCCAGTCAGGTGATCGGACAGCCCCCTCGCAGCATTACTAGAATGAAATACCTGAGGCTGGGTAGTTCATAGAGAAAAGAGGTTTGTTTATCTCACAGTTCTGGAAGTTGAAGGGCATGGCACCAGCATCTGCTTGGGTGTGGAGGATCATCTATGGGGAGCCATCACACAGCCAGGCAGGGAGCCAGAGAGGTGACTTCTCACCAGGTCCCACCTCTTAAAGGTCCCACTGCCTCTTAACATCGTCACAATGGAGACCACGCTGTCACCACAGGACACACACCAACCACAGCACTTCTCCTGCACAGAGCAAATCAGTTCTGCTCACAGGCCCTCTTCCCTCAGTTTCCCTCAGAAAGGCCACTCCACCCCAGCTTAGTCTCAAAGATGATCATAGAGACGGAGGGTCCACACCAGAGCCCAGGGGCAGGATGTGCGGGGTGGGGCGGGGGGGGGGGGGGAGTGCCTTACAAACACACCAGCTCTGCTGTCTCAGCCTGCCAGACCGCGCTGTGAGCATTCTCCGTGCAGAGCTGTCCCAAAGCCAATGATGAGTAGAAGGGCATTTCAGGGTCTGGGCGGCTGAAGGCCTGTTCTCAAGGACAGGGGTCGGGATGAACTGTGTGATGACTCCCCAGCATACCCCACGTGCAGCCAGCCCTGGATCGCAAAAGAGCCGGGCCTCTGCCGCCCTGTCCTCAGTGACCGGAAGTCACAGGATCCACACCCACACGCACTCAGAGTTTGTGAATAAAGGAGATCCCCCCCCCCCCCGCAGGGCTGATTTTCCTCCCCAACCCTCACTCCAAGTCTCACCAATGTGCGTGTGGCCCCAAGCCCAGGTTATTCAGGGTTCTTGGCCCCGTTCGGTGCCAGTTCTGTGCCCAGCCATACTGGGGACAAACATCTGGCAGCCAGGCTGTAGGGACTGGTGCATCGGTGGCACAAACCACTTCATATCTGCTGGGTGGACCCCAGAGAGGAGCTACCTGGGCCTTGATGTTCTCAAGTGTGTATAAAAGGACTAAGCGCTGTATATGTGCATCAGGACGCAACAGAACTAACACAGGGGCTAATCATAAACACGAAGAACTGCAGAAGTAGGGGGCGGGGAGGGGGCAGCCTAGCAACTGGGGGACGCTGCATTAGAGCACTTTCAAACACAGACAGTACTGACTGATAGTCACCTTCTGCACCGTAAGAAGTTCCCCATCAATAATGCACTGTGTTCGTTCCCACATAGCAACATCAGATTGGGCCCCTGACTCCTGAACTGGCTGGCATCCTCTCCTATCATTCAGGGCTGCTGGAAAACCGAGAGGGAATGGGGTCACTGCCTTCCCATGTGGAATCACAGTTAAACCCAAGTTACTTCCCAAAGTACAAACTCTGTCCTTCCAAAAATGGAAGTGGCTGTCTGGAGGAATGTGAGTTGCCAAGGCTTGGTGACCAGACGTGTCCCAGCAGAGAGCAAGGGCCAGAGGCCGAAGAGCTGCAAGGGGCTCCTGGGGTCCCTCGCTGCCTGCTGAGCTAAGTGACCTGGAAGTCCCTACGGTTCTGAGACATAGGATGCTCCAAGTTCAAACAAGAAGGGCTTTGTTTTCAAATGGGAAAAAATAAAGGAGGCCCACGTAAACAGCATTTATTCTAGACATGGGCCTGCAGGGAAAGGGAAAGGCAAGTCAACTGGCAAAAGTGCCCCTCCCAGGCAGAGCCGACAGCCCCTGGCCGCCTCGGTGGACAGAGGACATGTGTGGAAATGATGGGGTAGGCAGCAGGCAGGGGCAGGACCACCAGCCCGGGGCAGGGTGTGTTAGAGCGGGACCCCCATCACCTTATACAATCTGTCCTTTAAATATTAATTATACAACTTGAGACCCTTTGCAACCTGCAAAGATTAAAATCGTAAGGCTTTTGGCTTTGGAGGGGACTGAGCACAGGCATCCGAGAAACAAAGCTTTAGCCTGGAGCTGGGTGAGAGCTGGGCCTCCTCCAGTGGCTGCAGCCCACAGGAGCTGAAATTCCACGGGGGTGCAGGCCAAGAGAGGGGCACACGGGGATGTCTCCCCGTGTCAAGATCCTTTTGTTTGCTCTAGCAAGAAACCAAGTCAAGGGGCAGATTCCTTGGATTTCTGTAATTCTGAGCTCATAAAAAATAATAAAGCACTTAACAAAAATAAACATGCCGAACAAAAATGTGATGGGAGCTCTGGTGTCAGCCACCGGCCACACACGCCAGCCACAGAAAGCGTTTGCAGCAAGGACAGGCTCCCCAGGCCGCTGGACAAAAACTGCATGAGGACTGCAACGTGCAAGGAGCCCCCTCCCCCCACACGCTCTTATACACTCATACACCCACGTGCACTCACAACCCTCGACTCCCACACTTTATCAGCAGGCAGCCAAACTGTGGCTTCCTCTGGGATTGCGTGGAAGGCTGCCTGCCTACCTCCCTGGGGCCCAGCATCTGACGCTGTCCAAGCCCCAAGACAGATCTGTTACATGCCCCAGGACATGCGTGGGCTGCATGTTGGCTGAGAATTGTCCTCAGAGTCACATTCCTCTTTGTAAGAGACATTCATACCAGAGGCAACACTGAGATCTCTCTGCGAACGATTTCTTCTCTGGAGGTCAGCTCAGAAAGATGCCTCTGGTCACCAGATCCCACAGGAAAAAGCCAGGGAGGGAGCAGCAGAGAAGCCAGGGACTGCCAGGGGACGCAGAGTGCTCGGTGACTGATTTTCAGAGGCCAGTACTGTACCTCGGGAGACTGTGGTGCCCAGGTGGCACCAAAGACTCCGGGGTGGACATACACACAAACCGTCTGCTCCTCTACGGCCCACAGGCTGAGCACGCGCCCTTCTCAGGGAAATGTTCACTCAACACAGAGCCAAACAGTGAGAGCACGTACGCTCTGCACGCAGGACTGGAATACACACTTGCTCGAAAGCTCCAGCACTTACTACTTTGCAGCTTGGTGAAGAACAGCTCTCAGAACATGCAGATCTTTGTGAGCTCTGGCCAGTTTTACTTCCAGCGGCCTGCAATGAGCAGGGTCGCACCCACTCATGAAGGCTGGCCGTGAATTATTTTAGGAATTTCTTGAACCTGCTGTTAAACACAGCCATGAGTCCAAGGTGAAATTAGGGGCGGGCATTTACCCTATAAGTTAATTAAGATGCTCACGTCCCATACTGAGTGCCTAGGCTCAAGTCCTGGCTCTGTTCTTGATTCCAGCTTCCTACTAATGCACACACTGGGAGGCAGTGGTGATGGCTCAACTTCCTGATGCCCACATGCGAGATTTGGATCGAGTTCCGAGCTCCCAGCTTTGGCTGGCCCAGTCCTGGTGATGTGCGGGCATTTGGGAAGTGAACCAGCAGAAGGAAGCTCTCTGTCTCTCAAACAAAAGTTAAGTTATATAGCCTTCCAACCAAATACAGTGTATTAAAAGCAAAGGTAATACACACTCATTCCTGGGTGTCTGCAAGAGATTTGTTTCAGGATACCCTGAGACACCAAAATCCACAGATGCTCAAGCCCTTCACATAAAATGGCACAGTTTATGCACAGAATCTACACACACCCTCCTGACACTTTAAATCATTTCTAGATTACTAATACCTAACACACTGTAAATGCCATGTAAATCATAGTTATGCTGTATTGTTTAGAGAATAAGGACAAGAAAAAAACTCTGTACATGTTTCAGCACAGGTATAATTGATTTTGTTCAAATATTTTCAGTGCACGGTTGGTTGAATCCACAGATGCAGAACCTGCAGACACAGAGGGCTGGCCGCACTTCACACTCATGGCTACTGTCACAAAGACAGAAAATCACAGGGGTTGGCCGGGATGTGCAGAAATTAGAACCCTGGCTCACCATCGGCAGGAATGTAAAATGGTGTAGTCACTATGGAAAATAGCATGGATGGTGGTTCCCCAAAAAATTATCACAGAATTATCATTTGACCCAACCACTCCACCCCTAGGTATATACATACAGTAAAATACTCAGTCTTAAAATTAAAACTGTGAAGGGCCAGCGCTGTGGCACAGTGGGTTAACGCCCTGGCCTGAAGTGCTGGCATCCAAAATGGGTGCCAGTTCAAGTCCCGGCTGCTCCTCTTCGGATCCAGCTCCCTGCTATGGCCTGGGAAAGCAGTAGAAGATGACCCAAGTCCTTGGGCCCCTGCACCCATGTGGGAGACCTGGAAGAAGCTCCTAGCTCCTGGCTTCGGATCGGCACAGCTCTAGCCACTACAGCCATCTGGGGAGTGAACAAGCGGATGGAAGACCTTTCTCTCTGTCTCTACCTATCTCTGTAATTCTGTCTTTCAAATAAATAAAATAAATCTTTAAAAAAAAAAAAAAAACCTGCGATGCACGCCATCACAACAGGGATGAATCCTGAAGACCTGATGCTAAGTGACACGAGCCAAGCATAAGGACAAACACTGCATGATTCCATTCAAACCTTGTGGAATTTGATAACTGTTCACATTCCTTCCAGACAAAATTGATGAAGACTAATCGGCATTTATTCCCTGAAACCTTTCTTTCTAATTTTGAGAACAGTGCATTTTTGGGTTTCCAGCTAATAGAAAGGACAGTACCCATGGGCAGCTGTCTTGAGTGGGGGTCCCTTAGGTGCACCCAAGCTGCTCCAACAAAGGGGCTAGGCTGGGGACCCTTGGGGCTTTCCTTGGCTGCCCAAAGCTGGCTGCTGGCAACCAGCAGGTAGACACTTATCACAGCAACCTAAGGGAAGCACCTCTTCTTGGGTCCTCACTAGTCCTGCCTGGGTTCACAAACATCAGACTCCAAGACTGTGAGAGAGGCCCCTGCCTTGTGGTTCCCAGTCTGGCTGTAAAGCAGAAACAGGCTGCTGTTTTTGTAGGCAGAATCTGTGGGTGCCAAACAAAATAAAACCTTCCTAGATGAGCCTTTCTAAGACAGCCAACTCACCGGGCAGCCAGCTTCTCTTGCTCGTTACTTTCAGGCACCCGCGGGACCCCAAGTGCCCCCCTCACAATGGGAACATGAGGCCGTTCAGTCTGGTTTGCTCCCAGTACTCGAGATCACACCTGTGTGCCCAGCTCTGCACAGATCACACCTGTGCAAAGGTGAGGGGCGGCTTTCAGCCTTCCCAACTCCAACTCCTCACAAACCCATCGGGCTTCAGGTTGTTCCCCTGGGGGGCACACAGTTCCCTGAGCCAGGTCTTACCCATCCCATCATGGCTTTGTGTATCTATATAGCAATCAATACCTGCTACCGTGCTACAGGGCTCCACCAAAATGAGTTTCATTTGTCCCTGTGGGCATTCAAAGATTATATACAAAACCACGGCAATGGCATTTTTGATAACAATGTTTCCCAAGTACAGTAACTGTGTTACTACAAACAGTAAACATTCTATCTGGTGAAGGCAGAATATGGGTGTAGTTTGTTAAACATCACTTCCTGCCTGGAGTGCTATTTCTAAAAGTGAAAATCCTAACTATTAAAATTCTCCAGAAGTAGATTTTATTTTGCTTGGGAGATTCTGCAGCAGCATTAGGAACCTGGAAACTTGCAATGTGCTCGCTAGAAATATCCATTGTCACTGCACTCCTAAAGTCCATAAGTTAGGAGAGTTTCTGGCTGATAAACTATAGCATCTTGGCTTTAAAGTAAGAAATTTAAACAGAAATGCTGTTAGTGAGAGAAACAGGGCTCAAACAAGAGTCTGGGAGAAAGAGACAGAAAGTCCCTATGTTCATGCCTTTGTCACCCTCTGGGGATGTCAGGTGGCCTGGGGCTCCTGGTACCTCCAGGGTGCTCCTGGCTGAGCTATCTAGTGTGTGCCTGTACCTCAAAGATGCAAGAGTCAGCCCACTGAGTCAACTGTAAGGCTTCAATACCAAGTGACAACACAGCACCAAAGACATGTTAATCAACTGAGGACAGCGCACAGCCCCATTCACAAATTCCACAGGAGTCATACTATATTTACTTCTCTGTATTAAAAATAGGAGGGAGGCAGGGCCGGTGCCGTGGCTCACTTGGTTAATCCTCCGCCTGCGGCGCCAGCATCCCATATGGGCACTGGGTTCTAGTCCCGGTTGCTCCTCTTCCAGTACAGCTCTCTGCTGTGGCCCAGGAGGGCAGTGGAGGATGGCCCAAGTGCTTGGGCCCCTGCATGGGAGACCAGGAAGAAGCACCTGGCTCCTGGCTTCGGATCGGCGTAGCTCCAGCCGTTTCAACCATTTGGGTGGTGAACCATCGGATGGAAGACCTTTCTCTCTGTCTCTCTGTCTCTCTCTCTCTCACTGTCTGTAACTCTACTTGTCAAATTAAAAAAAAAAAAATGGAGGGAGCCAATCATGCTTTTTGGTACTTGAAACTTCGGTCCCCACAAAAGCCAGCACACAGATGTATACAGCAGCTTAATTCCCGATTGCCCAAACTTGGAAGCAACCAAGGTGCTCTCAGTAGGTGAATGGATACATAAACGCGGTCCATCCAGACCATTCAGTGTCACTCAGTGCTAAGAAATGACCTATCAAGCCAAGAAAGGAGGTCAGGGAGACTTAAACACATATCACTAAGCGAAGGAAGTCAGCCTGCAAAAGCCACGGGCTCTAGGATCCCAACACTGTGACACTCTGGAAAAGATAAAGCTATGGAGCCAGAAAAAAGACCAGTGATTGCCAGGGTGGGGTAACAGATGAACAGGCAGGACACAGAGGATTTTTAGGGCAATGAAACTATTCTGTAGGGCATTCTAATGGTGGGCCCGTGTCATTATCCATTAACCAAGACCCACAGCAGCGACACTACGGAGAGTGAACCCTAAATTAAACCATGGACTTTGTGGGGGTGGGAGTCAGCCTAGGTGCAAGAACTGCAACAAATGTGTCACTCTGTGGGGGATGCTGATAATGGGGAAGGGGGACACCCCCTAACCCCATGCATGTGGGGGGGGTGGGCAGGGGTATATGGGAATTCTCTCGCCATTCAATTTTGCTGTGAACCTAAAACTGCTCAAAACACCAAGTCTATTTGGAAAAGGTGGGGGGTGTGAGGCAGAATGATACAAGTATGCTCTTTTTTTTACCAACTGCTTCCTCTTAGCAGCTATTATTTATTATACTTAGGATCGGATGCTTTCCCCTTTGACTTGTAATATATTTAACTCTGCTGAGATAAGGTGTTTTCCATAACTGGAAATGCAAACCTACAGTTCCCAAATCAAAAAGCAGCTAGAATTTAACGACTGGGCATATCTACCACGAATACAAATTCCAAACCTCAGGCCTGAAGAGATCCCAGCAGAAACAAAAGCAGTGCTGATGTGATGAGCGGGAACGGGGACGCAGCAGGTGGAGGGAATGTTAAGGAAATGAACAGAAAAGGAGTGGCAACAACAGATGGGTCTAGCCTATGTTCTCTCATTTGTTATTTATTTGGGAGGAATGGTATTTTCCTGGTTCTATGGGAATCTCTTGCTTAAGGTGTCAAAGAGACTCCTGTCCATGAGAAATAGCTCTGAATCTGCCAAGCCCTAACCACCCTCTTTCCTGCATGACAGAGAGTAAGTCATTTCATTGCTTTGCCAAATTTGTTCCCTGGCTGCCACAAGGCCACTTCACTCTCATAGAAGCCAGCAGGCAAAGGCGCCTGGGGAGGGAGGTCTATCACTGCCTTGGCTCCCAGGGCACCGTGCCAGGTGCAGCTTGGGCCTAGAACCATCAAGCTGAAAGGCGAAGCTGGCTGGACAGGCCCAGCAGCCTTTGTCTTGCAGCCTGTGGGACTGGATTTGGAGCACAGGTTGTTCAAGTCCCTCCTGGCACCTGAGCCCAGAGCCACGGGTGAAGGAACAAGAAAGCCATATTCAACCTGTCACCTCTGAAATCCACAGATATGGCAGACATTCACACACTCCTGCTTCCTTAGAAGACAAGCTCAAAATTCGGAGAAAACAGATCCCAAATTCCTCTCCGACTACCCCCTCTCCACATAGCAACCCCACCCCCTCAGTTTTGTTTGTTTAACCAAAGGCTGAAAAAGGAAGAGGCCACAGGGCTACTGTGAAAGGGGATGAGGGGACCTCAAGTGTCTCTGGTCCTGCACCAAGAAGCCACACAGCCAGCCAAACTCAAACCTAACAAAGAGAAGGATTCTACAGGGCTGCACCTGGTGCTTTTCAATGTTGCTCGAAACTTTGAACAGTAATGCACCCACATAACTATCATAAAAATTAGTTTATTTTTAAAAACAAACACAGGCTGACCAGCACCCAGGCCTGCAGGAGCCTTGACCTGAAGGAGGGAGGGGTGAGACCAGGTCTTTACCAAAAAGCAGCCCTGATGTCCCAGTGTGCATGGGGCAGCTCAGCAAAGCTTGCTGAGCCCCTCACTGTAAGGGGTAGGGAACAACAGCAGGCCTGAAGAGGCCAGGTGTCTGGGCATCAGGAAGGCCAAGAGTCAGCCTCTGAAAAGGGGGTTAAGGGCACAGGCGTGTGGCACAGCAGGTTAAGCCACAGCTTGTGCCTATATCCCATATTGGAGCTCCAGTTTGAGTCCCAGCTACCCTGCTTCAGATCTAGCTCCCTGCTAATGCACCCGGAGAAGCAGCAAAGATGGCTCAAGGGCTTAGGCTTCTGCCACCTCAATGGAGTTCCAGGCTCCCAGGTTTTGGCCTGACCCAGCCCTGGCTATGGGGAGTGAACCAGCACATGGAAGATCAATCTCCTCTCTCGCGCTTTCTGTCACTCTGCCTGTTTCGAGTAGATGAAAATAAACAAGCAAACAAACATTAAGAAGAAACAGGGGTTAAGGCTGGGAGGAGTAAGAGAGCAGCTAGCAAGTCTGCAGATGCAGATCTCAGTAGAACAGAGAGGAACGCAGGCACAGAAGGGACATTCTCACAGCAGCTGGTCATGCTAAGCTGCTGAAGAGGGGGCAGAGTTGTCTGGCTCCAGTGTCTTAAAAGCCCATATTCTGGGGCTGGCCAGTGTCTTAAAAGCTCATATTCCGATGCCAGGTTGTGGCATAACAGGTAAAGCCACCACCTGCAAGGCCAGCATCCCAAATGGGTGCAGGTTTGTGTCCTAGCTGCCCCACTTCCCATCCAGCTCCCTGTTAATGGCCTGGGAAAGCACCAGAAGACGGGTCCCTGCACCCAGTGGGAGACCCAGAAGCAGCTCCTGGCTCCTGGCTTTGGCCTGATCCAGCCCTGGCTGTTACAGCTATTTGGGGAGCAAACCAGCAGATGGAAAATTGTACACTCTCTCTCTGCAACTCTGACTTTGAAATAAATAAATCTTTTTGTAAAAAATAAAATTCCATATTCTACAGCATGCAAAATCCAGATTAGGGTCCTGAGGGCTGACAAATGGAAAAACCATTTCTGCCTGGCTCCGCCTACCGAAAGGAGAAGCAGAAGAGGCAAGTAGGTCCAGGTAAAGGAGAGGTACCGGCTGCCAGCGTTCCCCCCCGGCATCTGCTCAAGGCCAATTTGCAGCCGAGAATGTGATGCAGAGCAAGGAACCCCGGAACTCTCATCAGTGTTTTGGACCCTCCTATATCGGTAGCAAGGGAACTGAGGGTGACCCGCGGAGCAGCGGGCAACACATTCCTAAAAATTCAGGGTTTTTCCCCTTCTATCTGATAAAACAGGAAACAGCAGAAGCATAAACAGGCTGATCTCTAAATCCACATAAACCAAAAGCCCTTCAACTCCCAAAGTGAGCCATTCCCGGAACCTCGCGGCTGTAGGAAGAACACAGCAAACAAGAAGCCTGGCGTAAGTCAAACTGCTAAAAGCATCCATTTGCAAATCTGTCTTAATATTTGACTCATGGGGCACACCTGCCCGCCGCGTCTGCCTGCTCTGCCAGAGAGACGCCATTAACTTCACAGAGGAGAAGCCACTCCTTAAGAGGGGTAGCACCTTGCTGCTGGCATGGCCTGGACTAGAACCCGGGCCTCAGGACTCCTCTCAAGTTGCTGAGGGCCAAGCATTGCTACAGCTGCTGCTCCACATTGTTTATGCAGAAGGGACTTGGGGTGACAATGGGGAAAGGGTGGAAAAAGGCTAGTGGCCTTAGTTGAAACTATATTTCTGTACATGTTCAGTCATGTGTTCTTATGGAAGAAATTTTATTTTTACTTGAAAGGCAAACAGAAACCAAGAGATAGTGACAGGGAGAGATCTCTCTCTCTCTGGTCTACTCCCCAGATGACTGCAACAAGCCAGGGCTGGGCCAGTCTGAAGCCAGGAGCTAGGAACTCCATCCATCTCCCATGTGGGTGGCAGGGACCCAACGACCTGACCTACCACCTGCTGCTTCCCAGGGTGTTTATTAGCAGGAAGTTAGATTAGAAGCAGAGCTGGGCCTCAACCCTAGGCACTCCACTACGGGATGTGGGCATCCCAGAGCCTTTGTTTTTTTTTTTGTTTGTTTGTTTTTGTTTTGTTTTTGTTTTTTTTTTTTTGACAGGCAGAGTGGACAGTGAGAGAGAGAGACAGAGAGAAAGGTCTTCCTTTGCCGTTGGTTCACCCTCCAATAGCCGCCGCGGCCAGCGCTCTGCGGCCAGCACATCGCGCTGATCCGATGGCAGGAGCCAGGTGCTTCTCCTGGTCTCCCATGGGGTGCGGGGCCCAAGCACCTGGGCCATCCTCCACTGCACTCCCTGGCCACAGCAGAGAGCTGGCCTGGAAGAGGGGCAACCGGGACAGAATCCGGCGCCCCGACCAGGACTAGAACCCGGTGTGCTGGCGCCGCAAGGCGGAGGATTAGCCTAGTGAGCCGCGGCGCCAGCAGCATCCCAGAGTCTTAACCATTATGTAAAACAGCTGCCCCTGAGAGGACTTTTTAAAGGAGGTGGTAAAGACGGGGGGGGGGGGGGGGGGGTACTAAGCACCCTGAGCTAGAAAGTCTCTCATTTCTAACATAACAGGCTGTGAAAAGTATTTGCTCAATTGATTGCCAAGGAAATGGCAGAAAAACAGATGGGTCTCTTCACGGTTTCAATACTCAAAGACAGCAACATCCTTATCAGCGGAGGCCCACATTAAGTCCTTAAGGTCTTCCCACCTCGCAGAGAGCCAGGGTAAACACAGACAGATGCCACACTGCTGCACCTGCTCTACACACAGGCAACCTGGCTGTGTGAACTGAGCCCCTGGCCACACCCGTGCCTGCTAGGATCTATATCCCCCTCCTATAATCAAGCTTCTATTTGTTCCTGCAACACACGAAAAACAAGATGATGGTCACCACATTTGGAGGCTGTATTTGCGTGCTCGGACTTACAATGTTGCTACACAGGCTACAGAAATGTTACTGGCAATGGGGGAAATCTAGTCAAAGAAACACTGTCCTGTTGCTGGTCAGGGTTAACCAAAGGGCAGTGGAGGCCTCTGGGGCCGCGGCAGAAGGCAGATCAGGTGAGAAGGATAAGTGCTCTATTTTGTATAGTTTAGGGTTCTTTCGGACCAACCTGGGGCCACCTATCTGGGCCAGTCTGTCTAGCAGCCTCATTGTCACTTCATCACCACCTACTGTCCTAATCCATCATCCCTGCGCCCAGGAGCCAGCCCTGCTCCGTAAAAGACCTCTTGGAGCCAACAATGAGACCATGAACTCCACTCAGGCTTCAGGCTCTTGCCTGGTCCTGGGGCACTTAAGCTCTCTAGTGTGAGTAAACCACAGAGCCACTGCAGGCGAAATGCACACTGGGCAACCTTCCCAGGCACCTCTCCCCCTCCGCCACCTGTGCTGGGGTTGGGCAGAAGCATCCCAGACCCTACTCTCAGCCCGTACTGGGAAGTGAGGATTCAACTGTGAACAGAGCTGGTGTGTGCAAAAGGAAGTACAACAGCGCAGGGTTCCATTTGCCTGTAAATCGCGTTGGCCTCACAAATTCAGAAACAGCTCAGTCTGGCACCAGATAAAGAATGAGTGAAAAATTAACTGAGCCACATCTTTGCCTTTCAGTAATCCTGGACTCTAACACAGTAGAGCAGACACGCGGATGTTCTTCGGTGGACACCAAACTGGGGGGACAGAGAGTCACCCCAACATTTCCAGGAACTTAGATTTAACGTCCTCTCAGGTTTATCTACGCAAGACTCTTCCAAAGAGGCGCTGCCGGCTTTTTCATCACCTACCTCTGAGCACAAACACTGCAGACGTGTCTCTATGGACCTGTGTATTTTTGCCCTGAAAATGCTTCCACTCTAGGAATACATTTCAAAACCTATATTTTCATCTCCCCAGCTCACCACCACACCCTTGTTTTTCCTGGCAAAGCCCTCAGAGTTTAGAGTCCAGTGGAGAATTTTTCTCTTAATTCCATCAAAATCAGGCAATGTTGGCAGCATAGCTCTGTCCTTTCACACTTCCCTCACATTCAGCCACAAACATTCTGTATTAATAAACGCCTCCGCATACCCACGCCTGCACATCGGATCCGAACCTCATTCTTAACTTGAATTCCTTCCACAGTCCACAACTTCTTCGGCAAAACTCCACTGGCTCCTCCCTCCAGCCGCCCAGCCTTCACCGAGAGTGGATTTCATTTTACACTTTCTGCTCCCTTCCACGGTCCCTCGTGGCAAAAGTTGAGTTTGAAAGGGCAGCCACAGCGCACAGTCCCATGCCACGAAGCAAGCGTTGGTTAAGTGAATTTCCAGGGAAGGAAGGCCAAGTTTCTGAACAACTCAGAGTACACAGGCCTTTGTGACTGAGAGCCGGCACCCCACTGGTTCCCCGTGCGCTTTTTGTTTCTTTGACTGCCACGCTAGACGTCCGGGCTCCAAGGTCAGATCCGAGACCTAGACGTGACCCCACAGATAGCCAAGGCTTGCTGAAGCTCATTCAAACCTCTCCTTCCTCCTCGGTTTTCTGGTAGAAAAATGGGGTCACCATGCTCAGATCCGCCCCCCACCCCCCCTCAGAGCTCGCTCCGTGCTCACTCAAAAAACATCTTAGGGCTAAAGCCTCCTCCTCCTCCTAGTTATCCCGTTTGGCAATTCCCTTTGCCCCGTTCGGCGCATCACAGATACTAACACTCGTATTTTATGTGCTAAGTGATTTCCCGGGCAGGCAGGGGCGGGAATCCCAACCCCCGTTTTTACACGGAGAACACTGAGGCGCTCAGGGAGGTTAACTCAGCCGCCGCCATCCAGCTACCAAGTGGCAGAGTTGGTTAGAACCAGGCTTGTCGGGTTCAAAATTTCTTGCCATTTCCACTTGCGTCTGCCCTGTTTAGGAGCGGATGCCTCTCGCTGGGGGAGAACTCCCCGGACCGGTGCGGCCCGGTTAGAGTAGGCCTAGACGGAGGGTCTTCAAAGACCCTCCGCTTGGAGATTCCTTAACAAAGTCCCCGCCGGAGCGCCCCCTCCCCCGACCTCCGGCTCGGGAACGCCCCTCGCATTCCGGCCTTTTCACGCTCAGCCTCGACCGCTCGGTGCCCGGCTTGGGGCGGCCACTCGCGGGCAGGTGCCCGCCGGACTGGGGGGCGTAGCGAGGGGCTGAGGGCCCGGCCCGGCCCGCACGTACCTCATCGCCGAAGCGCACCACCTTCTGGCCTGTGGGCCCGCGCAGGCCGGGGAAGCGCACGAGGTCCTCGTCGTCCGCGGGGTCCCCGGAGCCTCGGGGCGCCGGGGCGCGCGGCCCCACCAGGCACCGGTCGATGATCTCGTCCTGCTGCGCGGGCGGCAGCCGCGCCCACTCGGGCCCGTACTTCTCGCGGATCTTCTCCTTGTCCTGCATGATCTTCCTGGCCATGGGGCTCAGCGACGAGAAGTAGGTGAAGCGCTTCCGCTCCCTGTCGTCCAGAGGCCGGTTCCCGCTCATGACCGCCGAGCGCGAGGCCGCGATCGCCGCCGCCATGGACGCCATGCCCGGCCTGCCCGCCGCTCCCCTCGGCGCCCCGCCCCGCCGCCGCAGCACCGCCCCCGGCCCGGCTCCTGGCCGCTGGGACCCCGCCCCGAAGCCGGGCGCGCCCCGCCCCCGGCCCGGGGACCCCGCCCTCCTCGGGCCGGCCGGCTCCGGCAGGGGCTGGCGCGTGCCCGAGTGCGCCCAGGCTGTACGGGCAGTTTGCCGTGGTGAGAGCCCCGGCGCTACGTGGTCAGTGTGCTTGACAAAGGAAACTTTTTTGTTCCTCCAGTGTGCCTAAGAAAAGCCTGCGGGACGAGTGCCCGCTGCCTGTCTCCTGGCCTCTCTGCTTTTCCATCGCTTTCCGAGTGACCCGTCTTCGTCGAGCCGTGCAGGTGCACCGGGCTGGCGCAGTAGGCACAGGCCGCCGGGTGACCACGGGACGAGCAGGGGAGACCGGACCAGGGTCAGGCGTAAAGCGCTCAGGGTGCACCAATTGCCGCCCCCGCGCCAGGGCCGGGAGCGTACAGGCAGTGCCACGGGGAGGAGTTGGGCACCGCAGGTGGGGCGCACCTGCGCGCAGTTTTGCCGCTGCACCGGAGGAGGGCTCGCCGAGCCCGCCGCGTGGCCTGGGCTTTCTCGGATGCTAGCACTGAAAGGGCAAGACTGACTTTGGAATCTCAGAAATCACAGGAATTCCGGACAGCTCGGATGCTTGTAGCCTGAAGTGCGGTCGGGCTGAGGGGCAGCATGTGCACGGCCGGGCCGGGGTCTGTCATTGTGAACCGCCCACCTGACAGCCTGGCAGACTGCAGTATGACGGGAACACGAGCGTCAGGTGAGAACTGAGTGGCTTCCCTTACAGCATTCCGCTGTGTGTTACTTGGGGTCTTTGCCCCTGAGGTAGCATTTGGATAATTTCTAAACACCAACATAGAAATAACTCTTAAATTTCTATTTTAAATGTGAGGTGACCGACTCAGAAGTCCCCAGAATGTTCTTGGAATGTCATGAATATGGCTGGCTCTGCAATAAAATATACTACTCTCATCAATGCTTCCAGCATGCTATATTGAAGCTGTGGGGACAGCAGAGCCCCATGCCCACCCAGCGCGATAATTGACTGGGGAGGAGGGGGGCGTTGCTTACTTACGAAGCCACAAACTTCAGAAGAGGGTTTTTTTTTGGGGGGGGGGGAGTATATTATTCTGTATTTAATCACTGCTATATAGACTCAGTACACTAACCTGAATCCCACTGATTTCTTTCTTTTGTTAAAAAGATTTACTTTATTTATTTGAAAGGCAGAGTAGCACACAGAAAGAGACAGAATCTTCCATCCTCTGGTTCACTCCAAAAATGACTGCAACATCCGGGGCTGAGCCAGGCTAAAGCCAGGAGCCTGGAATGCCGCCCAGCTCTCCCGTATGGGCAGCAGCAACCCAAGGACTTGGGCTGTCTTCCTCTGCTGCTTTCCCAGGTGCATCAACAGGGAGCCGGATCAGAAGAGGAACAGCCAGGACTCCAATGTGGATGTTGATGTCACCAGCAGTGGCTTAACCCACTGTATCACAAAGCTGGCTCAAATTTTTTATCCTTATTCGCTGTGGTTGATTTTTAAAGGTGTATTCTTGAGATTTTAAAAGATGTGTTCCTGAAGTTTAATTAACACATCAGAGCTTGCTTTGAAATCCACATGGGAAGGGTTCTGTGGCATTAGAAACTTGGCCCCATGCTGTTTTCACAGCAGTTTCAAATATAAATGTTGCTTTCATAAAAGGACAACCCTACTAAATGTTTGGATCAAATATACTGCCGGAGAAGTTTTCAAAATCATGTTAGGTGTGAGACAATGTGAGGACACTGGCCAAAGTGTGTAAAGCTCACGATGTGGACAAAGGTAACTGAAAGAAACATTCTTTCAGATATCAGAATGGATGCAACGGAATTGAATGGCTCTGACTTGGCTGGAATTAGGAACGTTTTACATATGTATCTATGTCCATCTAACTGCATCCTGGGGGGGGGGGGGGATAAAAATAGCCAAACTCCAAATATGTAAGAAGGTGCTGTGTCCCCTCAAAATCCCTATGTTGAATACTCAAGTGGTGGCATGAGGAGGTAGGGCTTTCACAAGGCCTATGAAAGAAGGTCATTTGGTAGTAGTGGAGCACTCATTGGGACACCCCAACCCATATCAGAATGTCTGGGTTTGGGTCCCAGCTCTGTACCCTATTCTAGCTTTCTTCTAACTCACACCATGGGAGGCAGCATGTAATGGCTCAGATACTTGGAGAGAGAGGTGCTCAGAGGCGCCCATGTGGGAGACTCAAATTGAGTTCCCAGCTCCTGCCATCAGCCTGACTCAACCTGGCTGTTGTTGGCATATGAGGAATGAGCTAGTAAATGGGAGCTGTCTGTCTCTCTGCATCTCTCTCTCTTTTTTTTTTTTTTTTAAGATTTATTTATTTATTTGAGAGGCAGAGTTAGACAATGAGAGGGAGAAACAGAGAGAAAGGTCTTCCGTCCGTTGGTTCACTCCCCAAATGGCTGTAATGGTTGGAGCTGCGCCAATCCAAAACCAGGAGCCAGGAGCTTCTTCCTGGTCTCCCACATGGGTGCAGGGGCCCAAGCACTTGGGCCATCCTCCACCACTTTCTCAGGCCATAGCAGAGAGCTGGACTGGAAGAGGAGCAGCTGGGACCAGAACTGACACCCATATGGGATGCTGGCGCCACAAGTGGAGGATTAACCTACTGCACCACGGCACCAGCCCCTGTCTCTCTGCATTTCAAATTTAAAAAGGCCCAAGGAACCTTATTTGCCTCTTCTATCACAACAGGATATAGCAAAGAGTTACCATCTATGAGTCAGACAAAAAGCCTTCATCAGATACCCAGTCTACTGGGCCTTGATCTTGGACTTTGCAGCCTCCAGAACTATAAGAAATAAAGTCCTGTTATTTATAAGTCCCCCAATTTGTTACATTTTGTTATAGCAGCCCAAATGACCAAGATGTAAAGTAAAAGGATAGGGGATGCCTTTAGTGCTAAGCACCTGTCTTAGCCTGTTTGGGTTGCTCTAACAAAGTGCCATAGACTGGGTGAATTAAATAGCACACTTTTATTTCTCACAGTTCTGGAAGTCCAACCAGCATGGTCAGGTCCTGTGAGGCCCTCTTGTGGACTGCAGGCTGTGGGCTTCCTGTTGTATCTTCACCAGGGAGAAAGAACGGAAATGAAGCCAGCTCTCTCATACTTTATGTTCTTAAAAAAAGATTTATTTATTTTATTTGAAAGCCAGAGTTGCAGGGAGAAAGGGAGAGACAGAGATTGAGAGGTTTTTTTTTTTTTAATATTTATTTATTTGACAGGTGGAGTTACAGACAGAAGGAGAGCCAGAAAGGTCTTCCCTCCACTGGTTCACTCCCTAGATGGCTGCAACCGCTGGAGCTGGGCTAATCCAAAGCCAGGAGCCAGAAGCTTCTTCCAGATCTCCCACATGGGTGCAGGGGCCTGAGGACTTGGACCATGTTTCACTGCTTTCCCAAGCCATCAGCAGAGAGTTGGATCAGGAGTAGAGCAGCTGGGACTTGAACTGCACACATTTGGGACGCTGGCGCTGCAGGCAAATGCTTAACCTACTGCATCATAGTGCCAGCACTTCTCTCGTGACTCCTACAAGGCGTTAATCCCATTCCTGAGCCTCCACCCTCAAGACCGCATCTAGTCCTAACCACCTCCCTAGACCTCACCTCCTTCTACCAACACCTTGGGGTGTGGGTTTCAACATGGGAATTTAGGGGACACAGTCACTCCTAACCGCATCTTCTGAAACAGGAACTTGGACAGAGGCAGCCTGCCTGGTCTTTGGAGGTGAAAGAGCGAGCCAGCAGGCTCTGTTCACAAAATGAAGAGATGTGCATGGCCCCTGTCGGATGGAAATGTCTCCAAACCTTGCCATTGGTGCCAACAGCGCTCCTGTGTTCACGAGCGTTTCACTGAGGCATTTGCTACTTTATGTTAAGCACTGTGGGGGGAGATGAAAGGCTGGTGAGGGGGCCTATGGCTGTGGTGCAGGCAGGTAAAGCCACCGCCTACAGTGCCATCATCCCACTGGGTACCAGCTCAAGTACCAGCTGCTCCACTTACCATCCAGCTCCCTGCTAATGGGCCTGGGAGATAGCACATGATGGTCCAAATGCTTAGGTCTCTGCTGCTGGTGTGGGAGACCCTAATGGAATTCCAGGCTCCTGGCTTCGGCCTGGCCCAGCCCCAGCTGTTGTGTCCATTCGGAGAGTGAACCAGTGGATGGAAAATGAATCTCTCCTCTCTCTCTCTCTCTCTCTCAATGTGTGTGTGTGTGTCTCACTCTCTCTCTTGCTCTGTAATTTTGCCTTTCAAACAAATAAATCTTTTTTTAAAAAAAAGGATGTGAGAACAGGGTTATTCCTGTTGACTCATTGATAAGGGATGATCAATTTTCTATTTAAAAAAAATATATATGTATTTATTTGAAAGGAAGAGTTACAGAGAGGGGAAGAGAAAGAGAGATCTTCCATTCACTGATTCACTCCTCAAATGGCTACAACAGCTAGTGCTGGTCCAAGCCAAATCCTGGAGCCAGGGACTCCATCCAGGTCTCCCACATGGCTAACAGAGGCCCAAATATCTGGACCTTCTTCCACTGCTTTCCTGGGCACATCATTAGGGAGCTGAATTGGAAATGGGGCAGCCAGCATGGTAACCAATGCTCATACGGGATGCCACTGCCATTGCAGGTGTTGGCTTAACTCGCTGTGCCATAAGCCGGCCCCGGATGATCCATCTTCTACAAGAGGGCCTTAACCACACTCCTTGTAGTTTGTGGGAGCCGTCCTGAGTTTTGTAAGCTGTTAGTTCCCGGAATGCTTTTCTTAGAAATCAGCGAGATATGGGGCCGGCGCTGTGGTGCAGTGGGTTAAAGCCCTGGCCTGAAGCGCCTGCATCCCATATGGGCGCCGGTTCGAGTCCCGGCTGCTCCTCTTCTGATCCAGCTCTCTGCTATGCCCTGGGAGGGCAGTAGAAGATGGCCCAGTTCCTTGAGCCCCTGTGCCTTTGTGGGAGACCCAGAAGAACTCCTGGCTCCTGGTTTCGGATCAGCGCAGCTCCGGTCATTGCGGCCATCTGGGGAGTGAACCAGCAGATAGAAGACCTCTCTCTCTCTCTCTCTCTCTCTCTCTCTCTCTGTCTCTTCCTCTCTCTGTAACTCTGTCTTTCAAATAAATAAAATAAATCTTAAAAAAAAAATCAGCAATATGTAGCAACAAGTGCTTTAGCCAAAGCTCAGGCTGCCTCTGGTGCCTGAGGTGTGGAGTTCTTCCTTTGCAAGTGCCATGTCAGATACTGTTTTGGGAAGTGTCCTTGAGTCCCCACCACAATGCAAACTCCCCAGTAGGGAGATTTGTCTCGTGTACCCTTGTAACACCAATAGACCCCATTCAGAGTAAGAGCTCAGGGACTGTTTGCTGAGTGAATTTTGAATGAATGAAAGAGTGTTGTGTAGTTTGCATTATTAATCCCCTCTTTACTGATAAGGACACAAAGCATCAAAGGAGAAGATGCACCTGCAGTTGTCCCCGCCACCCCTCATAGTTTATCCTGAGATTGAGAGCACAGAATAGGGGTTTCTTTGTTGACCCCCTCCCATTAAATCAATGGTTCTAAGGCTAATCACTGAGTATAACAATAATTTTAAAAATTGGGTTTACTGGTACAATTCATGAAAGCTGCCCAGTTACTCAGTGAGCAAACACAGTGCTAATTTTTCCAGTATGATAACTGACTACCCAAGGTGATGACCAACATTTCCATTGCATATCTGACATCCTGGCTAACAATCATTGCCCTGGAACTACTTTATTTAAAAATTTATTTAAAGGGGCTGGCACCGTGGTGCTGTAGGTTAGTCCTCTGCCTGCTCCGGCATCCCATATGAGCACCAGTTCTAGTCCCGGCTACTCCTCTTCCAGTCCAGCTCTCTGCTGTGGCCTGGGAAAGCAGTAGAAGATGGCCCTAGTGCTTGGGCCCCTGTACCCGCATGGGAGACCTGAAAGAAGCACCTGGCTCCTGGCTTCGGATTGGCGCAGCTCCAACCGTTGCGGCAATTTGGAGAGTGAACCAGCAGATGGAAGACCTTTCTCTCTGTCTCTCCCTTTCACTGTCTGCAACTCTATCTCTCAAATAAATAAATAAAGTCTTAAAAAATTTTATTTAAAAATTCTAATGAGGGGTGGTTGTTTAATCTGGTGGCTAAAATGCCGATTAGGACACCACATTGGAGTACCTGGGTTTGTTCGTTACCTGGCTCTGGCCCTGGCTCCTGACTGTAGCTTTCTCCTAGCAGACCCTGGACTTATCTGTCTAAGGTAACTATTGTAGAACCCCTTGATTAGTGCTCATGTGAGTGAGTTGTTAGAAAAGCAAGCCCAGCCTCCAATTGCTGACTTCCTGCTTGGCCCTATGATCTATCCCTCCAGCACACACTCCTGCCACTGTGACGCGTCTGCCATGAGGTCCTCACCAGAGCTGGAACCAATCCCTTGAACCTCCAAAAGTGTGGGCTAACTACACCTCTTTTCATTATAAAGTAGCCTGCCTTGGGCAGTGAGAAACAGACTACATACCCCCCGGCGCTCAGCCACTTTCCCACCAGGTGACCCTGACTGAACAGATTGCTTAGCCCACTGACCCAGAGCAGAGGCTGCGACAGGGCTTGGATGGGCGCAGTTCATTTGGGAAGTGACCTCTGGAAGGTGGAATGAGGGAACGGGAAGCAAGAAGAACCAGTTGTGTGTTACTGAGCCAGTGACCACTGAGAGAGCCACTGGGGGCCCACGGGGCCAGCACTCTTTGGGAACCAGGCTGTAACACCTCACGACCGTCCCTCCTAAGGAAGCGGGGAGGGCAGGACCTTCATCTGTTGGCTCACGCCAATCCCCAAGCGTGGATGTTGCCCTGGGCTAACTCTGGGAGGCCTCAGGGCTGACGAGACTCAGAGGCCTTTGGGAAAGCCCTGAGACAATGACGTAGGGTGCACTTGAAGTCGGGTGCTGTCATCATGTGGGCCAAGGGGACAGTGTGGCTCACCAGAAGCTCCTAAATGCTGGTCCACGCCTCAGTTCTTCATCCTTCAGTTCGGGGTAACTCCCACTTTTTGCGGGCACTGCATCAAAGGAGAGCAAGAGGTGATGTGTGTGGCAGCCCCACCCTTCAGCACACACCCTGGAGACCCAGCCACTCTGCCTACATGACACTCACCCATGCTGTATTTTCATATCTACCTACATATAAGATCCCTACTTCAGGTCCTTTATCTTCTTAGCTGAAGGCAGCGTTCTCTTCTTGTTTTCTCTTCACCCATCTCAACGTGCCTGCCACACAGCTGAGTGCCAAGTAGTTCTTAGCACAAATGTCTGTCGAATGAATTTGCTATCCCAAACAAGCAAGTTGTGAGCCCACCCTCCTCCATGGAGATACCCTGTGAGGTAAGAGAAACACCACAGGGCATGCCTTCTAATTCTGCTTTGCAGAGCCGAGGGACCCATGGGGGTTCCTGAGCCCACTGCTGACGCTAACGCTGAAGTTCCAGGGGGTCCTCCGGCCTCCTGGGCCCCGCACGGCAGTCTGTGGGACAGCCAGCCTTCCTTGCACGTGTTTTCTTTTTTTTTTTTTTTTGTGATTTTTTTTTTTTTTATTTTTGACAGGCAGAGTGGACAGTGAGAGAGAGACAGAGAGAGAAAGGTCTTCCTTTTGCCGTTGGTTCACCCTCCAATGGCCGCCGCTGCAGCCGGCGCACCGCGCTGATCCGATGGCAGGAGCCAGGAGCCAGGTGCTTTTCCTGGTCTCCCATGGGGTGCAGGGCCCAAGCACCTGGGTCATCCTCCACTGCACTCCCTGGCCATAGCAGAGAGCTGGCCTGGAAGAGGGGCAACCGGGACAGAATCCGGCGCCCTGACCGGGACTAGAACCCGGTGTGCCGGCGCCGCAAGGTGGAGGATTAGCCTATTGAGCCACGGCGCCGGCTACCTTGCACGTGTTTTCAACGTGGATGCAGGCAAGGCTCCCCAAGGATGGTGATGGATGCCCACATCTGTTACTGGGTATTCCAGATGCTGCCTGAACAAGTTGTTCTCTGCCCTCCCCCCAACACACACACCTGTAGAGAATGGGAGATGGGCAGGAGGGCAGCTGTCTCTTTGGGAGAGTCCTTGTGTGATTGGAGGGCAGTGTTCAAGGCCAAGGTAGAGGAGGGATAAGGTGGGAAAGGGAAGACAAGAAGATGATTTTGTAAATCTACTCTTAGCAAAAGCTGAGTATTTGGGGTTGTCTTTCCAATGGCAGGGAGAGTCTTCCTGAGCTGTCACGGTCTGTCACCAAGTCGTGCGGTGTCCACAGCCTGAAGAGAATCCTCTGGGCATAGCCACGTGAGCCACGTGAGACTCAAAGCTGGGACTGTGCTCTGTCTGCATCATACCTAGCAAAGGTAATCAGTGTAACTGTTCTGTGACAAACGTTAAACCTTCTTAGAAATAGCACAATGACACCTTCTACCTGCCTGAAGTTTTGCATTTAAAAAGTCTTTAAGATTTTTTTTTTTTTTTTTGCCCTCTATAAAATGACAAGGAGCCTTTTCAGGTTTGGGGGAAAATGGATTTGAAAGATAATTTTATTGGGGCCGGCGCTGTGGCACAGCGGGTTAATGCCCTGGCCTGAAGCGCCGGCATCCCATATGGGCGCCGGTTCAAGTCCCAGCTGCTCCACTTCCAATCCAGCTCCCTGCTATGGCCAGGGAAAGCAGGAGAAGATGGCCCAAGTCCTTGGGCCCCTGCACCCGCGTGGGAGACCCAGAAGAAGCTCCTGGCTCCTGGCTTCGGATTGGTGCAGCTCCAGCTGTTGTGACCAATTGGGGGGAGTGAACCATCGGATGGATGATCTCTCTTTCTGTCTCTCTGCCTCTCCTCTCTCTGTGTAACTCTGACTTTCAAATAAGTAAATAAATCTTTTTAAAAAAAGAAATATAACTTTATTTTGATGCAAAACATTTTAAAGTATGTGCATTTTTTTGTAATCTGCACTTACCACAGACATTCTTGAAGACTCCATGTTTCCATGATTTTAGAAACTTTTTGAAACAAAATCAACATCCTTTAAATCCATGTCCCACACACTTCTTAGGTACCCTCATATAAATAACTCTGGGAAATAGATGTTGATTCTTTCTTCCCCTTCAGCTGGAATTCCCATCCCATCAGCACTAATGACAGTCACTCAATCCTAAGACAGCTCAGATGTGCCCTCCTCCAGGAAGTCCCTAAGTGTACCCAGAGCTCTCTCCCCTGGAGACAGAAAGAAGAGATTGCTCATCTCCTTCACAGTCTGATCTGGAAAGAATAATGCCAACACCTTGACATTATGCATGTAGAAACAGCTTCAAATTGATATAAATCTTGGGTTTAATAAGAGTGTGCCTGAATATATTCAAAGGGATGGAAGAAGAGGGAGATAAAAATGATCAATGGATAGGAGGGTACAAACATACGTGGCAATGATTTATTGAGAACTAAAAGGAAATCTTCTCTCTCCTCTTCTGAACTATCCTTTCTAAACACTCCCAGATGGGAAAGGCCTTTCCCTCATCCTGTTCATCTCTTCTGGCTAACCCTGACATTTGCTAAATGGGTTTCGGGGCCCTGGCTTGTGAATGCCGCCACTCTGAAATCCATAGATGGCCATCCCCAGCTCCCTCGGCGAGTGTCCTGGAATCCACCAGACCCATCAGCTTGACAGAAGCCTCCAGCCTGTTCTGTTACCTCTTTCATCATTTGCCAAAGCTCGGGGACTTGGTTAAAACCGAAGGCCACTGAAGAGACTGACGCGGATCAGATATTTCCTCTGCTTGGATTTACTTTTTGTCCTTGAATCCCATTAACCTGAAATACTGTGAGAATACCAAGATGTTGTGACACATGGAGGCAAATACGGAAACGTTGCCTATTACGAGTCTGCAAGATGGGAACTAAGGGAGGACAGCCTGGGCTTCCTGGCCTCTCCCTGCCTTTGAGTAGATGAAAGCCACGGCCAGGTGGATGGGGGAGGGAATCTTGCCAAGGGCTTGGATCCTAAAAGTGAAGCTGTAATCTAGCTCATGGCTTCATTCTGTTATTCGGCTCGAGGGACAAGCTGTGTGCAATGGTCTTCAAAATATCCCTTTTGCATTGCCACCACTCCAGGTCTTACGCTCCAATGGGGCGTGCCTGGCCGTCCCCGCTTCAGGGTGCTCACTCTAAAATCACCCTGCCTCCCTGCGTCAGTCTCTTTCTCCTTTACAAGTCCTCACTTGGGAGTCTTCCTTTTAGTTATCAGTTTAGGCTTCAGCTCTCTCTGACCTTGACTGGCCATCGCCAGTGACTCACATCCCCAGGCCTCAGGCAGGCACTTCCATCCTTGTTCCTACCTCTGCGTCTTGTCTCACCTCAGCGCATTCGGTTAGAAAGCCCTTCTGCCGCAGGTCCACCTGTCCGAATTCCAGTGATTCCTGAGCCGACTTCACTGTGTTCCCTCTCCTCGATGCTCTAGTCCCTGTTGCTTCCGCGGTGCCACAGGAAGTAGACCGTGGGCACTCACTGCATAGGACAGTGGTCACGAAGCTCCAGCAACAGCGGAGGGGCTCCCAGGAGGCCACGTGCCCACCCATGAGCAAGCAGTCCTGAGAGAGCCTCCTGGCTTGGCCTCCTCTTCCCTCTTTTCTTGCTGGGCTGCTGCCCATGGCTGCTGTCACCTTCCCCGAGCCAAAGTGAACCCCACCTTCCCCGAGCCAGAGTGAACCCCAGCCACAGGGCACTTCTATCAGTCTTTTGAACGATTACTGAACTAAAAAACCCCAGTGATATGGAGGGCTCAGATTAAACCATTTTGGAAACATCATAAATTAAAGACCAGAGAGGTTAAGAAAGTTACATGTCAGAATTATTCATTATGTTTCTACATCAACAAACAATAGCTTGTTTGAAAACTCCCCCTCCATGTTAAACCAGAGGCAGAAAAGGCAAAAGTTAAAGCCTTCGTGCATCAGTGTGTTGCAGGGCAGGGGGATCAAGGCACTTCCCAAGGTTAGTCTGGTCTGTTGAATAGAAACCTTCATCTAGGAAGTTCTAAGTGCTTCAGACACATCAGTACCTGGACCTGGTAACATCACGGCCTCCTTCGATTCCTCTATGATGCTCTGCCTCTCCCCCTCCACCCCTTTGGGATGGGTAACTGGCCTCAAATCCCTGTGCTGTCTTCCTACTCTTATGATATTCATAGAAACTCAAAAACCTCAGCCAAAACCACAACCACTTCCCCCCACTTCTCGCCCCCAGCCTGGCACATACGTCAGAGGGATCCTGGCTGTCCACTTCACTGCCTTTTTCCAGCTAAAACGTCTTAAGAATGACAACTGGCCTCTCTGTTTAGCTGAGTGCTTTTTAAAATTCTTAAAAAATATTTTATTTATTTATTTGAGAGAGAGGGAGTTAGAGAGAGGGAGAGATGGAGAGAGAAGTCTTCCAACCACTGATTCACTCCCCAAATGGCCACAACAGCCAGAGCTGAGCTGATCTGAAGCCAAGAGCCTCCTCTGGGTCTCCCACACGAGTGCAGGGGCCCAAACTCTTGGGCTGTCTTCCAGTATTTTGCCAGGCCATCACAAGGGAGCTGGATCAGAAGAGGAGCAGCTGGGACACAAACCAGCGTCCATATGGGATGCCAAGCCGCAGGTGGAGGCTTAACCTACTATGCCATAGCGCTGCCCCCTAGCTGAGTGCTTTTATAGCTTCCCCTCCACGGAGCAAGTGTGTCTCAGCCTCCCAACAATGGAGGAGAGGTTTCTGGAGTGAGACTCCCCAAATTTAAATCCTGGCACCACTGTTTGTGCCCTGTGGTTCCAACACCTTACCTCCTGTGCCTCAGTTTCTACATCTGTAAAGTGGGGATAATTATTCTGAATAGACTACTTCAGAAGGCTTTTATTAGAGTTAAGAGACAAACCATTCATACTTAAAAGAGTGCCTGGCACAGGCCAAGCAAGCAAAGCCATTGGAACCTCAAAAATTAAATCCTACCACCAGAACAGGCGGGATTCAGCTAGGCTGGGCAGCTGTGTGGACACAAGAAAGGCTGTCTTAGAGACTGACCTCCCAGGGGTCTGGGAAGTGGCAACCCCACTCTGGCAACCCTGGGAGTGCCAGGTTTCAGGGAAGATCTGAGCCAGCTGTGTGAGGAGGAGGAATAGCAGCCCAGGAGAACAGTTAGAAGGGAGACACCTATGAGGAGGGTGAGAACCAGTGCAGCCCAGAGCAGCAGGGAGCAGAGAGCAAAGGATGAGCACCTGGTGAGGTGGCAATGGGTGCGCCGAGGCCGCCTGTGTGGGGAGCAACTCGGACTAGACTAAGTTACTCGAATTAAGACTTATTCTATGCATCTGCTCTCCCACAATATGGCGGTGGGAGAGGAGTAAACAGCTTCTACGCAGCTGCCTCTCGCCAACTTGAGTGATGACCTGCAGGAGCTGATCCTGCTCCTGATTGGAGGAGAGCAGTGTACTCGGCGTGTGGGTAGCAGAGTTGGGATTGGTGGAAGAGGACTATAAAGGAGGAGAGAGACAACATGCACCAGGAACATCTAAGAGGAACATCTAAGAGGAACACCTGAGGAGCACCTGAGCAGCCCCCGAGAAGCCCCCGAGAGAGCCGGCTGGCGGTGTGCCGCTCCCCCCGCGGAAGTGGGGAAGGTGGCAGGGGGAACCGCCCTTCCACGGAGGTGGAAGGGACGGTAGCCAACCCGGGAAGAACCAGCAGCAAACCCGGGAGGGGCCGAGCAGACAAAAGAACAGCGCAGGGTCCTGTGTCGTTCCTCCACGAAGAGGGGGAGCGACACACCTGGTTCCAAGGAGGCTGTGTAGGAAGCCACCCAGCCTTGCCCCAGGAGAACTGCTACTGCCCAGGATTCCTATGGTCCCAGCACTGTAAGAAAGAGAGATGGCAGGCAGAGAGGCCCTTGGTAGCACCTTGCCCTGTGGCCTTGATATCCTGCCCCCAGACCAGCAATGTCCTTCTTAGCCCTGGAAGGTGAGAGCGAGGAAGATCCTCTGGGCTGCCTGGGGCTTAGCTGGGGACACCTCTGAAGGCTCAGGAAGCTGGCCCAGCAGGACTGACGCCAGCCATGGACACTGCAGCCTGGTGTGCAGACGGGTGCAGGGGCAGCACTGACCACTCTAGGAGGGCCAGGTGGCTGCTCCTTAGGAAGGGCCAGAGCTGCCCCCCTGTCTCCAAGCTGCATTCTCCCCCATGCCTAGGCTCCTTCTCAGCATGCAGCAAAACACTGGGGGACAGGTGCCACGGGGCAGCAGGTTAGGCTGCTGCTTGAGATACCAGCATTCCGTATCAGAGTGCCTGGTTCGAGTCCTGGCTACTCCACTTCCAGTCCAGCTTCCCGCTAATGCGCATTCTGGGAGGTAATCAGGTCGAGCCCCTGCCACTTATGTGGGAAACCTGGATGTACCTAGCTCCTGGCTTCAGCCTACTCCAGCCCTGGCTGCTGCAAACATTTGGGGAGTGAACCAGTAGATAGAAAAATTGAGATTTTCTCTCTCTCAAATAAGTAAAGAATAAATAAAGATAAATATTTTAAAAAGCAAGCAAGCACTGGGGCTGCCTGCCTGGGAAGAAGCTGCCGTCAGTCCTTTGCCATTCCCCTGTGCAGGGAGTGCTTCCCACCTGTTCCCTCGGAGGAGGAGTGGACTCCTGCCTCGTTGCCTCATTTTCTCACCACCTCCAGCCTTGTGCCATCTCCTCCTGCCTTCTGTCCCCATAATTGAGGCCCTCCTTCAACAGCCCCCGCATGGCATACTCTGCCTAGGACCTTCCGCAGTGCCACCCTCCTGAGCCCCTCTGCTGATTGATGCTCCAGGCCAGGGCCCTGGGCCTCCGTGGGAGACTCTAACCTCTCAGGCTTCCGTGGCCGTCTGGATTTGTCTACTTCTCTCACCATTCCTTTGGTACCCTTTATTTTATTTTATGTTTGTTTGACATATCATAATAGTACAAACTTGTGAGCTTCCTGTGGTTTGTCATTCTTCACCCTCCCTGCCTCACAACGACCGATGGCTGTCACTGCCTCCTTCCCGCGCTGCCCAGATGCGCCCCTGGGGGTTCTCCGGGAGAGTACATGCTGTTTCCAGGGCTGCATTTCCACCAGGCCTCTGGACACTGCTGATTTTGCAGGCCTGGGAACCACACATTGAGTAAATGCCTCTAGAAATGAGCTTCACACAGAAATCTAAGTTCTCTGTCTCAGAAAGTAGGGGGCACGTGGGATTTGCCTGCAGCAGGAGACTGTCTGGGAGGGAGGACAGTGGGGCTGTCCTCAGCCTGTGCAATGTGGTGCAGCACCCAGCCTGCTTTCCCGCTTCCCACCCTTCAGTTCAGCCAAATAGGCTGCACACATAGCTGGTCCCTCCCACACTTGTGGGGCCAGAACAAGAGTACAAATGGAGAGCCACATACCCTGTTCGTAGGTGGAAACATCTGAAAGTTATACACAAAAGGAGCAAGTTATCAAAACATGTATATTATATCCTCTTCACTTGAAAAATCTACTGTCATAAAGGCTAGAAGGCCAAGTTTGAATTTAGAAGTTTTGGGGGCTGGCATTGTGATGCAGTGTGTTAAACTTGCTTTGGGCACCAGCATCCCATATCAGAGCGCTGGTTCAAGTCCCATCTGCTCCACTTCTGATCCAGCTCTTTGCTAAGATACCTGGGAAGCATAAGATGGTCCAAGTACTTGGGCCCCTGCCACCCACATGGGAGACCAGGATGGAGTTCCTGGCTCCTGGTTTCTGCTTGGATTAGACCTGACTGTTGTAGCAGTTTAGGGAGTTAGCCAACAAATGGAAGGTCTTCTTTCTTTCTCTCTCCCCCTTTCAAATAAAAATAGATCTTTTTTTTTAAAGATTTATTTCATTTATTTGAAAGACAGAGTTACAGAGAGAGTAGAGACAGAGAGAGAGGTCTTCCATCCGCTGGTTCATTCCCCAGTTGGCCACAACAGCCAGAGCTGCACCGATCCAAAGCCAGGAACCAGGAGCTTCTTCTAGGTCTCCCACACGGGTGCAGGGGCCCAAGGACTTAGGCCATCTTCCACTGCTTTCCCAGGCCACAGCAGAGAGATAGATAGAGGAGCAGCTGGGACTAGAACTGGCACCCATAAGGGATGCCAGTGCTTCAGGCCAGGGCTTTAACCTGCTGTGCCACAGTGCTGGTCTCATAAATAAATCTTTTAAAAAAAGTTTTGGACTCCTTGGAGTTCCACATGAATTGGGAGTATTGGGAGTATACCCCAGGTTCCTTCTCTTCCCACCCAGCTCTGACTGGCACTGTGAGGGCCTCAGTAGACACACCCTCTATTTGGGGGCTTTTACAGACACCGGAAGAAAGGCCCTTAGCTTGGTACTATACGTCCCTCTCCCAGGAGGAGGCTCTGGCCAGTTTCACACCAAGAGATTCTGTCTCCCTGATAACAGGCCAGGGCTCAGCCGAGTACTTTACTCAGGAACTGGAAACCCTGAGGGAAAGACAGCTCAATCTCTAGGCAGCAGGGATTCAAAAAGAGTCCTGTTCTTATTTATTTATTTTTATTTGACAGATAGAGTTAGACAGTGAGAGACAGACAGAGAAAAAGGTCTTCCTTCCATTGGTTCACTCCCCAAATGGCTGCTATGGTTGGTGCTGCGCCAATCCGAAGCCAGCAGCCAGGTACTTCTTCCTAGTCTCCCATGTGGGTGCAGGGCCCAAGCACCTGGGCCATCCTCCACTGCCTTCCCGGGCCACAGAAAAGAGCTGGACTGGAAGAGGAGCAACCGGGACTAGAACCCAGCACCCATATGGGATGCCAGCGCCGCAGGTGAAGGATTAACCAAGTGAGCCACGGTGCCGCCCCTCCCCCCCCCAGTCCTGCTCTTTAAAAACATGACTTTGAAAGAGATCCCAGCCTCCTGACTTCTCCAGAGCCCTCACTGCCTCTCTTTGCCTGCAGAAAGGCAGGGGGCAGGCTCCCTTGCTATAGGAAATTCTCCCCTTTTGTCTACCTGGGCTTGGAAAGGTTTCCATGCAAAATATAATAATAAAGAGGTAAACATTTTTAAGGATTTTTGAGGCAGCCTGCCAAGTGTCCTTCCAGAGGAAGCACTTCTGCACCACACAACTGTCTTGACTTTGAGACAGAGGATCCTTACTGGGTGTGGTTCTTGCTCTAGAGGAGTCCATTGTTTGATTCTGAGTGCTGCCAAAGGCAGAGGCATGAGCACATCCATTTGCAGGCGAACGCAGAGCCGTAACTTGCACTCGCAGGGGTGGGTGCATGCTGTAATCAGAGTTGACGTGTGTAGGCACATGAGTGGAGTACAAGTGGAATTTTCCTTTTGAGAGGCTGAGGCTACAGTAATTTTCCTGACTAATTTCAAACAGAGAACTGTTCCTGTAAATTGCAGTAATCCAAGCCCATCTGGAAGGAGGCGGTAGACTTAGGGGTCTGATGCCATCATCTAAAGCCATTTTAGTAACTTAATGTTCACTCCTTACTTTCTGCTAAGTGGTCTCTCCAAAAAAGGAAACAAGAAGAAAGCTTTAGGAGCTTCCTGTAGGGGGTTGATCTGCTGTCCGAAGTTGGTGGATGTATTTCTCTGGCTCATTTATAATGCTTCCATAACCAGGTATAAAATAACATAAGCAGACAATTTTTACAATTTCAAGGGAAAGCCAGGAAACTGATGCTACTGGGCTAGAGTGCTGGCTTCCCACTTGCCCACGTCCTTCGGCACAAACTGCCTTGATCATATCTCAGCCAGAGGACCTGGTCAGGCCAGATCTTATCTCAAGACCTGTCTGTGGACCACAAGGACCACATTGAGGAAACAAGCCTTGGTGCCTGACACCAGAGACGTGCAACTGCTTAGTGATCTCTCCATACTGACAGCCCACTTCCTTATAACCCGCTTTAAGCCCCCAAACACCCTCATCTAGCACAGTGGTGCATCTTGAGACCCTGATGTCTGCTACCCTCTTGTCTATGGACACCTTAAATGTTCTCTTTCCTTCACTCCGAGACATTGTCCTCATTATTTTGATTTGGCACCCGGGACAGAGACCAGGCTTTCAGTCACACTCCAACACCAGATGAACAAAGATAAATTAAGACCTGCATCGTCTGTGGGGACACGGCCCGAATCAGCTGTCTGTGCCAAGGGAGAGCTCACTTTTGCTCTGCATGAATTGTATCTGGGATGTCATTACCTGTGCTACCGCTCACTCTTCACTCCATCATAATTATTCATCCAATTGTTGAAACTGGTAAAGACCCAAGCTCTGGAGTCAGATTGCTGAGGTTCAAATCTCATGTTTTGGCAGTGTGAGCTCAGGTAAGTTTCTCATGTTTCCTTCCTTCCATTTTTCTGTAAGTGCTGTTTTATTACACATGCTCCGTGTCTCACGTGAGGATTAACTGAGATGACACAAGTGCTCATCACAGTCCATCGCGAAGAGTAAATGCTCCACCACTACGGGCTACTTTTTATTATTATTATTATTACTATTAGCTACCTATTTTTTTTTTTTTAAAGTCGGCCATGAGTGGGGAGAGCTTATGTCCTTGACTCAGTGCCTGGCACTTACAGTGAGTTCTCAATAAATGTTTGTTGGCTGGATGAATGGTTGAGAGGCATGAATGACTGAGCAGAGACAGGCTCATGTCATCAGTGTTCTATATCCCATCTTGTTCCTGTTCTTTGTATTGGAAAGACACTTGTAACATTAGGAAAGGCGTATACAGAAAGATTTTCATACCGTATGCTCTTTCTCATCTTTGCTACGCAGACATGTCTCTTGTCTACGATGTGATGGCCTAATGATTATTTTGCCACTGTCACCAAAATATTTTCCTTAGACCAAATAAATAACTACCTAAATTTATGCTTAAGAAAATAGACTAAGTAATGAGTTATAGGGCTGAAGCTACTGAGTCTAGGCTCAGGATCTGTTTTCTAATGAAGCAAATTGCTTCAGATATAGCTACTCATGAAAGAAAGTCATTTCAGCTCATGGTGTTGGAGGTTCACAGGACAAGAACAGGTGGCTTCATTGGCCTGGCTTCTCATGAGGCTGGAGGCTGGCAATGGCAGAGTGTGAGTGGAGAAATGACCGTGAGATGAGCCAGGATGCAGAGACACAGAACCAGTCTTTTCTAAGCGACTCTCCCAAGAAATACACTCTGAGGGTATGTCTCAGTGACCTAATGGGTTCCCACCGGGCCCATCTTCCAGACACCACAACTGAATCATCTCCACCTTACTCCACCAATCATTAACATAAGACTTTGGAAGCCAGGCCTTCTATGCAGAGGCCTGTGGGAGGACATTTAAGCTAACATCTGAACTATAGCAATATTTTAAAAGTTTGGTAAAATTCAGCAGTGAAACCATCAATCCTCAGATTTTCCTTGCTGGGAGACTTTTTATTACCAGTCCAAACTCATTATTCATTATTGGTCAACTCAAGTTTTCATGCTTCAATTTTGGTAAGTTAAATATGTCTGAAATTTATCCATTTCTCCTAGGTTTTGAAATTTGTTGGCATAGGAGTATAGTTTTCATAATGGCTCCTAATGATCCTTTATATTTCTGTATCAGTTATAACTCCAATGGAAGTTATAACTTCCATTTTCATCTCTGAATTTAAGTTGTCTTTTTTTCTTGGTTAGCCTAACTAAAGCTTTCTTTGTTTATATTTTTTAAAAAAATCCTCATCTTTGTTGCTTTATATATATATATATATATATTTTTTTTTTTTTTTGAGAGGCAGAGTGGACAATGAGAGACAGAGAGAAAGGTCTTCCTTTGCCGTTGGTTCACCCTCCAATGGCCGCTGCGGCTGGCGCACTGCGCTGATCCGAAGGCAGGAGCCAGGTGCTTCTCCTGGTGTCCCATGCGGTACAGGGCCCAAGCACTTGGGCCATCCTCCGCTGCACACCCGGGCCACAGAAGAGAGCTGGCCTGGAAGAGGGGCAACCAGGACAGAATCCGGCGCCCTGACCAGGACTAGAACCCGGTGTGCCGGCGCCACTAGGTGGAGGATTAGCCTATTGAGCCGTGGCGCCGGCTCTATATTTTGTATCTTTTTTTAGTCTCTAACTCATTTATTTCTGATTTCATCTTTATTTCTTTTTACTATATTTTGGGATTTTTTTCCCTTGCCTTCCTAGTTCATTTAGTTGCATAGTTGTTTATTTGGAATCTTTTAATATCAGTGCTTATTGCTATAAAAGTCTCTCCCAGCACTGCTTTTGCTCTGTTCTGTAGGTTTTGTTACATTGTGCTTCCATTTTCACTTGTTTAAAATTTAAATTTTTAAAAAGAATTTTTTATTGATTCATTCATTGGTCATTCAAGAGCATGCTGTTGGGGCCGGCGCTGGGGTGCAGCAGGTTAAACCCCCAGCTGACAGTGCTGGTATCCCATATGGGCAGTGGTTTGAGTCCCGGCTGCTCCACCTGATTCAGCTCTCTGCTATGGCCTGGGAAAGCAGAAGATGGCCCAAGTGCTTGGGCCCAAATGGAGACCCAGAGGAAGCTCCTGGCTCTTGGCTCCAGATCAGCTCAGCTCTGGCTGTTGCGGCCATCTGGGGAGTGAACCAGCAGATACAAGAACTCTCTCTCTCTAGCTCTACCTGTCTCTGTAACTTTTTTTTTTTTTTAAGATTTTATTTATTTATTTGAGAGGTAGAGTTACAAACAGTGAGAGACAGAGAGAAAGGTCTTCCATCTATTGGTTCACTCCCCAAATGGCTGCAAAGGCCGGAACTGCGCCGATCCAAAGCCAGGAGCCAGGAGCTTCTTCCTGGTCTCCCATCCCAAGATGACTTGGGCCATCTTCTACTGCTTTCCCAGGCCGTAGCAGAGAGCTGGATTGGAAGAGGAGCAGCCAGGACTAGAACCGGCACCTATATGGGATGCCGGCGCCGCAGGCAGAGGATTAACCTACTGCGCCATGGCACCAGCTCCTGTAACTCTGTCTTTCAATGAATAAAATAAATCTTAAAAAAAAAAGCATGCTATTTAATTTCCATGTATGAGTATTTGTACTGTTTCTAAATTTCTTGTCTGGATGATCTGCCCTATGAAGAGAATGGAGTGTTGAAATTCCCAACTACTATTGTGTCATGGTTCATCTCTCCTTTTATCTTTAATGTTTTCTTCACATGATCGGGTGCATATTTATTTACAATTATCTCCTCTTGTTGAAATGACCCCTTTATCATTACATGATGATCTCACTTGTGTCACCTAAGTTTTTGACTGAAAATCTATTTTTTCTAAGTATAGTCACACTTACTACTTTCTGTTTGTTTGTGTGGAGTTTTTTTTCAATTCCTTCACATTCAGTTTGTGTCTTTACTGGTGAAGTAAGTTTCTTGTAGGCAGCTATTGTTGAGTTTTGTTTCTTTAATCCATTCAACCAGTTTAAATCTTGTAATTGGGAACTTTAATCCATTTATACTTAAAGTTATTATTTATAGATAAGGGCTTACTTCTGTCATTTGGTAATTTTTTTCCTTGCTCTGTACAGCCTTTGTTCCTTTCTTCCTGTCTTATTGTTACTTGTGAGTTGGTGGTGTTCTGTGCTGATAAGATTTCCTTTCTCTTTCATGCATTTGCCTGACGATTGAGTTTTATATTCTCTGTTTTCATGATAGTAGTTATCATCATTTTGCTTCTAGAGGTAGCATTCCTTTAAATATTTTTTGTAAGGCCAGTGTGGTGGTGATGGGTATCCTTAGCTTTTGCTGATCTTAGGAAGTTTTAATTTATCTTTTACTGATGAAAGATTCTTGATATGCAATTGTTCTTTCAGGTTTGAATATACTCCCAACTTGTAAGATTTCTCCTGAGAAATCTGCCGTTAGCTTCATGGGAACCCCTTATATGCGACTTGATACTTTCCTCATGCTGTTTTCAGAATAACCTCTTTCCCTTGAACTTAGGACAGTCTGACTGTAATATGCCTAGGTGGTGGGTAGGTTCACTGAACCACCCAAAAACCAGAGACATTCAAATTGCTAACAAGGATGTGAAGTTGACCTCATGCTGTAGATAGATAGCTTTTCCCAAGATGAGAAAACAAAACTCCCTCCAGTACAAAGAGACTCTTACCTCTTAAATATTTCCTTGCTTATGTTTCTCTTGTCAGGATAATGCTGGAATGAGAGATTTCAAAATCAGAAGCTTCTGTGGGTAACTTAACAGACTGGTGGATCTAATACTTCAATCCAAGTCTTTACATACTCTTAAGAGCTCTGTTAGCTTACTCAGTGGCTAACACTGGCAACAACCTGAATGTAACCGTTGATCAAACTGCATAAGCGGTTTCTTTTTAGTTAGTGTCTAGATCCACTTGTTACCGTTGTTTTAGTTTAACAGTTATGGGATATTATATAAAAATTGCTACCTGCCAGCTAAAAAGGGTTGCCCTGGGAGCTGCTGTCACATCTGGTGCACGGATAAATACATTAGTTATCACAGAGATTTGGCTGCAAAACAATTAATGAATGGGTTATTTAGTTAAAATGGGTAAATTCCCCATCTGCCTCATTCCTTGATCTACTTGACTTTTGTTTGTTTGGTTCATGAGGATCCTGGCTAAAGCACATACTCCCAACTCTTGTTATCCTTCTGATAGTTATAATAGTAGTCTTCCTGGTATGCTGTACTCAAAAGTTTGAAATGTTTGCATGCAGCCACCTGTCAAACATCAGATGGTCTTTCATCAATGGAATGACCAACTAGGGAAGAGCCAGTGGAGACACCTGCATTTCTGGCTGGGGTGGCTGGGTGGGAAGGCTGCCATTTATGACAGAGGGAAGAGAGATAATAGACTTGGGTGCAATTACCAAGTTCTAATACAGACTTCTTAAGATACAGTCTTTGCCTCTAGTTTCCCTTGGGATTTCCTTACTGGTAAAGAGGAGCATCTTTTGTTATTCATAATAAACTCCTTTCAACCTCATCTGATTTTACACTAATGAGTTAGTCTTAGTGGATAGGGCTGGTTGCCAGAGGAAACAACCACCTGCTGTAGGGTTGGAACTTTCAGCCCCAACCCAACCACCAGGGAGGAAAGAGATGGGAGATGGAGCCAATTACCAACAGTCAATGACTTAATCAACCAACTTTATGTAATGTGCCTCCATGAAAATCCTAAATGAAGGGGTTCAGAGAGCTTTGGGGTTGGTGAACACATGGCAGTGCTGGGTGCTGGAGAGGACATGAGAGCTCCATACTGCCTCCCATACCTTGTTCTATGAGTTTCTTCCATTTGCTGATCACTTGTACCTGTTTTTTAAAAAAAACTGGTGATAGTAGGCAGTGTTTCCCCACGTTTTGTGAGCCATTCTAGCAAATTAAAGGACCTGAAGAGGGTGTTGTGGGACATCCTGATATATAGCCATTTGGTCAGAAGGGCCACTGGCATCTGAAATATGGGCAGCATTGTAGGAGGAAGCACTTAACCTGTAAGGTCTGCACTAATTCCAGGAAGTTAGCATCAGAGCCGAATTGTAGCAAACCCAGTTGGTGCACTGGAGAACTGGTTGTTGGTGTAGGGAGAAAAATCTCCACCCATTTGGTGTCGGAAGTGTCGTGAGGGCACTGGCACTGTGGTACAGTAGGTTCGCTCTTTGTCGCTCCCTCTCTGTTGCTTTGCCTTTCAAGTTAAAAAAAAAAAAAAAAAAAAAAAAAACCTAAAACTAAAAACTGTGTTGTGAGCAAAAACAGGTCATAGTAAGAGCTCAGCTACTACAGGCTAATCTATATCAAATTCATAACAATACTAAATTACACCAGAAAGTATCATTTAGGATTTGTTTCTGTGGGAGAAATTTATTCTGAACTCAACCTAGGAACTCTAGTCTTTATGGCCCTATATCATTGCGACTAGCTGCATGGAGATATTTAAATTTAAATAAAGTTAAACTATTTAAAACTCAGTCCCTCTGGCATACTGTCTCTACTTCAAGTGTATAATAGCCACATGGGATTTGTGGCTACCATATTGGACACTGTAGACATAGAACAACCCCATCATTGCAGAAAGTTCTATTGGATGGTGCTGAGCTAGGTCTGTGAGAAAGGAGAAAGTTTGGTGACTTAGTGATACAAACAAAGGAAGTGTGGCTACGTACGTAGATGAGAGGAAGAGTAATTAGAGGTGTCGCTGGAGGAACTAAGAGGTCAAGTCAGCTGGCCTATGATAAGAGACTGAGTTTAGGGCAAGGAGGACTTGTAGAGTTTTAACAGAGCAGAAGCAGGAAGATGAGTCAGGAGACTACAGAAGTGCTCCATGAGAAATTACAACGGATTGGGGAAGAATGAAAACCCAAAGAGAGGGAGGTGGTATTTTATGGAAGGGAGAGGAGTGGGCTTGCCAATGGATGCCAGTAGGGAAAGAAGAGATCCCAAATGACATGGCTGGACTAATCTGCAGCCCCCTACCCTCTAACACATATCTCACCCCCCCCCCCTTTTTAAAAATAAGATTTATGTACTTGAAAGGCAGAATTACAGAAAGGAAGAGACAAAGAGAGATATCTTCCATCTGCCAGCTCTTTCCACAAATCACAATGGCCAGGGCTGTGCCAGGCTGAAGCCAGGAACCTTGAACTCCATTCAGGCCTCCCATGTGGATGTCAGGGGACCAAGTACTTGGACCATTTTCCCAGGTGCATTAGCAGAGAGCTGGCTTGGAGGTGGAATAGCCAGGACTCGAACTGATGCTCATATGGGATGCCAGCATTACAGGCAGAGGCTTAACCCAATGTGCCACAATCCTGGCTCCACATCTCAATTTCTTAAGAAGGTAAAGGGACACTAAGACTGAGATATAAAGAGATACTAAGATCAACAATCAGTAGGCAAAGGAATGAATTCTCTAAGGAGCTTCTAATGGTAATAACTTTGGCATGAAAGAAACAAAAAGCATACACACACTTAGCCCAATCTGGGAAGCACTGGGAACATGGCCTCTCCCTCTCCCACCTGACCTGGGGCAGAAGCACACTCCAAACATGCTCTGCTTCCAGGTCTTCATCACAGAGCTGGAGGGACAATAGGACAAGGATGTCACAAACACATAAAGGGGGGGGGGGGTGCTGATTCTTATGCCATGAAGTCAGCACGATAAGGGCAGCTAACAAGATGGAAATAAAGCATCAACCAAACAGTAATCTTATTTCCTCAGAATGATAAATGGGTTTAAATATAAAAGCAAACACTTCTAACTTTTCAGAACTTTGTGTGTGTGCTTTTTAAATAAGCCCTAAACAGAAGGCGAATTGTATGCTGGAATTCTGGTTGATGTTTTAGGTGTCACTTTCCATGGCCTTGCAGAGACAAGAGTCCTCACAAATGAGAATGGGAACTAGAGCACCTGAGGATGGTACCTTTAGGGACACCAAACAAGCTACCTGTAATGTTCTGCTCAGACCATGTTCAACTTGGCCTGGGAAGATGGCATCTGCCAGTGTCTTGATCTTGGACTTCCAGTTTCCAAAACTTGAGAAATGAATGTCTCCTGTGGAAGCTGCCCAGTCCGTGGTATTTTCTAGTAGCTCAGGATGACTAAGATGTGAGGTTTTAGATACACCCTGACACAATTTCAAAAAGTCAGCTAATTTATTAGGTCATTTCCTTAAGTGAAAAAAGGGTATCTCACCATAAAGAGTTGGTGATAAAATGAAAAACAGTCCTTGACAAAATTGAAATATCTGACTTTCAGACAATTAGTGAAAAACAGAGAAAAGCGTAAAAAATCTATTCATTTCTACTTTAATTTCTGTGATTCTCAGCTTGCTTTGTAATCCTGAAGGTCAGATTTGAATGTGGTGCCTTTGTATCTGGAAATTCAACCATGGCTTTGAGAAAGAAAACTAAACTCTCATTTGCACAGGACTATGCAGCAGGATTTGGAATCAGAAGACACAGGTTTTAGGTCCAACTTCATTCCTTATTGGCTCTAGTAATTTCTCGAAGCCCCACTTCCCTTAACATGTAAAAAGGGTGGATGAGTTTGGTCACAACAGGATAAAGTTAGGAGTGCCAAGAAAAACAGGCGTCGTGGTGCAGTAGGTTAAGCTGCCAAACATGACGTTGGCATCACATATTAGAGTGCCACTTTGAGTCCCTGGCTGCTGCGTTTCCAAACCAGGTCCCTCCTGATGCACCTGGGAAGGCAGCAGAAGATGGTCCAAGTGCTTGGGCCCCTGCCACTCTTATGGGAGACCGGAATGGAGTTCCTGGCTCCTGCTTTCAGCTGGTCCAGAACTGGCTGTTGCAGCCATTTGGAGAATGAACCATGGTACAGAAGATTCTCTTTGTTCTTTCAAATAAATAAATCTTAAAAATATAATAATAAAGTACAAAGAAATGTAACTGATACATGGAGATTTCACATAGTCTGGGGTTAAGTACTCTCTGGGTCTTGAAAAGAGTTAAGAGAATTGAATCTTTCATTCCCCAGGACCACGTAGGGTAGTGCAGGCCTGGGGTCAGAGAGGGCTGGTTAGGAATCCCGGCGCCACTGCCTTAGCAGCGGGGTGACACTGGAGACTCATTAACCTCTCAGAGCCTCAACTCCCTGCTTCCCCTTGCTGGGCGCAGCCTTCGTCTCAGGAGAAAACTCATCTGTGGGTGTGAAATCTGTTCATAAAGTAAGGTATGTCTAACAATTTATATCATCATTTGCTTCTCTTTAATGGCTACCCAGCTGGGATGAGCCACATCTCTGTAGCTATTTTGAAGCATATATCAATACCCTGAACATCGTGTATCCCAGGGGCAAGTCCAACAACATTGGAAATTGATCAAACATGCCAGATAACTCTGCTAACCACTGGCACCAGAAAAATCAACGTTTGAGTACAGAGTCTTAAATACGGGGCTTGTTGTCCTATTGTCATACAAAGTTTCATGAAAAATACTAAATAACAGAAAGTAATTTATAGTTTAATTCCTTAATTAAACTAATTCCTTAATAAAAATAATAAAAAAGATTTGGAAATGGCAATAGTTTAATGAACCCATTTTACTCATTGTCACCCAGTTGGAGAAAAAAAATTAATTTTATGAATATTCTTATACCTGAAAGTGAAACTAGTTCACAAAATAAAAACATACATAATCCAGTGCCAAAAACTGGTGATTTACACAAATCACCCCAGTTTATTTTTTCAAACAATGAGAAACAAAACAAAACAAAAACACGGTTCAGTTATTCAGTGTTTGAGACATTGGTAAACACTGTGTGCATCATTCAGAGTAAGCGTTCCTGGCGGTGAGCTCTGTGACACTTACTGCTGGCCCATGAATCTGCCTGAATTTAAATAAAGTGGAGAACTCATAGAGAATGCAGAGCTTATGCAAGTCAAAGACATCTTAGCACAATGTGCATTTAAAAAAAAGCCTTTGAAAAATATCCAAATCTCTAAAGGAATGAAAACACTCCCATTTTGTTGTTGGTTTTGCTCATCTTAAGTTATTAATTTTTGGTTTTTGAAGTAAACATTTTTTGCTATAAGGAAGGCGTTGTATGACGTTAGAAGTGGAAACCAACAGGCCACTGGCTAATTCATACACTATCCTTCCCAGTCAAGTAGCTTTTCCCCCCCAAAAAACCCTCTTTCATGATTTTTGTTATGGTTCAGAAAAGTAAAGAAAATGATTTCAAGTATTCAATTCCTATCAAAAATTGGTATCAAAAGTAATAAAGGACCTAATTTTTTTATAATTCCATGTTTTAAAAAATAACTTAAGAAGCAAGAGGTCCGGCCCTTTACTTGTATAAATACCACAGCGTAACTAGAGTTTCTTAAGACAACGTGGAGACGAGTCTGTGTTTAGCACCTCAATCATTGATCTTAACGTTGGAAACGTCTCTGATACTGATGGAAGAGTCTTATAAGAAGGCGAAATACTGAAAAAGAAAAACACAAACAATGGGAATGAAAATTAACACGATTTTATCCAAAAAAGGCAGAGCCTATAATATTCATTTTCCAATACTCCATCTGCACATCACCTTAGACAATATTAGAGGGACAAGGAAGAGTTGTTAACATTACAGACCCTTCTAGGGCAACGCACTGTTAGCAGATGCTCAGGAATTCAACCAGACTGTTGGGAAAGAAAATTAAACTCTGATCCACAGAGGACTGTGTGCCTCATGTCCCACTGTGGTGTGTGCTGGACTTGGAATCAGAAACCTAGCTTACTCATTTTGGTGATCTCCCTAAGCCCTTCTTTCTCTTATCTGTAACAACAAGGGACAGTGTTCTCAACTCACAGAGTTACCACTGGTGCTGAATGAAATCCTAAAGGTCAAAGTACACTATGAAACATGGTCTATATGCCATGGTTGGGTTGTTTCCTTTCCTTAAGAATTCCTGAAAGATTCATGCTGTAAAATTATGTGTAGAACAGAAGCAAGATCTTTGACTCTGTGGTCATATTAACAAAACGTGTCTAACCTACTAAACCACAAACAGGAATGCACCGGGACAAAGTGTAACTGTAGAGAACTTTTCATTGCAAAGCTAATGGAATATCTATAAACTGAGCAGCAGTGGACTACAAACACAAATTTCTCCATTTACACAGAACACAAATTGCCCAGCAACTATTAGTGGAAGGCAAAACGGGGGTTGATCAGGATATAAAAAATCAGAAGGGGAAAAATAGGTAAGGTCACCATACATAGTAAAACTGTCAAAAGTTAAAAAGGAGAGAATCCTAAAGATAGTGCAGGAAAATGTCAAGTCACATACAAAGGGAAAGCCATTAGACTTAAGAGTAGACTTCTCAGCAGAGACCTACTGGCCAGAAGAGAATGGGATGGCACATTCAAGGTCTTGAAGGAAAAAAAACTTCACACCAAGAATACTGTATCCAGTTAAGTTATCCTTTAGAAAGAAAAAATAAATTATTTTCAAAACAAAAAACTGAAAGAATTCATCACCACCAGACCAGTCCTACAAGAAATCCTAAGGGAGTCCTACATTGGAAGTAAAAGGATTGGGGCCAAAGTTGTGGGGTGGTGGGGTAAACCACAGCCTGTAATGCTGGCATCA